>NW_020954592.1:5341123-5486863 GCF_900497805.2 Vombatus ursinus | reverse complement strand
TGTGTGTGTGTGTGTGTGTGTGTGTGTGTGTGTGTGTGTGTGTGTGTATGGTAGGGGGACTGAAACAAACATACATAGTCAAACAATACAAATTCCCACATTGGCTACATACAAATAAATATGTTTCTCATTTTGCATCCTAAGTTCATCATCTCTCTATCAGGAAGTAGAAGTCACACTTTATCATTGGTATCCTGGAATCATGCTTTGTCATTGAATAGATCAGGGTTCTAAAGTCTTTCAAAGTTTTTGGTCTTTATGATATCATTTT
Source organism: Vombatus ursinus (assembly GCF_900497805.2). NCBI lineage: Eukaryota > Metazoa > Chordata > Mammalia > Diprotodontia > Vombatidae > Vombatus > Vombatus ursinus. Next base: position 5,486,592 of record NW_020954592.1, on the reverse strand, counting down.
TATTGCATAGATTGTTCTCTTTGTTCTGCCCATTTCATTCTGAATCTGTCCATTCAAGTGTTCCCAGGATTTTCTGAAATGGTCCCTTTCATCCTTTCTTACTGGACAGTAGTATTCCATTACATTAATATATTGTAATTTATTCAGCTATTCCCAAATTAATAGTTACCTTTTTAGTTTCTGGTTCTTTGCTACCACAAAAAAGAATTACTATGAATATTTTCATACATATGTGTCCTTTTCCTTTTCATTTAATCTGTTGTGGGTATAGGTCTATTAGTGGCATCACTGGGTCAAAGAGTATGCACAGTTTAGTAACTTTTCATGCTTAGTTTCATATTGCTTTCCAGAACGGCTAAATCAATTCACATACACAGGAACAGTACATTAATGTGCCTCTTTTACAATAGCACCTCCAAGTACCATTTCCCTTTTTGGGATATGAGATGGAATCTCAGATTTTCTTTTATTTGCATTTCTCTAATTACTAGTTGTTTGGAACATTTTTTCACGTGGTTGCTGATAAGTTAGATTTCTTCCTTAGAAAGCTTCCTGTTCATATATTTTAACCATTTTTCAATAAGAGAATGACTCTTATTCATCCTTAGAAATCAGAATCTTTTCAGAAAAACTTGTTGCAAAGTCTTCCCTCCCCCCACCATCAAGGTACCTGCTTCCTTTTAGTTTCTGTGACATTGATTTTGTTTTTATAAAAACTTTTAAGTTTTATGTAATTATATGTTTTTAAATTTATAATTAAAAGCAAAAGATGGGGCAGCTGGATGATGCAGTCAATAGAACATCAGGCCTGAAGTGAGGAAGACTCATCTTGCTGAGTTCAAATCTGGCCTCAGATACTTACTAGTTTTGTGACCCTGGACAAGTCAATCCTATTTGCCTCAGCTTCCTTATCTATAAAGTGAGCTGGAGAAGTAAGTGGCAAACTACTCCAGTATCTTTGCCAAGAAAACCTGAAACGGAGTCATGAAGAGTCAGATATGACTGAAAATGACTGAACACCAACAAACAAAAATTAAAAATTTCTATTTTACTTTCTATGATCAGTCATGAACTGTTCTCCTATACATAGATTTAAAAAGTAATTTCTTTCTTCCTCCTCTAGCTTGTTTATGATTTTACCCTTTACATTAGAGACATGTATTTAGAGTTTATCTTAGTATATGTTGTGAATTTATCGAGGTATATATTGTGGATCAGTTCTCTTACCCAAGTTTTTCTTGGGAATATGTTGCAACCTACTCATACATGCTTTGGTTTGCACCTTTAAAAATTGTGCTAGGAGTCCTGATAATTTCATCCTCTGTACATCCTACCTCATTCAGGGTACTTGTGTTATCCTAACTGAAAGTCATACTTGAGAGTATGAAAGCTAGTATGAACTCAGTGCATATTTTTAATTTAGATTGAAGACATTCTTGAGGGTTTGGGCACTAACCTTAACTTTGAATTTGTCATATAATATTGTTCAAATTCCTTATCAAATCTTAAAGCAATATGGATCATTATGAAAAAATATTGGACTGAAAGTCAGGATACTATTATTAATATTAAGTAGCTACAGGACCTTCGGCAAATCTGTAAATTTCTCCAGATATCAACCCATCTGCAAAATAAGAGATTGTCCAACAATGTTTCTAAGGTCCCTTTCAGCTCTAAACATCTACAATTTGATAATTAATACTCCTAAGTGTTTTAAATTGCAAAAAGGGATGATACAATTGTAAAATAATTATTTTATGATTACTACTATGATGATGCTTCCCTTATTACTACTAGCAAATTAGCTCTCCATACAGTATGTCTTGATCTTATATCTGCAAATGAATGGATGATTTTTACATGTTCAATTAACAGCTAAGCAAATTTAAGGTATATTCAGTGGCAATGCACCCCAAACTCCAAATTCCATTTTTATATTATGCCAGTTCTAGGTGATTTAATAAATTTCTTTCATGCTAACCACAATGCAATTTTCTTGAAATGACTAAAGTTAGTACCCAATGTCTGAGTCCTGGGCAAGTTCCCATAGTTCTTCTTGATTAAGTGCTGGCACTGTCCAAGGCATAAGAGAAAAAAAAATCAGAGGATTTTGATAAAGACAGCCTTGATCCTGCACAGAAGGCTTGAACGAGTTTTTTTGTTTTTGTTTTTTTTTTTCATTTTTTTAGATGTATGAAGTTTTGAGTTAGAAGGACCATTGGAGTTTAGTCTAAGCCATTATTTTATGGATAAGGTAGATAAGCCCCACAGAAGTTAAAACTTATTTTGCCAAAGGCCACACTATTAGTTGGTAAAAAGGCAAGAACAAGCAACTAGGTCTCAATTCAATTCAACATACATTTATTATTTGCTTAGACATACAAGGAAGATAGATATAAGAAATAAGTGATGCCAAAGACTTGTAGTCTATGTAGGAACTTCACACTGATATATCATGAGTCTTCTCTTTTGGAAAAAAGAGTTAGAAGCATTAGATACAGTCAGCAACAAATAACAACTCAAAAAATAATTGTTGGCCACTGGAAAAGCTCCAATGACACTAAAACATTTTGCCCAATGATTTTTGTAATGTCATTGCTGACAGCCCATGGTAATACTGCTCTGTTGACATTTTATATTTAATAATATTTTATTATGATATTTTCTAAATCGTATTTTATAAATAATAACTTAAAATAATAATTTTATTCATATAAAATTCTGTTGAATGAGAAAATCCATTATAGAAATCCATTTACAGGTTTCTGTCTACCCATGTTGCAACAATCATTGGGTATGGAATCTAGTGACTTGAATATGAAAACGGGCATTACATTCTGTTTCTGTATGATATTGGGAAGCCATTTTAACTCCTTGAGCCACAGCTTTCTTATCTATAAGATGGGGATAATAATGACCATATTACCTTTCTCTCAGCATTACTGTGAGATTCAAATGAGATAATATATGTGAAATGCTTTGTACATTGTAAAGTAAAGTGGTATATGATATCAGCTTTTATGAGCAGCCATCCAGCCCATTCAGTGAAGATGTCTGTCCTTTGAGTGCTATATTTACACACAGTGACTACATATGAATAGCTTTATGTATAATATTCCTAATAAAATTTGACACCATTTAAAAATTTCATAAGGTCATGGGGTTTAGAATTGGAAGAGAGCTTGGCAATCATTCTTTCCTGTCCCCTCATTTTACGGATGAGGAATCTGAGAGTCAGAAAAGAGAAAATAATTCCATCGTCATCAAGGCAATAAGTAGGAGAGAGAAAATCTAAAGTCCTTCTACTTTAATGTTCTTTCTGCTACAGTGTACTGCTCCTAGAGATAAGAATCCCATCGTTCATTAATTCGTTCAATTGAATGAAACATTTATAATAAATCTAATACATACAAGGGATTTTGCTTCTGAAAATAAAGATTAAAGAAAATGCACATACACACAAGGTTCCTACCCTCAAATAATTTATAATCTAATGATAGGAATGAGATAAATAATTACAAGACAGAATATTAGGATAAAAGTGCTCAAGGGGTCAAGAAAAGGAACTATGAGTATCTTGAAGGGAGAGAGATCATTTTTTATCATGGAGCATCAAAGAAGAGTATCTGCTTTTTGAGGGAAGACCATTCTTATTCTGTCTTTGTTTTTTTAAGGTCTAGCTCAGTGCTTCATATTCAAAGTATTTAATGTTCATTGAGTGAATTTAATTGAATTAAATTGAGAAGATGATACCTAAGCTAAGCTTTGAAAAAATATATGGAAGGATTTTAGCATTGATTCAACAAATGTTTATTGATCACATAATAAAGGAAGTGATGGACAACTAGTGTAATTCAAGATAGAGTAGGTTGAAAGTTAAGAGGGAGAGAAAAGAGGATCTTGACTGCCAATAACTCCCAACACGATTGTACAACTTCTAGGATGGTATGGAATGAGAGAGCTTACTTAGTTTCACATTTAGGGGAAGATCTGACCCAATCCTTGAGAACCTATTAGTTGCCTGTTGTTACCTCCTACTTATCCTAGGATCCATTATGTCACACTCTTCCATTTTGGAGGGAGGGGGAATTCCACTTAAGGAATTTCAAATAAATTTGTGTTCCACAGTCTGCTCCTGGGGTTCCAAAATTCCTGGGCTTCCCTATTCTGGGGCAGCTTCTATTTCCCATGATCCTGAGTCAGACCCTCTTTCCAGCTGAGAACAACTCTATTGCCTATCAGTGTGCTCACTGATAAGAGGTTACGAGAGTTAGCTTACTGTAGTGTAGAGCACACTAGACTTACGGGCAGAAAGCTGTGGGTTCAATTTCTGGAACAGATACTAGATTGTGTAGGCAAATTACTTCATTTCTGTGAACCTCAGTTTCCTCATTTGTAAAGCTGGCGAGTTTTAGTTGATGACCTCAAGGGTCCCCTCTAGCTCTAAATCTATTTTTCAGGTCTGTTTCCAATTCTTTCACACTTAAAGTACTCATGATTTTTTTTTTCTTGACTTGCTCTCTCTCTCCATTCCCCCACACAAAACAAAAGCAATATCCCCTCAGTGACCAATACTGAACTGGGCTCTTTAAAGAAAACTGGTGTGCACGTAGTAACTTCATAATCTAGCCCAGTAAGTTCTGTCTCATCAAAATTGTTTCCAGCTGAAGTCACATTTGGCAAAGTTAAATGCGTCAGAATGTAAAGATGGCCCTTCTCCGGGGTCAGATCTCCATACGGCTTCTTCCTCTTCCAGTTTGCAACCAGCCGTGTTTGTGAGAATGAGATCAGCTTCTCTTCAGGCAGTAATGATCAAGATGGATGAAAAATTAGAAAGGTTAACTCTTGAGCCTGTGACACCAGGGATCCTCAGTTCATGAGAGATGAGAATAAGTTCTTTTGTGGGCCCAGAAAGGACAGAATCATTTTGTGTCTTGTAGTGAAATCACTAGAAAACAAAGTGAGAGTGCTCAGTCTGTGAGTTGTGGTAGTCCCTGGGGGACTTTCTGTGGAAGAAAGAGAAGATTCCATTTGTTTAAGAAATGCAACTATTATATCAATATCTAGGTATGAAAGAGTAACTGTTGAATGTTGTAAAAGGATGCTAGGTTTGCATATAAACGGTCTGTGGAGACACTGCAAAGTACAGGACTGCTGTTTTGAAAATAGAATTTCATGAAAAAAATAGTATCCTGTGATGTGTATGGGAGGAAAAAAATGATGCTTATTGATGTTAAGAAAACATTTTTTACAAATGGAAACTTTAGAAATATCTATAGATCAAACTCATTGCTCGCCAAGAATGTCCCTAAATCCAATAGCTAACAATGAAGCTTCCTCTACAACATATCAGTGGAATTCAGGGTGGCTGTTGTTGTTTTCTAAAGTTAATTCTGTAAATCAGCTAAGGTTTTATTTGTTTTGGGGGTTTGTTTGTTTTTCCTTTGTTTATCTTTTACCATCAGATTGTTGGGTTTGACCAATATTTCATCTCTTCAACCAGGCCTGTTGTCATTGCGTTTACACAGTCTGGATGGTATATAGTGGTAAGAATAATGGTTTGGAGAGTCGAAACCTTAGGTTTATATACTGATTCTTTACCTTCCTCCTAGAAGTCATTAAACTTCTTCATGCCTCAGTTTCCCCATCTGTGAAATCAGGAGGAGAAATAAAGTTACCTCTGAGTGCTTCTAACTTCAAACCTATGTTGGAAATGAAATATCTGTTGTTTTCATATTATTTTAGTCACTGGGGCAGGGAAAGGAATGTAAGCTCTTCTGGAAGTAACTCAGAAAAAAAAATACAACCCATCATTGGTTTCCAAGTTTTTTATCTTAATTTTCCAGAGATCCTGGTTTTATATAGTTTAGTTTTTTGAGTTTTTCTTTTTTTCTTTTTTTTTTTTTTGGACATTCTAAGAATCAACTCAGAACCTACTGTTCTGTCACTGGATTTAAAACAGTTAGACCTACATGTGATCACTTTTTCCTGTGTGTCTCATCTCCCCCCAAAATTATGTTTGTTTGAAGCCACAGATAATTCGTTAAGCTTCTTTGTTTCTCCCACAGTACCTAGCACAATAGCTTGTGTGTAGGTGTTCATTTGTTGAATGAACATATTGGATGTAGCTGAGGTTGCCTGAAGGATAGAGGTTAAACTCTCTAACTTGCTATGACCACTCCTCCTTCACCACTCTGAAAAAGCATAAAAAGTTCAAGTGATCCCCCAGGCCATAGAACAAATGACCAAGCATTGGCCATGGTTGGTTTATTTCATATGTATAGACATAAGCAGGTCAATTTTTAACACTGAAGGAATACATGGAAGTAAAGAACAAAATTTTTAGCTCACATGTCCCTTTTTTAGAGGGCTTCTACTCAACACAGCAAACAAAGTAGGAAAACATGACCTTTAATGACAATGGTCTTAATGGCAGTGATAACGGAGGAATAAATGATGAATTAAGACTTCAGTCTTAAGATTTATCTTGACTTCTAATGGGAATGCAATCATATGAGATAGACCTTTTCGTAGATTTTTTTTCTCTGTAAATATTTCCTTGTTTTTTTTTTTTTTTAAGAAGACCATAGGATTTTTAGATTGGGAAAGGACTTTAAGGTCATCTGTTCAAACTCCTCATTCAAAAGAGATCAATTAGGCTATGGACATGAAGAGACTTATCTAGGATCAGTCAATGGAAGAAGTAGGGCTAGAATACAAATTAATTACTAACAAATGGGAATACAATGCATAGTAGATAGCATGCATCCTGTGACTTCGGAAGAATTGATGTTCAAGGCCCTGCCTCTGAGAGATACTGAATGTGTAACCCTGAGAGAGTGAATTGATTTCTCAGTCTCTATGTGGCTAAGAAGCTCTAATGTGACTTGTTACTGATTTACATTGGTAAAGGGACCTTTTATATTGATGAAGTCAGAGGTCAGGACCAAATAATATGAACCTACATATGTATATAAACAATATTTACATATATGCATAATATACATAGAAACACACGTATGTATATAAGTACATATATAGACATATATGTCTATTTGTGTATGTGTGTGTGTATGTATTAACCTTGAAGAAAGGAAAAGAATTTAAATAGGGCATTGCAAGGAGAAGAAATAGCATGAGTAAAGACAGGGAGTCAGGGCAGTTTGAGCAAAAGTTTTGAGCCAAGAATACATGTTGTATGTTAGATGGACAAGGAAAAAATGGATGTGGGCGGGGCAAAGAATTAATGTTGGGATAAATGGCAAAATGCCATCTCCACATTTATTATTGTAAATTGTGGGGGACTGAATAATGTGTCTTAAATATTTAAAAAAGCTATAAATAGACATTTCTGGCAATAGAGAAGGCAGGATTTCCTAGGTGTGTATCCTAAGGGCATGTAATAGAAGGAATGTCGGGGCTTGGAATCAATAGGGTTTTAGTGTTTTGAGTATCAGTATTTTTAAATTATAATTTTCTGTGTTGTAAACAATTTCCTTCTGTTTCTTATGGTTAAGTAAGGAATAACTTTTATATTAGTTATAGAGTTATGTAGGGCCATTACTCATTCTTTTTGCCAAAAAGTAGCATGGTCTTATACCATAATTGCATGAGGGGCATAAATGGTAGACCTGGAGACAGAAAGCCCTGGGTCCAAATTTTACTTCTGATGCTTATTAACTATGTGCAAATAATTTAACTTCTCTGATTCTTAGCCTGTATATTTCTAGTACCTAACACACAAGGTTTTTGCAAGACTTAAATAAGATAATGTTTGTAAAACACTTTGAAAACCATAAGGCACTACATAAACATCAGCAATTATTATATAGATAATACCCTTACATTCCCTTACTCAATAATAAAGTTTTCTTGTGCAATGGAACTATTGGAGGTAGAATGGAGTAATGGACAGACTTAAAATCAGGAAGGCCTGGGTTCAAACACTACCTTACATACTTACTAGCTGTGTGACCCTGGGCATGTCACTTAGTCTCATTTCCTTACCTGTTAAATGGGGGGAAATGCGGGGTTCGAACTCGATTGACCCCTAAAGTCCCTTCTAGGTTTAAATCAATGATTATATTGTGATCCCAGTTCTACTTGTATATATTTGTTTGCATGTTGCTTCCCCCATTAGATTGCAAGCTTTTGAGAGCAGGAACTATCTATCACATCTTTTTGTATCCGTAGAGCTTAGAACAGTGCTTGGCATATAGTAGCTGCTTAATTTATATTTATTGATTGATTGCAAGATACCAGATAGGCAGAGAACAAACTGTGGAGGAATATTAACATTTTAAATATTCATGATACTTGGCTAAAAAGGGATATTTTGTCAGTACTTCTCCCTTTTGTTAAAGCTATGTATTACATTATTAAACTTGAGCATTCCTCTGCAATTGCAAACTAAAGTTCAAGACCTAATTAGCAACAGGGACTTACAGTGGTAGAACCAAGATGACAGAGTAGAGAAGCACTTAGATGAGCACTCCCAACATTCCCCTCTAAACAACTTAAAAATAATGCTTCAAATTGAATTCTGGAGTGGCTGAGCCAATGAAAGGTCAGAGTGAGATATTTTCCCAACCAGGACAACATAGAAGGTTGAAAAGAGAGATCTGTGAGATAGGGGAGGAGACTGGCCCAGAATCCATGTGGAATGAAACAGTAACACCAATAGTGTCACTAGTTGGTATAGACAGAAGTGGCAGTAGCTTTGGGGGCTCCCAAGGCAGAAATGTTAAGGAAACCTGGCAACTTGTTCAAAAGAGATTGTAGGGGACCCCTGTGCTAGCACTGGATGCAGGACCAGATGTTGTTTAGCAACTCCATTGCCAAACACACTTCTGGTTCAAGGGCAGAGAGGAACACTTTTGGTCAGAGGGAGTAGGAGCCCTCAGGAACTGTATCAATAGTATTGTTTCTGATCCCAAGAGAGGAAGGACCCTGAGGAGCCTTATGGATTACAATCCCAAGAGATGAAGAGTCATTCCTGTGACCCATTCCTGGGTCACACCCAGAGTGCAGATCAAGAGTGCAGTGACCACACCTCTTCCCAGATGACACCACACTGGAAGTACAGAAAACTTCCAAACCCCTAGAACTAGTTCTGAAACCAACAATGAAACAAAGCCTGAAGCTTGAAACAGAACCCCTTCCAACACCCTACCCCCACCCTCCAATGGAAACAGAGCTCAACATCAACATAAAGTTCTAAATCAAGAAATAGGGTGGAAAATGAGCAAACAACAACAACAACAACAAAAGAAGCTGAGCGCAGGAAGTTACTTTGGTAACAGGGAAGATCATGACATAAATCTAGAAGAAGGTATTGAAGTCAAAATAGCTACAAGTAAAGCCTCCAAGAAAAGTAGGAATTGGACACAAGCCCAACAAGAATTCCTGGAAGAGATTTTTAAAAAGAATTTCCAAAATCAAATAAGAGCGATAGAGGAAAAATTTGGTTAAAAAAATGACAGCAAAAGAAGAAAATTAGGAAAAGACAATTGACAATTAGCTTGGTGAAACAGGCACAAAAATACTGAAAAAAATAACACCTTAAGAAAAGCAGAACTGAAAAAAAATAAAAAGAAAAAAAAAGAAAAGCAGAACTGGCCAAATGGAAAAAAGAGGTACAAAAACTCACTGAAGAAAAGAATTCCTTAAAAATTAGATTTGGCCAAGTGGAAGCTAATGACTCTATGGGCATCAAGAAACAATATAACAAAGCCAAAAGAATGAAAAATAGAAGAAAATGGGAAATATCTTGTTGGAAAAAATGACTAACCTGAAAAATAGATCAAGGAGAGATAATTTAAGAATTATTGGATTATCTGAAAGACATCACCAAAGAAAGAGCCTAGACATCATATTTCAAAAAGTTATCAAGAAAAACTGCCACAATATCCTAGAACCATGGGGTAAAATAGAAATAGAAAGAATTCACCAATCACCACCTGAAAGAAATCCCAAAATGAAAACTCAAAATAATATTCTAACCAAACTCCCAAGTCGATGTGAAAATACTTCAAGCAGCCAGAGGGAAATCATTCAAATACTGTGGGACCACAGTCAGGATCACACAAGATTCATCAGTTACCATGTTAAATGAGCAGAAGGCTTGCAGTATGATATTCCAAAAGGCAAAAGAGCTGGGATTACAACCAAAAATATTCTACCCAGCAAACTGATTATAATCCTTCATGGGGAAAATAGATATTTAATGAAATAGAGGGCTTTCAAGCACTTCTGATGAAAAGACCAGAGCTGAATAGAAAATTGGCTTTCAAATACAAGACTCAACATAAGCAAAAAAAAAAAAAAGGTAAATATGAAAGAATAACCATAAGGGACTCAAAAAGGTTAAACTATTCACCTTTCTACATAGGAAGATGATACGTGTATCTTCTAAGAACATGATCATTATTAGGGCAGTTAGAAGGATTCTACATACAAAGAGGGTGTGTGTGCAGAGAAGTCAGTTATATTTGGATGATATTTTAAAAAAAAAAGATAGGCAAAAAAGAGATGCCCTGGGGGAAAGAGGGAAACTCTCTCACATAAAAGAGTCATGCAAGGAAGAATTTTTACAGTGGAGGGGAAAGTAGTTGGGGGTGGGGGAGGCAGGCAATGCCTGAACCTCACACACATTTAAATTGGTTTAAAAAAAGGGGGAACACATACATACTTAATATATAATCAGTTTGTGATAGAAATCTATCTTACCCAATAGGGATGTGAGGAGGGGAAGTGGATAAGAGAAAAGTGATAAAAGAGAGAGTAGAAAAAATAAGCCAGTGGTCAGATGTAAAATACTTTTTAAAGGAGAATAAAAAGGGGGGAATGTACAATTAGCAATCATAACTGTAAATGTGAATGGAATGAACTTACCCATAAAATGGAAATGGACAGCATAATGGATTAAAAGCCAGAATCCAAAAATGTGTTGTTTACAAAAAACACACTTGAAACAGAAAGACACACACACAGAGTAAAGATAAGGAGCTGGAGCAAAATCTACCATATTTCACTGCATAATCATTGCCACCACATAATTGTCACACCCTGTTTTTTCAGTCCCAAAATTGGTTTATAACTTTTCATCACATAATCACCACATGGCATAGTTCTGTTCATCACGCTGCTTAAAAGGTAAACAGAGCAGCAGTGTATTCACCATGGTATATGGATATGCATTGAGAGCCACAAACCTAAAATTCTCAGCGCACATACATTGTCATTATATTTCCAAAAGCTGACTTGTGTGGCTTGTTTAGAGCTCTGCAATACTAATGGTCTTGTCACTCAACCCAATGCAGAACCGTAAGGGGAGTGGACGGGCAAGAGAAGTTGCCATGAGTAAATCACGTGATATGGTAAAACTTGCATCTTCCCAATTTTAACATATATTCATGAGTATTCCATGCATCCTAATCTTGCACCAAAGACAGTTTAGTAATAAATAATTTTTATGTAATACCAGCACATTTTTTTTAAAGCTTCACATAATGGTCATAGCCCACTTTTTTTTTCAAAAAAAAAAAAGGGCATAGAATTTGCAACAATTATGTGGTAAAATAGGGCATTATGCTTCAGCTGAAGTAAAAATGAAGGGGTAGCAATCATGATTTCTGACAAAGTAAAAGCAAAAATAGATCTAATTAAAAAAAGATAAGCAGGGTAAGAAATGATGAGCAGGCAGACTTCAGAAAAACCTGGAAAGACTTATATGGACTGATGCTGAAAGAAGTGAGCAGAACCAGGAGAACATTGTACACAGTAACAGCCATGTTGTGCGATGACTAACTTTGACAGACTTAGCCCTTCTCAGCAACGCAAGGATCTAAGACTTCTCCAAAAATCTCATGATGGAAAATGCTATCCACATCCAAATACAGAACTATTGAGTTTGAATGCAGATCAAAGCATACTATTTGCCTTTTTTTCTTCTGTTTTGTTTTATTTCCTCTTTCTTATAGTTCCTATTGGTTTTAATTCTTCTTTACAACATGACTAATGTGAAAATATGTTTAATAGGAATATATATCTAGAACCTATATCAGATTGTGTGTCATCTTGGGGAAAGAGGTGGGGAGGAAGGGATGAAAAATTTAAAACTCAAAAGCTTATGGAAGTGATTATTGATAATCTAAATAAATTAATAAAATATTTTTTAAAAAAGAAATAAGCAGGGAAACTACATCTTGCTAAAAGGAACCATTGACAATGAAGTAATAACAATACTAAACATATATGAGTCAAATTCCATAGCATCCAAATTCTTAAAGGAAAAGTCAAGTGAATAAATAGGAAATAGTCAGTAAAACAAATTTCCTGTCTCAGAGCTAGGTAAATCCGACCATAAGACAAATAAGGGAAAAAGTCAAGGAGAGGAATAGAATCTTAGAAGTTAGAAATGATAAGAACCCTAGAAAAAACTAAATGAGAATAGAAAGGAGTCTACCTTTTTTTTCTCAGCTGTATATGGCACCTTCACAAAAATTGACCATGTGTTAGCGCATGAAAACCTCACAAACCAATGTAAACAAGCAGAAATATTAAACGTATCTTTTTCAGACCACAATGCAATAAACATTACATCTAATAAGGGCTGTAGAAAAAGAGATTAAAAGCTACTTGGAAACTAAATAATCTCATCCTAAAGAATGAGTGGATCAAAGAACAAATCATAGAAACAATCAGTATTCAACAAAGAGAATGACAAAAAAATGGGACAATATTCCAAAATGTGTGGGATGCAGCCAAAGCAGTAATTAGGGGAAAATTTATGTCTTTAAATCCATACATCAGTAAAACAGAGAAAGAACAGATCAATGAATTGGGTATGCAACTTAAAAAATTAGATTAAAAAATTAAAATCATCACTTAAAAACCAAACTGGAAATTATGAAAAACAAATGAAAGATTAATAAGTTTGAAAGTAAGAAAACCACTAACTAATAGATAAAACTATGAGCTGGTTTATTGGGGGGGGGGGCAATAAAATAGATAAACCATTGGCTCACTTAATTTAAAAAAAGAAGAAAACCAAATTACCAGTATCAAAAATAAAAGAAGTCAGCTAGGTGTCACAATGGATAAAGCTCTAGAGGACCTGAGTTCAAATCCGGCCTCAGACATGTGACATTTACTAGCTGTGTGACCCTGGGAAAGTCACTTAACCCACTGCCTAGACAAAAACAAAACAAAATAAAATAAAAAGGGGGAATCTGCCACAAATGAATATGAAATTAAAGCAAGGAATAGGAATTATTTTGTCCAATTATATGCCAATAAAATTGAAAATCAAAGTAAAACAGATCTACAAACTGCCCTTAGAAAAAGAAATTGAACAATTCATCTATGAGCTCCATAAGAAAAAAATCCTCAGGACTAAGTGGATTCACATTCAAGGAACAATTAATCCTAGTACCATAAAAACTGTTTGAAAAAAAATAGGTGAAAAAGGAGTCCTATCAAATTCATTTTATCACATGAATATAGTTTTGATAACTAAACCAGGGAGAGAAAAAATAAAGAAAGAGAACTATGGACCAATTTTCTTAACAAATATTGATGTAATAAATAAATACAATACTAACAAATAGCTTACAGGGAAAAAAAATCATATACTTTGCCTTGGTAGGATATATACAAGGAATGTAGGGCTGGCTCAATATTAGGAAAACTATCAGCATAATTGATGATATTAATAATGATAACAATAAAAATCATGTGATTATAGCAATAGATGCACAAAAAGCACCCAATCCTATTAAAAATTAAAATTAAAAATCCTATTAAAAACACTAGGCAGCATAAGAATCAGTGGAATCTTTATTAAAATGATTACTGTCTATCTAAAACCAAGTATTATGTGTAATGGATGTAAACTTGAAGCCTTTCCAATAAGATCAGGAGTGAAGCAAGGATGTCCATTGTCACCACTATTATTCAGTGTTATACTAGAAATGTTAACTATATAGCAAATAAGTTACATAGCAAATTTGCTTATTTAGGCAAATAGCTTATAGCAATAAGACAAGAGAAAGAAATTGAAAGAATAAAAATAAGGAAACAAAACTTTTTGCAGATATGATGGCATATGTAGAGAACTCTAGAGAATCAACTAAACAACTAGTTGAAAAGATTAACCACTTCAGCAGAGGTGCAGGATAAAAAATAAATCCAAAGAAATCATCAGCTTTTCTATATACTACCATTAAGTCCCAGAAGGAAGAGCTAGAAAGAGAAATCCCATTTAAAATAAATGCAGACAATATAAAGTATGTGGGAGTCTATCTGCTAATACAAACCCAGAGATTATATGAACACAATTACAAAACATTTTCCACACAAATACAGATCTAAACAATTGAAGAAATATTAATTGCTCATGGGTAGACCAAACCAATATAATAAAATGACAATTCTACCTAAATTAATTTATGTATTCAGTGCCATACTAATCAAACTACCAAAGAATTATTTTATAGAGCAGAAAGATAGTAAAAAAAATTCATTTGGAAGAACAAAAGGTCAAGAATATAAAAGGAGTCAATGAAAAAAAAATATTAAGGAAGATAACCTAGTAGTTCCAGATTTCAAATTATATTACAAAATGGTAATCATCAAAATAATTTGGCATTGGCTAAGAGATACATTAAATGGAATACAGTAGGTACACAATAAACAGTAATAAATAACCATGGTAATCTAGTGTTTGATAAATCCAAAGATCCAAGCTTTGGGGGTAAGAACTCATCTGACAGAAAATTGCTGTGAAAATTAAAAAGTAGTTTGGTAAAAATTAGGCATAGGCCAACATTTCACACTTTATAACAAGATAAAGTAAAAATGGATAAATTATTTAGACATAAAGAATGATATCATAAGTAAATTAGGAGAGCATGGGAAAATGTACATGTCAGATCTATGGATAATCAAAAAGTTTATGACCAAACAAGAAATAGAGGAGATTATGGCAAATAAAATAGATAATTTTGATTATGTGAAATTAAAATTTTTTATACAATCAAAATTAATGCAACCAAAATTAGAAGGGAAACATGAAACTGGGGGGGAAATTTTGCAAAAAGTTTCTCTGATGAGGATCTCATTTCTCAAATGTATAGGGAACTGAGGCAAATTTATAAAAATAAGAGCCATTCCCCAGTCAATAAATACTCAAACAATATGAACAGGCAGTTTTTAGAAGAAGAAATCAAAGCTATCAATAGTCACATGAAAAAATACTCTAAATCATTAGTGATTAGAGAAATGCAAATTAAAACAACTTAGAGGTAACATCTCACACCTATCAGATTGGCTAACCTGTCAGAAAAGCAAAATAACAAATGCCGGAGGGGATGTGGGAAAATGGGGAAAATAATGCACTGTTGGTGAAATTGTGAAGAAGTCCAACCGTTCTGGACAACATTTTGGAACTATGCCCAAAGAGCTATAAAACTTTGCATGCCCGCTGACCTAGCAATACCATTACTAGGTCTGTATCCCAAAGCGATTAAAGAAAAGGGGAAAAAAACCTGTTTATACAAAAATATTTATGACAGCTCTTTTTGTAGTGGGAAAGAATTAGATACTGAGGGTTGCCCATCAACTGGGGAATGGCTGAACAAGTTGTGGTCTATGGTTGTGATGGAATACTATCATTTTACAAGAAATAACAAGGGGAATGGTTTCAGAAAAACCTAGGAGGACTTATATAAACTGATACAAAGTGAAGTAAGCAGAACCATATCATTTTACACAGTAGCAGCAATATTGTAAAGATAATCAACTTTGAAATACTTAGCGATGCTGATCAAGACAATGATCCAGGACAATTCCAAAGGACCCATGATGAAAAATGCTATCCCCCTCCAGAGAGAACTGTTGAACTCTAAATACAGATTGAAGTATATTTTTTCATTTTATTCTTTTATTTTGTTTGTGTTTTCTTTTGCAATGTGGCTAATATGGAAATATGTTTTTCATGACCTCAAATGTATAATTGTAATCAAATTGCTTATTTTCTCAAGGAGGGAGAAAGGGTGGTATGGAGGGAGAGAATTTGGAAATCAAAAGTTTAAAATGATTGTTAAAATCTTTTACATGTAATTCAGAATTATTTAACAAAATAAATAATTTTTTAAAATAGTTAATTGATAAGTCTCATAAGATTAAAAATAGAAATGAAAGAGAACTCACCTTCTTCCTCTCTAATGGTTCAGGCTACAAATCAGCTGATAGGCTAACCAGGACTTATAAGAAGTATCTGTAATCTTTAATCTTCCATTAATTTGTGATAATTCAAGGCAACTTTTGGTAAACCAAATGTTGCATAGTGGATAGAGAGACAGCTATAGCTTCAAGAAGACCTGGTTTCATGTCTTTTCTTTGACACTTTGTATGACCCTTTGTAAGTCACTTAACTCCAGGAAGCTCTTTAAGACTGTAATTTGCAGGGAAAGTACCAATTGAGGGATGTTCTAGAGCCCTCTATAAATAGCTCCAGCTTGTTTTAATTTTCAATGTGAACTCCTGGAAATCAGCAATCACTACAGATCAGGGCTTAATTGAGTGTTTTGTTGATAGTCTACTTTAGACTTATGAAAGTGATAAGAGAAATGCAGATTAAACTTAAAAGTATGCCCTGTGTATGTTTTTGCCCCCTCAGAGAACCAGTTATTAAACATCTATCAGCACACGCCTTCCAATTTGCAATATTAAGGAAAGGTTCTCATAGGAAGCTCCCTATATCAATGAAATGATAGGGGTATTCTCTATACCTAATCTAAGCCATTATTTAAACAGGGAACAACATTTTAAAATTGTAATTTTCATATTAACCAGTACCCTTCTAATTATCATTGAAGGTAGCTGCCCTCAGTCCTACCTCCCCACATAAATATATTTAAGTATATAGTGGGTCATTTGCAAAATAAATAAATAAATAAATAAATAAATAAATAAATAAATAAATAAATAAATAAAAATACAAACATAGAGGAAAACCCCAAACCTCCATGTAACCACAAGATTGGCCAGCTGTTTTTCATGTCTCATGTTATGAGGTTTAGAGGCCTCCTCTCCAAAGGCCTCAAACACTAGTGTCCATTTCCCACAATTATAGGAACTGCCAAGCAACCGAACTAGACTGTCTCTGAAGTATGTGTTTAAACAGATTTCCTGCCATTTGTTGCTCATAATTCTGGAAGATTTTAAGATATATGTGTCATAGTGTTTCCACTGTGTTTTTCCATTTTTCTGTTTTAGATAAAATGTACATATTTTAAAATATTATAAATGTTCAAAAATATATTCTCCTTGGAACACAGAAATTTGAATTATTCTCATAAGGAAGCTAAGAAATTCTACATATTATACTATGCAATGAGTTTGTCTCTGTTGAAGATCCCACAACATTTCAAAACATGAAAAATTCATTCATTGAAAGGGTTCTTCTGTATCTATTTTTCCTATTTTGGTAGGGGTGCCATAACTGGTTCAATGGGCCATTTGGAACTTGAAGATTCAGAAAAACAATCTACTGAAAACATAATCAATGATCCCCCAGTTAAGGCAACTATAAGCAAGTAAAAGCAACCTGCAGAAGGTTCAGTGAGGTGGAAGAAGTCTTTTGTTCTTTCCAGAGAATGGCCTTGACAATGCCTCTTGCTCAAAGAGGTCACAGTTGGGTTTCAGGTCAATCCACCTGGGAGCAAAGTTAATCTCCGTTGACAGGGTCTGCATTCCAGCAGACCAAGACAGATGCGATGTAACTAGTTTGAACAACTGAGTCTTTTCAGAGAGAAAAAAAAACATTTTAATTAATTATTTTACCACCATGTAAGCATATCTTTTGGTTCATATGCCCTGAATAATGGCCTACAGGTAGCTAGGATTCTGAAGCTTTGACTCTCCTGTTTTATTCTGTGCTGTAGAATGTTTTTTCATCCCCAGAATAAAATGTCGAGGACCTATTGGATCTGTCATAAAAATTAAAGGTGATATTATTACTTTAGTATGTATATCTCTGTGAATGTATGGTATACAGCCTACTGATACTGAATGTAGACCCTTTCATATTTTAACAGATGTTCTTCAGGAGTTGTGATTGAAAATAAAAATTCTCGTGAAGACCTGTAGTCATGAACTTCTTTGTACTTAGCTAGATTGGTAATAGCTTTTAGAACTAAAAAAATATCTTAGAGATCATCAAGTCATAGTATAAGGGACAATTTGAGGGTGTCTAGTCTCTCTTCCAATGTCTCAAGCTCCCACTGATTATATTCCCTCAATTATAGGGGTCTCCAGCACCCTAGTTCCATTTAACCACTTAACAGTCAGATTCATTTTTACAAAGAAACAATTCAAAAGTATAGAAAGAACAAACATTCAAAACAACCCCACAATACCTGAGAGTTCCTGCATCCCTTGGTCTCTATGGAGAGGAGTGGGATTAGATGTAGCTTAAGAGTTCCTGTAGGGAATAGTCTCACCAAATGGTAAGTCCAAAGCTCTCCCTTGGCTTGTTTCCCAGAACTCATCCTTTATCAAGTCTTGCCTGCTTTGCTGGTAGTAACATCAGGCCTGGAATCCTGGGTCCGGTCATCATTTTTGGAGTTCCTAGGTCTGTGGATTCCATTTCCTGTACCTAGACCGGAAAAGGACAAACCTAACAGATCAAACTCTTACATCCATTTCTTGGGGCCACAGGGCCTAAGGGCAAGGGGAAGGAGTCCCTTCTTCCCACATAGCTTAGTGTATGGTGCCAATGTTTTGGTCAACAAGGCCTTCACCCTTGACACCACTGGAAAGAGAGAGCAAGACTGTCCCAGTCTGGTCATTTTAAAAATGCAGGCAGCTCCTACTACACAGCCAGTGGAAAGAGGCTGCTTCCACTCATGTGATAGGAGAATGCAGAATGTCTTCTCCCAGAAGCAGGTCCCTGGCTTCTCCCATATGAGTGCCTCCATATTTGGTTGTCTGAGCATGTGAAAAAACCTGGTTATAATAGGTGCATAGATCTATAGCTGGGATGTATGGGGTGTTCAGGGAGTGTTAGCACCTTTGCGTGAGGGTTTGCAGAGCCCTTTTCAGGGCTGCCCATCTACCTTTGGTGAACAAGGATGAACAACAAACAGATCTAAAACTAGCATGGACTTCAAAGGTTTTCTAATCATCCCTTCATTTTACAAATGAGGAAACTGAAGCCCAAGAATGTTAAGCAACTTGGCTAAGGTAATAAACATCAAAGTTAGGGCTCAAACCCAAGTCCTCTGACTTCAAATCTAATGCTTTCCCCCTATTCTTCTCTGCCTCATCAAGGAGTGAAACGATATAAGATGGTGGTTTAAGGGAGTGGAGTGGAGAGAACGATTTACTATAGCTTAGGGAAATGAGCATTTTTGCAGGTACATAGGAATAAGCAGAGAGAGAGTGACAGAGACCGAGACAGAGACAGAGAGAGAGAGAGAGAGAGAGAGAGAGAGAGAGAGAGAGAGAGAGGATGAATATGTAAGAAAAGGAATGATTGATAGTATAAATCTTATTTCAGAGCCTCACATGACAAAGGACTTTGATATAATTTGGTGGATTTCTCATTTCTCTGATTCATTTTCCTCACCCAGATAAGAGAACTGCACTATCTGACATTGCCCAAGATGTTGCTGACAACTCTCATTGTAAGCCAACAGTTCATAAAGCTCAAAAAAGAAAAGGTTTATTTATAGGTGAGTGAAATACAAAGTACCACTACTAAAGTTATAGAGATAGAGATGGTACATTTGATAAGTGCTTATTATATACCAGGCACCATACTAAGCACAGTAATACAAATAAACAAAATATACAAAACAAACTAACAAAACTAACAAAAAATAAACAAAAAGACAGTTCCTACTCTAAAGGAGTTTATATTCTGACAGAGGAAGACACAAAAAGGGAACTGAAAAGTGTATGTATGTCTGTGGGGAGGAGGATACCAAGGTGTAAAAGTCCATAGAGTCAAAACCAGAGCCTGTGCACCTCAACAAATGGAGGTTCTGTGCAAGAACTCACGAATGGAAGTGAGAGTTCCTGGGGGGTGAGGCATCTCTAGTTTGAGAAGACAGCTAAGGTAGAAGTGTCAAAGTCTGGAGACTCAAGAGCTGAAAAAAGTCACTTTTAGCAAAAGAACATTTTTTTTGGTAAATTATGCAAAGGTAAAATTTAAGTTCTAATTCTGTGATTTTCTTTTTAATAAAAATTCTGAAATTTAAATGCCTATTGTTTTTAGGTTCCTACCAACCAGTTGTAGATCACTTCGATATGTTTTCTATTCTGCTTATTAGATTAAATTAGTTTATGGAGTGCTTTCAAGAGGATATTTAAGATTTTACTTTTAAGTTTCATTATTTTAGAATGTTTTCTGGGAGGAAAATTATCCAAATATGATTTTCACATGGTAAGATGTGAATCCATTATGAATATCCCTTGGCTTTCTATCTCCTTTCTCCTTTTTTATGTTTTGTTTCTAGCAACCTCATTCTAGCTTTGACTCCTACACACTAATGGAATGGATAGCTACTTTTTGCTTCAAAAGCAAAATTTATAAACTGTGATTTAGCATCTGTGTATTGGAGTTCAGTCAGAGAAAAGAATGTTGACCATTTCTGTAACTCATTTGAATAATGAATTAGGGAGGGAGCCCTAGGCAATAGAAGGAGTACTTGGTGAGTCAGGAGACCATGGTTCTTGTCCAATTTACCAAGCATCTGTGTGACTGAGAAAATCACTTAACTTATGTATCTTAATTCCCTCTCTGTTATTATGAAGAACACAAGAGATATTGGACCTGGAAATATTTTAGGGAAGTATAAAGAAGTATGTAAATGCTAGATTTTCCTTATTATTCCTGGAGTTGAAAGAAAGTAGAAAGGACATCATTGACTTTATTATTTCTCATTGGAATCTTGGAAGTGTAGCAAATGGTCTGTCTAGCCTCACTGTCCCTCAGCAAGGCAAGGCTGCATTTCATCAACAGCATTCTGTTCAGGGACTTAAACCCTGAGCTCCTCACTTCTCAGGACATTGCTGCTAGGCTGGCTATAAAACCCTTCATTAACCCAACTTCTGGACCCCTGTATACTTAGACAGCTTCCTCTCCAGACGTTTGAGAGATTGAAAGTCATAGCCTCCAGTCTCTTTCACTTAAAATGAAAGAACAAATTCCTGAGGTGAGGAAGTGAACCTTGTGTTTATAGGGCCACATGCCAGCCAGAGAGAGAGGGAGACAGAGAAGGAGAGACAGAGACAGAGAGAGAAAGAGAGAAAGAGAGAGACAGACAGACAGAGAGACAGAGAGGAGAGACAGGGAGAGGCAGAGAGAGCCCAAGGCTTGTTCCTTTAAAGCATTATCTCTCTCCTCTCACCAGTATGCCATCAAACAGAAAGTAGTCCACCAAAAAGAAGTCAAATAAATAAAAAGAAGTCACCAAGGTGTCTACTTGGCTAGTGCCTTTTGAAAATGGCCCCAATCAATTGGGGCTAAACCACATGGTTTGTTTGTTGTTGTCCTTAGCTCTCAAAGAGGAACAAATGACATCACTGTGCTACAGTCAAGTTCCGGTGTGTCTGACTGTGGCTAATCAGACCAATACAAGCTCAGAATGTTCTACCACAGGATGGGCACAAATGGTCCATGCAAATATTTGGGGTGGATTTTCTAAATTTGTGCAGCTCGAGTTTCTTTTGAGCTCTCCCACACTTTCCTTCAGAGCCTCCCAAACACTAAGGTAGCTCTGGCAATGCATGCGTCAGCCTCATTATCAATGTGCACATCCCTGGAAAGTACACTGCTAAGGTAAGTGAACTGATCCACAGCATTCAAAACTTCTCAATTTGCTGTAACCAATGGTGCCATATATGGATGGCATGGTGGTGGCTGACAGAGCATCTGTGTTTTCTTGGTGTCAATTGTTAGGCCAAAATTAGCACAAGCAGCAGAGAATCAATCCATATTTTGTTGCATCTCAGCTTGAGAGGCTGCACTGAGTGCACAATCATCTGCAAACAGAAAATCATACCACTTTGGTTTTGGCTTGTGGCCTTTTCAAGTTGAAGAATTTACTAGTAGTGTTGTAGCTGACCTTGATGCCACGTTTGTCCTCATTGAATGTATTTGACAACATGGCTCAACATATCATGCTAAAAAGCATGAGAACAAGCACACAACCTTGTTTTACTCCATTGGTGACTTGGAAAACACAAGAGCATTGTCCATTATCCAGAACCCAGCAAGCATGCCATCATGAAATTGATATACAAGGCTGATGAACTTCTCTGGGCAACCAAATTTTGACATAATTTTCCATAAGCCCTCACAACTGACAGTATCAAAGGCCTTGGTCAGATCTACAAACATTGCGTAAAGACCTGTGTTCTGCTGCTGTCATTTCTCCTGGAGTTGTTGAGCAGGAAACACCATCTTGGCCCTTTCTGAAGCCACATTGGTTCTCAGGTAGATGACCGTCTACCAGGTGAAAAATCAGCCTATTAACAAGAACTCTGGCAAGAATCTTGCCAGTAATGTCTAAGAGAGAGACTCCCCCTGTGATTGTCACGGGACAATCTATTTCCTTGACCTTTATAGAGATACACAATGGAGGCATCTTTGAACTCCTGAGGGATAACCTCCTCTTGCCATATAATCCAGAAAATTTCTGTCAGCTTTTGTATGAGCAATGGACTCTTTATCTTGTAAATCTCAGTTAGAATAGAATCAGCACCAGGTGCTTTGCCACAGGAAAGGAGCCTAATGGTGTTCAAAACCTCTTCTTCAGTTGGAAATTCAGCTAGGGAGGGTTTGACTTCAACCTGAGGTAAATGGTCAATGACTTCAGCTTCAATGGCTTCATTCATTGATGATGGTCTGTTGGGAACACTATGGAAGTGTTCAGCCCATCTCTACAGGATTATGTCCTCATCACTAATCAATGTGGCTCCATCAGCACTGAGTACCTGAGATGCACTATAGGTCTTTGGCCCGTAAATAGTCTTCAGAGCATCATAAAAGTGGTTTGGCTTGTTGCTATCAGCATAAAACTGAATTTCATATGCCTTCTTACTGAGCCAACAATCCTGCATCTTCGTAAGCTTCACTGGTACTTTACTTTAGATGGAATTAAATGCTGTCTTCTTAGAGATGGATGAACTATCCTGCTGGTAAATTCTGAGTTCTTATTTTTGCTTTAGCAGCTTCTGAATTTCTCCATCAATTTTTATCAAATCAATCTTATGTTTGCAAGTGTTCTGACCCAAATGAGCAAATGCAGTGCTGTACACCAAATCTCTGAAAGCTGCCCACTGCTTTTCTGCTCTACTGTGTGGAACAGACAATGCCATGTTGGCTCAACTTTCCCTGCAAGTTAGCAATGAACTATTTCCTCTTAGAGAAGAGTTCTAATACGTTGACATCAATTCTTCTGGTAGTCATTTTGCCTTGGGGCTGCCACTTTAATCATGTAAAGGAAAAGTCTATGATCAGTCCGGCAGTCTGCACCACACATTGCCTTCATCACTCTCACATCTTGTCTGTCTCTTCTCCTTATAATCATGTACTCTATTAAATGCCAATGTTTCCTGCAAAGGTGCCTAACTATCTTCATCTTTAAAACAGTTAGATTCAGATTTTTCCCCCTGCATTTGAGTATGAAAGTGAACTTTTCAATGACACCAGATGGAAAAGACTGGTGACTGGTGGGGCACCTCCATTTCCCCACCTCTCCAACTCTACCACATGGCCTCAAGAAACAAGCCCGTGATTCTAGCCTTTTTCTTCATCCTTTTCCATTCAAGGTGCACTGAATGAATTCTCTGACCACTTTAGCCAGGGTGATGCAGGAGTCTGGGACTCCCCTGTCTCTTCAGCAAGAAGCCCTAAGGATCTAAGATCCAGGGACACTAG
Source organism: Vombatus ursinus (assembly GCF_900497805.2). NCBI lineage: Eukaryota > Metazoa > Chordata > Mammalia > Diprotodontia > Vombatidae > Vombatus > Vombatus ursinus. Next base: position 5,462,639 of record NW_020954592.1, on the reverse strand, counting down.
CCCAGGTAGGCTTTAGCCTTGAAGTTGCTTGAACAGTAAGAACTGAGCTCAGCTGTGAGCCTAATTCTGCTCCCAGTTGTTGAGGGTGGGAGAATTGAGGGAAGGGATTTCTTTTTTGTGTGTTTGTTCTTGTTTTATCTTTGAAGTAAATACCACTTTGTAATAGCATATGTGATGTTAAGTTGTTAAATGGGACTGGGATGCTGGTCACTAGGCCCTTAAAATGAGGGGACCACAATCTCTGTGAGAGTGACCTCTCCATCCTACCCTGCTGCCTGAGAATCTTGTTTAGGAGAGAGGAGAGGAATATAATAAATCTGGCCCTGAGAAAGACTATGTTATACTTGCTTTACATTTTCCTTTCCCCAGATTTCCTTCTCTGATCTCATTTATCCTATCCCTGTTCACTTTTACAGTGCTAACAAATTATGAGCATTATCTGAAAAAAATTGTTCCTACAGTTCTGCAAAAGGTCACAGGCAAATGGAATCCATGAGTAACAGGACTTTGTTGCAGTTTGAGAAAGGAATGTACCCACAATCCACATGAGCGATGTCCTAAAAGCCACCGGTCACTTTTGAAAGGTTAAGAAGAGTCATCTTCCCTCCAAACCCTCTGCAAACAGGAACCCTACAGGAAACATCCTGAGTAGCTTTTGTTTTTGTTTTTTAAGAAGAAAAAGCAGTAACCTTCACTCGGGTGTGCATTCTGGGGATGAATTTCTGGAACACCATCATCCACCTTGGTGCCACTCTGCTATAAAACAAACAAAATCCCTGTTTTAGTGTTCAAAAGCAAACTAGACCCCAAAAGGCTAAAATTAAAATTAAAAGTTAAAATTAAAAGGCTAAAATTAAATTCCCTTCGATCCCCAAAGCTCTGCTTGAAGCTGATTGTGGATGGTTCTTTCAGGAAGTGAAAAGAAAGCCTTCCCTTCCAGGAAGGGAGCTTAAGTTACCGCAAGATTCTCAGCTGGGGGGTTGATAATAAAGGTTAAAAAGACCCAAGTGTCCATTTAGTGCTTGCTGTGGGAAAGCTGGTTTGGTGTTCGAGGGTTGTTCAAGACTTGTTTTGCAATTTTGTAGTTTATCAACCTCATCACTAGACTGGCCTGAGGGTGAAGCATTTTTCAGCTACAGCTGCTCTTGAAAGCTAAGGCTAAGTCAGAGATGAATTGGGATCAGCATGGGAGAGCAGAGGCGATGCCACAAAGATGAAATCACTGGCCATCAAAGTATTCAAATGTCTCAAATAAACACTAAAAAAAAAAACAACAAATGAAATAAGAGCATGTAACTGTAGATGAAAATCTGTATCATCTAAAAAAATCAGTCAGTAGATAGGAGAGGCAGCTGATCTAATGGACAGAGACATGGCCTTGAAGCCAGTAAGACGTGAGTTCAAGACCCACCTCTGACATTAACTACCTGTGTGACATTAAGCAAGTCATTTAACCTCTCTGGGCCTCATCATCCCATCTGTAGAATGAGACTTGGAGGTCTTTTCTAGCTCTAGATCTATGATCCATAATGTCTGTGTGACTCTGAACAAGTCACTTTACTTCTGTTTGCCTCAGTTTCTTCAACTGTAAAATGAAATTAATAATAGCACCTATCTCTAGGAGTTCCTGTGAGGATCAAATAAGATAATGTTTGTTTTTTAAAAAGTGCTTAGCACAGTGCCTAGCATATAGTAGGTGATGTATAAGTGCCAGCTATTATTGTTATTGTTATCATCATCATCATCATCATCATCATCATCATCATCATTAACCTCTTTACTTAACCTCTCAGCACTCTAGGTTGTTTTCTGAGACTATAAACTGCAGAGAAGATGCCAGCCTGCTTTGGTAGAAGAAATTTCCTCACCCAGAATTTCTCTATATCAGTGAAATCATAGGTCCAGATTATAGCCCATTCAATACATTACAAGGTTTCCATTTTATCTTATTAGCATAGTATCTAGTCACTTTGCTTCCTTTAATAAGTTCATAAGAAACTATATTAATGGACTTAAGAAGGTAAGCTTTTCTCTTTGTATGAAAATAAGAAGTCTGAACATTTGGTGGGTAATCTACTATTCTAAAAATTGAGACAACCAAGAAAACCAAATTTATTATTTATAAGTGAGTGTTAAATTTTTCTTTAGGGGGGTGGGATGTTGCTCAATCATTTCAGTCATTTCCAACTTTTTGTGACTCCATTTGGAGTTTTTTTTTGTTTTTTTTGTTTGTTTGTTTGTTTTTTAGGCAAAGATACTAGAGTGGTTCGCCATTTCCTTCTCCAGCTTATTTTACAGATAAGGAACTGAGGCCCCCCGGGGTTAAGTGACTTGCCCCATGTAGGGACAGCAAGGTGGCACCATGGACAGAGTGCAGGGCTTGACATCAGGAAGAATCATTTAGTATCAAACACTTACTAGCTGTGTGACCCTGGTCAAGTCACTTAACTCTGTTTTTCTCAGTTACTCATATTTAAAATGAGCTGGAAAAGGAAATGGCAAGCCACCGCAATATCTTTGCCAAGAAAACTCCAAATGTGGTCATGAAGAGTTGGGCAGGACTGAAACGGCTGAACAATAATAACAACAACTTGAGAGTTTACTGGCAGTTATCTACTCTGCAGATATTCATGGAAAATCTTGCTTTTAAGTCCCATGCAGAGCCAATTCTTAGCGAAAAGGGGAAGTATTGATTTGTTTGGGGTCTCCCTTCTCTTCTCTTTGATTATCCTTTCCAACCTTTCTGATACCTACACCTTTTGTACCCTACATCCCCTTCTATAGCACATTCATGCTGCCTCTTCCCTGCTCAGGGATCTAACTTTAGCATCTCACCAGCATCTGATAGCATTTCTACTAGGTGGTAGAATGGACTGAGTGCTGTCACTTCAATTCAAATCTGGTCTCAGATCCTTGCTAGCTTATGACGCTGGGCAAAGTCACAGCCTCTATTTAAATCTTGTTATCTCAAAATGGAGACAATAATAATAGTCCCTTCCTGTCAGGTTTGTTGTGAGGATAAAATAATATTTGTTAAGTATTTTCTAAGCCTTAAAATCTTAATAACTAATAGTATTATTAATAATACTACTACTAATTAATATCATAATATAATAACAAATATTATGTGTCAATAGGTAATTATATAATTATCTAATAACTATATAATATTAATAATAATTATTATTTCTTCTCTCATAATCAAGACATATATATATACATATATATATATATATATATATTCCTTCTAACACAATTCTCAGAGTTTCAAACCTAAAACTATATACAGATTGCCAGATGTCTAGATCCTCTACAAAGGACTGCTCTGACCTCTGTAGTCTCAGATCCATGACTGTCAATGGCTCAGAGAGATGGATTGTCAGAAGTGTAATAAGTATTACTAAGGAAGTTTGAGAAAGGAAGAAGGGAGAAGGGAAGGGGAGAAGAGAAAGAAGAGTATGATTTTTAAATTAATAATTTTAAGAAGCAAGGACCTTGGGTACTAAACATTTAACTAAGAGGGGTAACTTCAGGGAAAGGGAAGACAGTGGCTAGAAAAGCTGCTCCGAGAAATTTCCTTTTCAAGAGAACTGATAACCTAATCTAAGTCAATGTGCTAATGGCTATTAATATAATCCCTCCCAGGTAAAATGCACTTCAAAAGTGTCTTCCCAGGGTGAACATAAGAGTGGGAATATCAGTTACTCTAATAGGCCTATGGAAGGAAATAAGAAGCTGCCATAGTCCTCAGTATCCCCAGTCCTACAACACAGTGTTGCATAACATAAACCTGTTGATTAATTGATATTCTTGGTGTGGATCTTTCAGCACTCATCAGATCACACTGCACATAGGCTGACTCTTTTGCTTATGTCCTTTTCTGTGCTAAATCTCTGTCTTGCATCAAGTCAAGCCTGGAGAACCGAGTGTCTTATTGTTATTATAAATGATCGCTTTGCTTTATTTGACTACTTCAGTCACATAGTTCTTGTACCAAGTACCTAAAGGAGTGCTTGTTTATTTCATATTCTGTCACTAGACACTGGATGTATTGGCAGCATCTTCTTTGACAATAAATGTAGCCTCCTTATTGACATTTGAGGCCATCTGTTCATTGCAAATACAAAATACAAAGGCTGTGTTTTTCTCCTCCTTGCCCATTAATTTTATGGGAGATATCCCTGTGAGGCAAAATTTCCTTAGTGATGTACACTCTAAGAAGTCTTAGGCTTCTATGAGCCAAAGCTGCTATGATTTTTTTTAATGCTCTGATGATTGGAAAGAAAACTTCATATTCACATTTTTTCTTAGGATAATGATAGCAGAGTGCTTTTTTAACAGAAAGTCAACTGTGGTTTACTGTTGCCATAGTGACTCTGTCTGTTGTTTTTTGAAGATTATTCTGAGGTGGGGGGCGGGTGACTCAGCTGTATTGAATTGAAAGCCCTGGATTCCCAACCAGAAGATGTAGGTTTGCATCCTAGCTTTGCCACTTAATTTGCAATGGGACTAAAACTGTATAATGGGGAGTATGATATGGGTATTTGTTTCATGTGGCTTTTGAGAAAAGTGCTTTATAACCTGGAAAATGCTATTCTCATTATTTATAACCACTATTATACATCTATCATACATTACCATAGTTATTATTTAACTTGTTGTAAGTATGTCTAATTCCTCTAGAGTAATCAGAATACAATTTAAAGGTGGTATAATAAATAAGCCTTGTGAGTTTCTCATTCGACTTTTATTGGCCAATAATGGGCCCCAGTCCAAGCCTCACTTGCTTGGTTTGGGTTTTGATGGCTCAGAGTAAATATAAATAGCAATTGTTTCTGTTCTGGCCAGAAATTCTGAGGGTCTTACCCTCCCAGATTGATTCTTTTATGAAGGCAAAGTAGGCCATTTTTTGCCTCAGTTCTTACCTAGCCTTTAACTACTGAATGGGCTTTGCCTTAGACAAACTGAGATTTGGGAAAACTTGGCTTAAAAAGACCAAGGTCTCCCATTGTATCAGGGCTATTGCCAGTCATATTGACCTATGTCTTGCCACTGGACTCTGATGACCCTGGAGGAGAGAGTGAGGCTAATAACTTTACACTGCTCTGCCTCACTGAAATCCAATTCATTTGCAAGTCAAGACGTCACCTTCCTGATGTCATGGGTCCTCTTTGAGAATGAAGGATAAACAACAACAACAACAATTTGGTGTCTTTTTTTTTCTTTCTTTTTTTGAGAAGCAATTGAGATTACGTGATTTGTCTAAGGTCACAGAACTAGTAAGCGTAAAGTGTCTGGTCTGAGAACAGATTTGAACTCAAGTCCTCCTGACTCCAGGGCTGGTGCTCTATCCACTGCACCACCAAACTGCCCCTAAACTGTTACAGTCATTATTACTTGTGTGATTGGCAGCAAGTCACCCTCTCTAGACATCACTTTCTTCATTTTCATAATGAAGGTGTGAGGTTTGATGTCTAAGGTCTCTTTAAACTCTAAATTTATGATCCCATGATCTGGGATTGATTTTAGGAGCTTGGTTTAGACTGACAGTTCTTAAACTTTTTGGTCTCAGGGGCCCTTTATACTTAAGAATTATTGAATACCTCTAAGAACTTTTATATAATGGGTTATATCCATCTATATTTAACATATTAGACATTAAAATGTCTTAGTGGTATCATGAAAGTAGTTTTGAACTTATGGACATCCTGAAAAGATCAGGCAGTCAGTCAACAAATATTTGTTAAGCAGCTTGCTATGTCCCAGGTACTGAGCTAAGCATTGGAAGTACAAATGAAAACAGGAAGATAGTCCTTGTCCTAAAGGAGCTTATATTCTAAAGAGGGAAGAGAACACATAAAAGGTAGCTCAAAAGCCAGGGGGATGTTTTCAGGATGAGGTGGGGCATGATAGAGATAATCCAAAGAGCATCTTCATGAAAAATGGATGACTGGGCACCCTTCTTAAATTGGAGGTTTGAGGAGGAGTCATCAAAATCAGAGGGACAGTCTGAAGGGGTGGAGAGTACTTTCATTGTGAATTTCAAGGTAGTCCAGAGTGCAGTCAGGAGAGAAATTCCCAGGGATCTCAGGACACAGTTTGAGAACTACTGGCAGAGAGTGTTCAGATTATGTTAGAGGCACAGCACTAAGCTGAAATCAGAACTGAACATTTTTTAGCTGCTAAGAAAATGTTATTGCAAATCTGTGACTATCACTCAGATATGTAGTTGATTTCTGAATGCTTGTTCTCATAATTACTCTTTCTAACATTGAATTTCTTTGGAAATAACTTTATAGGCTGAGGAACTTATCATCTATGATACATTTGTGTTGAAAACTTACTAATTACATAGTTATAACCTTTCTGTTTTCATAATTTCCATTTCATAACAGCAATTAAATACTGCCTGGGATAGATTGCTGAAGGATTGCATTTCTTGTGTGGCAACCTTTGTCTAAAGGCATATGATAATCCTTCTGACATGCTTGCCCCCTCAGATTCAGAATACCATTAAGTCGTACCAGCTATGGCAAATGAAGTCAAATGTTGCCATGAGTATCTCTGGGAGAAAGCTGCATTTGTTTAAAAAGTGAACAAAGCTAATTCAGAAGGTATTTTAGGATGGCTTAAATGATCAGATCTCTTTTCAACAAGCCTTCCTCTAGCTTTTGTATGCTATGAAATTCTGCTAGGAAACAGAAAATGTTTTGATTCCCAATTTAGCATTTTTCATTTTGTGAGTTCAAAGGTTTCAGGCTTTGAAATCTAGTCAGGCTTTTTTTTTCCTTCTTCTTTCATTCAGAGCAGCAATCTATGCCTGAGAGCACATATCTATGACTTGGGCTGCCAAAGTTCTGTATTATTCTGCTCTCTCTCTAAGGGATTTTGTTGTATATAATGAATTGCTCTTGATACTTAACATCACTGCAATCTACATAAAAATGAGCAGGGGTGGATCCTTTAGAATAAATAGAATATAAACTATTACAAACTCTCTGGAACACTTTACCCGAAACTCCAGCTGAGCCTCAATTTTGTTTTTCTTTTACTAGCTTAAGAGTCCTAGAGAGCTGTTGCTGTGTGTGTGTACATGCATGTATGTGTGCATGTGTGTGTGTGTGTGTATGCATGTGTATATGTCTGTAAAAGTAAAGGAAGAAGGACCGAAGTTAGTCAGGTTAATTTGGGATTGTAAATGAATACACATCTTTCCAAAAAACATGTATCTTTAAAAAATTTATTTTAATTAAATGAAGCCATGAAACAGGTTTACTCCTTTTTTAAAAAAAAATTAATATATTTTTGTTACATTTCAAGTTCCCAACTGTAACCCTCCCTCTCTCCCCACCCTACAACAGAGAAGACCATCATTTGACACAGATTTATAAATATTTATGAAACTATATTATGCATATTTCCATTTTTCAGTTCTTTCTTTGGAGGTGGATGGCATCTTCCTTCATAGGTCCTTTTATAGTTGATTTTATAGTACTTAAAATGACTTGGCTGTTCACAATTATTCTTCGAACAATATTGCTACTCCTGCAGACAACATTCTCTTGGTTCTGCTTACTTCACTTTTCATTATTCATCCGAGTCTTTCCATGTTTTTCTAAAATCAACCAGATCATCGTTTCTTACTATTTGTCTTCTTTATTCTTTAATCTACCATTTTAATTTAGCCCATCTTATACTGTAGGAGAAGTAGGCAGCTGCTAATATGTTATAGTTTGTACCTCCTGTCCCCAAATCTTCCTCTCACCACCTGTCATTACACTTTTATCCCTTCATGCCTTTGAGTCTTGTAGGCTTTGGGGTCTTCAAGAGTCCTCTTTAAAAATAGTCCCTGATAGCTTAATCTTAAGCTAATTTTTACCTTATCCACCTTTAAAGATTAGTTAACAGCCAGTTGAGAGAAGGAATAGGCCAAAACACAGAGGAGAAGGAAGATGCCACAGACGTCAGGAAAGGGACACTGATCATTGATAGGGAGGGTAGGAAGGTGCCAAATATAAATCTCACACATATCACAATTTTGCCCTACATGGAAGCTGGCTTACAGCTGGAAAAAAAAATGTTATTGGAAGACTTGAGTGGCAACTTCCTTCTCTCTTAGTCAAATGTGAAGTTTTCAGAAAGTAGGGAAGGGTAGTCAAAATGGCGGACTAGTGAAGGATAAGGGACTGACTGAAACCATTCAGAAACAGTAAACAATATTTATTGAGTGATTAGGATGTAAAAAGAAGAGTATTAGGGCTTAGGAACTCGAGAAGTACAGAAAACTTAACACCCATAGCCCCTGACCAGAAGGAATTTGTATTCTAGTTGTTTGGCAGTATAGTACAGTGGATACATCAGGGGTGAGGAACCTGTGGCCTCAAGGCCACATATGGCCCACCAGGTCCTCAAGTGTGGCCCTTTGACTGAATCCAAACTTCAAGAAGACATAGGGGGAAATCCTGCCTCAGATATTTAATAAAAAAGTGGTGTTAGGTAACTCAAGTAATCCCTCATCAGTAAAAGGAGGATAAACACATCTCCATCATATATTTGTTATAAGGCTCAACTCATGTCATATCTGTAAAGTGCTTTGTAAACCTCAAATTACTACATAAATGTCAGCTATTAACACAGACACATGTGGAAAGCATACTTTGGTAAAATGAAAAAATGGATAGAGCATCAGGCCTGGAGTCAGGAAGACTCATCTTCCTGAGTTCAAATCTGGCCTCAGATACTTGCTAACTGTGTGACCTTGGCCAAGTCACTTGACCCTGTTTGCCTTAGTTTCCACATCTGTAAAATGAGCTAGAGAAGAATATGGTAAAGCACTCCACCAGCTTTGCCAAGAAAACTCTAAATAAGGTCACAAAGAATCAGACATAACTGAAACAACTTGAATGAGAATAATAAGCCATTCATAAGGATCCCTGTGGGCTGCATGTTGACTCAGATTTAAAATGTATTATCTGTGTTTCAGTGTATTTTTATTTATTTTGTTAAATACTTCCCAACTACATTAATTCTGGTCTGGGCTGCACTTAGAAATGTTGCAGCCGTACTGTGTAGACCATGTGTTTTGACACCTCTGCTCCAAGACACACAGGCTCAAGAACACTGGAGTTATTTTTTTACTCCTTCCAAGAGGATTCCTCATCCGATGCACTCAGTAAGTCCTGTTTTTTCTGTCTCTGAAATGTCTCTCACATATATCCCCTTTTCTTCACTCTAACTGCCACTGCCTAGTTCAAGGCTTCATTAAAATACTACAGTGATCAATAGCCTTGGTCTTGCCCTGCATTCCATCCTACACTGTACTGCAATCATCCTAAATCCCAGTTCTGGTTATGGAATTCTCCTACTCAAAAACTCCCCTTGGCTCTTCATTTCCTGTATTATTTTTCATAAATATTTTGCCTATTATTAACTTTTAAAACATTGAATTAAAAAACACAGGGAAATTCATGTTGTTTAAAAATATTAAATAAGTCTGTGAGATGAAAGAAAATAATTCCATTTTATGAATAAAGCTATGTATGTTTGCCTTCAAAGTGTTTCTTTGATATATTTTAGAATCTGTTGGGAGTCAGTGTGATACTGTGTAAGAAATTCTGGGTTCAAAGTCATAGGGAAAGAGATGGGAATAACATTTGCATAGCATCTTCTATTTGCCAGACACTATGCTAAACACTAATTACAAATATTGTCTGATTCGATCCTCACCACAACCCTGGCAGATAGGTGCTACTCTTATCTCCATTTCACAATCTAGGAAACAAGGCAAACAGAGGTTAAGTAACTTGCCCAGGGTCACACAGCTAGTAAGTGTCTGAGATCAGATTTGAACTCTCTTTCTGACTCCAGGCCCAGCTTTCTATCCATTGCACCATCTAGACTGATCATAGGATCATAGTATTAGAACCCTGAGGGATATTAAAAGACATTCAAGTCTCTCATTTTATAGATGAGGAAACAGGTTCTTGGAGGTTAAGTGGTTAAGAGTTTAAGCCAAAAGTCACACAGCTAATTGACATGAAGTCCAAATGTCTTCATCTTAAATTCAAGGCTTCTCAAAATTTGACTCCAGCTTACTTTTCTATACTTATCTTCCATTGTTCCATCTAAAGTTTCTTCAGCCAAATTAGATTTTGGAACTGCATCTGTGTTTTCCCATTTCTCTGCCTTTGTTCACACTGTCCCATCCACTTAGACTGCCCTGCTTCCCGAGCTCTGCCTTACCTATCTTTCAAGGCTCACTCAAAAGACGGCTCCTTCCAGTAAAACTTCTCTCTCCTTCCTAAGCAAGATTAAATTCTATTTAGAGAAGAGTTATAGAAAGAGCATGGAGTCAGAAGACCTGGATCCTACTATAACTTACCTATTTAACCTTGGACAAATAATTTAACCTCTTTTGTCATTTAATATCTTGATTTGTAAAATGGAAAAATGAGACTAGATCTCCATGGTCCCTTCCAACTGCATGTCCTATAATCCTTTAAAAAAAGTTTCAAGAGTATAATATATTGAACTTGTACATAAAAACACTGGGTTCTAAATCTTGGCATTGCTACTTACTAGTCATGTGATTTTGGCCAAGTTGGTTAACCTCTCTGAATATCAATTTTTTTCATATGTTCATGAGATCAATAATACCTACACTCTTTACCTCAGAGGGTTGTTGGGAGGAAAATGTTTTATAAACTATAAAATACCAAAGAAATGTGAGCCCTAGATGTGAGGTCTTTGCATTTAAGGTGGAAAAAACTCGAGTGACTTTTATATATGTTTATTATGTTAAACAGCTTAATTGGTAATTTGAATGAAGGCATAAACGGCATGCTCATCAAATATATGGATGATGTGAAGTTGGAAAAAAACAGCCAACAGATTGTGTCATAAAATTAGGGTCCCCAAAGATCTAGAACCAAGATCTGTATGAATAAGACCTAGGGGGCTCTTTAAGTGATAACAGGAAGGTTGAGGGTATTGGATCTCTTGAGCTCAGGAGTTGAGAGCTGTAATAGGTTATACAGATTGAGTATCACAACTAATAAATCACCATAATATGAGCTGTAGGAACCAGAGGTAGTCCATTCATTTCTGGTCTGGAACAGAACATGTCAAAGCTCCCCTGCTGATCAGAAGTGGGATTGGCCTGTGAGTGACTGAAATAAGGAAATCTAATTAGGAAGGAAGGAAGGAAGAAAGGAAGGAATGATTTTTTTGTATGTTTGTTTTGATCCTCATCTGTAATTTGATTGGTGAAGAGAAATGGAATGGAGACTTGCTATATTGATATAGACCAGAAAAATTGTCTGGGGCATGGAAAGGTTACTTGATTTGCCCAAGGTTACATAGTCATTATGTGTCAGAAGGAGAATTTGAACCCAAGTTTTCCTAATTCCAAGGTCAACCCTCTTTCCACCATACTACCTTGCTACTCTTGTGATTCTAGGTCTCTAATAGAAACACAACATCCCGGAGAAGGGAAGTGATTATCCCTCCTGTTCAGTTCTGGCTAGCACAACTTAAAAAGGACTTGACCATCTGTGAAGCATTCAGAAAAGGACAACCAGGATGTTGAGAGGACTGGAGAAACATGCCAAACTAAGGATTGGTTGAAGGGACTTGGTATACTTAGCCTAGAAAATAGAAATTTCCCTATCCTGGTGGTTCATGTCTATTATCCCTGTGCTGGTGGGGTTGAGACTAAATGAAAATCTTAAGCTTAAGAATTCTTCCCTGCAGTGGGCTAAACAGAGCAAGTGTCAAAATTAAGTATGGCGCCAAGGTGATGAGCCTCTGGAATTGTGGGAGCCATTAGATAGCTTAAGGAGGGGCAAAGCAGCAGCCTAGGTTAATAATGGTGAAGGTTAAAGCTCCAAAAGTTATTAGTAATGGGATTGGGCCCATGAGTGGCTGCTGCACCTCCAGTCTGGGTGACATAGGGCGATCCAGTTTCTAAGTCAGAGAGAGAGAGAGAGAATACAGGAACATAACAGTTTCTAAATATTTTATATTCTACCATATGCATGATGGATTAGATTTTTTTTAATGTTGAATCCAAAAGGAAGAGCTAGGAGCAATGGGTTGAAATTTTATGGGAAATGGGTTCAAAGAGGGAAGAAATTTCAGCTCATTTTAACAATTAATGCTATCTATAAATAAATGTGTCATTAGCTTCAAGAAGCTTCAAGTAGAACATGAGTTACTCCTTATTGGAATTAGAAGGGATCCCTATTCATGTAATTTCTGAGATGTCAAGTATTCTCCTTCTTAAGGACTTTGAGTTTCAATGATTCTACTATAGGCTCCCAAAGGTCATCGGGCATCTCTTAACTAAAGAAGACACAGGAGGGTAACACTCAAGGTCCTGAACTGTGCAGTTAGCCCACCAAAATGGGTTGCTGGCTTGGCTCTGAATTTAGTGTGGTAGAGTCAACTCTACTGAAATAGGAGCAAAGCTAATTCTAAAATAACATTGAGATTAGTTCAGATAGTCTGATATTTTCTTTGCTGAAGATTGGGCAAACAGAGTGTTTGTTTTGAATGCCTTCCAATAATGCTTACCCAAATAGCCAAGAATTCCTTTGCTGTTATGTGCTTACCTTATGCCTAGAGGCTCTTGGTGAATGTATTTTTACCAGGTTTGCTCACTTAACATTTCCAAATAGCACACTTTCACAAGGGAATAGTGAACCAAAATTTACCAAGGATCCAGAGAAGAGAATAGCTGAAAACTGATTGAAGATATCACAGATATTCAGAGAACTTCATTGGCATTGTATTTTAGAATTCTAGTACATAATGTCCACTCTAGTATTTATCTATATGAAATACCTCGAAGCATAGTAAGATCAAACATTAGTGGGATAAAGACACCCTCCAGCATCTCTTATACACCACTATTCAGAAGATTCTTCCCTTTAAAACTCCTTTATACATGTGTAACCTTTTTATCTTAGCACATAACAAAGAATAGGATGGTAATATGAACCTTAGACGATACTATTTGTATTTATGTAGGATGGGTCCTGGTGCTGCTACAGAAAGGAGTCATTTAAAATAAAGCAGATGGGAAGTATTCTTCCACCTATCCCCATTGACTAGATGGTTATGTCTCTGCTACTTTCTGTGAAATGATATCATTTCTCTACCCAACCACTCACTATCTAGACAGCAGGACAGTTTGAATGATAAATAAAATAGCATTTTGTTCTGCCAGGATTTTTATTTTTTTCTCCTTTTCATGATATATAGAGATTATTTTGATTTTTGTGCTAGGGTTGAAAACCTAATACCTTAGCTCTCTCCTTCTTATGATATGAATTCCTAGGGTGCTCAGAAGCCCTCTTCATTTACTTAAGAGTTAAGAATTGTGTTCTCAAGGACTGAGGGTACTAATAGTCTTACCTCTGGAGGAGAAAAAGGACCCTAGGAATTCCATCATTCTCCCAGCCCATTCTCTTTCTAGTGATGTCAGAACAAAGGTTTATTTGTTTCAGAGAACAGTAGTCTTAGCTGTCAAGTGAAGTTTTGAAAATTTTCCCCCAATTACCCTTGTTAAAATTTCAGAGTATCATTGCAAAAAATAAAAATGTTTATTGAACATTTTGTGAGTTATAATACCTGTAGCAATTACTAAGTTTTCATTTAGGTACTTCATCAACATTTGGAGTTGGAGTTGGAAGATCTGGGTTCAAGTTCTGCCTCTGTTACCTCCTCTATGACCTTGGATAAATTAACTCTTGGGGCCCCAGTTTCTTCATCTGTAAAATGAGGGGGGCAACTAGTGGATAGAGCACTCAGTCTGGCATGAGGAAGACTTAAATCCGTATCTGGCCTCAGACACTTACTGTTGTGTGACCCTGGACAAGTCACTTAACCATGTTTGCCTCAGTTGCCTCATCTGTAAAATGAGTTGGAGAAGGAAATGGCAAACCACTGCAGAATCTTTGCCAAGAAAATGCCAAATGGGGTCACAAAGAGTCAGACATGATTGAAATGACTTAACAACAAAAACAAAAAGGAGGGGGCTGGACTAGATGGCATTTCAGGTCCCTTCCAGCTCCAGAGCTCATTGCTTCTCAATTTGCCGACTTAAGTCACATGGAATGACTCTAATCCTTCTTCCTTGTGACAGCCAGTGAAGAACTTAGACAGGTATCATTCCCAATTCTACTTCCCTATACTCTTGCCCCACAAATCTCCTCTTATTCAAACTAAATATTGGCTTTTCCTTTAGCTATTTCTAAGAACTTTTACTTTTTTTTTTAAACTCAAGACCTTTTACCATCATGACTGTCCCTCTCTAGAGTTTATCAATGTATTTTATGAAATATGACATTCAGCACTGAACATAATACTGCAGATGCATTTGAACAGAGCCAAGAAGACTACCCATCTCCTTCTTACTTAATACTATGTCTATCTTAACATAGTCTAAAATTATATTAGCTTCTTCAGCTACCATATCACACTGTTGATTGATAAAACCCCTAGAACTTTTTTCAGATGAACTGGTGTCTATCCTTGCCTCCCTATCTTGTACCAGTGAACTTGATTTTTTTAACCCAAATGAAAGACATTGCATTGATCCTTATTAAATGACAATCATTTTTATTCCATCCAGGATTCTAGCCAGTCAAGATTTTTTTTGCAACATTTGACTTTGTCATCCAGTGAGTTAGCTGTCCTTCCCAGCTTTGTCTTACCTACAGATTGGTTATGCATGCCATCTATGCCTTCATCCAGATACCAGGGACACTCTACTAGAGAACTCCTTCAAAACTGACATGAAACCATTAATAACTACTCTTTGGGTCTTTCTGTTAAAGCAATTATGAATCCATCTGGCTATATTACTCTCTAGTTCATATCTCTCCATCTTTTCCACAAGAATAACGTGGGGAATTCTATAAAATACATTGCTAAAACTCTAGATACTTATAACATCCCTCTGACTTATCATTTTTACAACCCTTTCAAAAAAGGAAATAAACTTAGTTCAATATGACTTATTCTTGACTAAGCCATAGTAACCATTTCCTTTTCTAGATGTTCACTAATGATACCATAGAATTTCCCTAGGAATCAGAATCAAATTCACTCACCTGTCAGATTCCATTCTCTTACGTTTTTTGAAAATTGTGATATTTGTTTTGCTCCAATCTGATGGCACCCCCTCCCATGTTCCACAGTCTTTCGAAGATTGTTAAGAGTAGCTCAAAATCTTAGCTGGCTATTCTTTGGGTACTGTAGTGTGTGATCTATTTTGAGATAGAGAATTTGAAATTATCAAGGGCAGCTACATGTGCTCTTACTGTCTCTCTACTTATCTTGAGTATCAACTGACATTAGTCATTTTTGTTCTGTTATTTCCAGTCCAAAGACCATTTTCCTTGGCAGAAAAAAAGTGAAACAAAAACTGAGCAGCACTGACTTAATTCCATTGTCAGTTATCATTGTCCCATTTACTATGATCACTGATCTTCTATCTTTGCTCCTCTTTTCCCCAAAAAAAGTTTTTAAAATTCCTTTTTGTTTATTTTAACTTTCCTCATCAACCTTGGTTCATTTTGAGGTACATCTGACACTATTCTTACAGACCTCACTCCAATTTGGTATTCATCTTTCATTGCCTGCCCTGTGACATTCTTCACAGTTTAGAAGCAGAGGACCTAAATTCAAAACCTTCCAGATTTGTGACCTGTGTGATCTTTGGGAAGTCACTGTGGAAAAATAGGGTTGGACTAGATGGCCCCTATGATTGCTTCAAGGTTTTTCTTCCCTTTAAAAATGTATTCTCTTTTTCCTCTAATTGGAGGCTCAAAGCAGAAGCCCTTTTTCACGAGATTTCTTTGACTTGTTGGAAATGACAGGATTTTATCCTTTCATCTTTTGTGAGGATTAATTAAATAAAATGTAGTTGTCTCATGGGGTATGTTTATGATTCAGCTAAGTTTTCTCTGTGCCATCAACATACTTCAATTTAGTTGAATTTACTAACCTTCCCTAAGGCAGAATAACACAGTAAGGGATGTCTGGATCAATGACTATATATCATTGCTCCTAGGGAATAGTGGGAAAGGAAGAACTGGACCTGTGATTTCATTGGTTGAGGGAACTCCTGGGTAAGGAAATACCCTCCACCAGTCCATCTTGTCACCTTTTCTGTAATGTATTGTCTTGAGAGTTTCCTAGAGCTGTAAGAGGTTAAGTGATTTGTCCAGCCAGTGTGCACTAGAGGACAGGGTTTCCTGGCTTGAGGTTGATCTTTAGCTAGCTCATGTCCTGAATGTTGCCTCTCCTAAGAACTGCTTTAAAAGAAAAAACAAACTTCAAACAACAAACATTTCCTTAACAAACATATTCTACACTATTATACTAAGAAATTTATATTGGGCATTTAATAAATCCTTGTTGAATGAATGTCTCTGAGAATCTTATTACCATTGACGTATCCTTTAAATTTGATTAGCTGGTAGATACTGCTGCTTTTGATGATGATGAGATTTTAATACCATTCCAGATCTCATTAAAAACAACCAACCAACCAACCTATTGGGATTGAGAACCTGCAAACATTCTTTTGATATGAAAGACTTCCTTGAGATTTGAGTCATCAAAATGGACAGGATTGCTGTTGTTGTTCCCAGATCCCATGTGAAATAAATTTGGAAACTGTTTCAGGAGGCTGGTAGAACAGGAAACAAAAGAGCACCATTGCTGCACTTATACAAATAGAAGAGAAGGTCATTTTTCCATATCATCCTGAGGTTTGATGCTAATCTGGGACAAACAGTGTTTAATGCTTTTGTATGTTAAAAGAGCACTGCCTTGGGTGTTAGGAACTTTGAGGCAATTTTCCTTTGACCCGAACTTCAGGTCAGCTGAGCTCTGTTGCCCTGAAGCCTGAGAGAGTACATGCCATAGAAAATGTATGGTTTTAAATTGAAGGTGAATAGTTTTCAAATGGACCAGTAACTGAGGGAGAGGGAGAGGGAAATAGAAAAAAAAAGGATGAGGGAGAGGGAGACGGGAAGGGAGGAGAGAGAGGCAGAGAGAGAGAGAGAGAGAGAGAGAGAGAGGCAGAGAGAGAGAGAGAGAGAGAGAGAGAGAGAGAGAGAGAGAGAGAGAGAGAGAGAGAGAGAGGTGCCGGTCTCATGCACTTGGCTTTAATGTACTGGGTTAAGGGCCAGTATTCAGATGTTTTTGTTGTTGTTATTGCTTACATTATCTCAAT
Organism: Vombatus ursinus; assembly: GCF_900497805.2. NCBI lineage: Eukaryota > Metazoa > Chordata > Mammalia > Diprotodontia > Vombatidae > Vombatus > Vombatus ursinus. The sequence goes on along the minus strand of NW_020954592.1, from coordinate 5,445,391 downwards.
TTGACTTAAAACATTAAAAACTACTATAGAAAATGGAACATGTTCTTGGTTACAGTTAGGATGCAGAACAACTTTGCTCTAATTTGCTTCCACAAAACTTGGCAACGATGTCAAAGAAAATATTTGTCCTTCCAAGGGTCCTGTTGTCTCTTCCTCCACACTTCCCCCCTCCCCTTTCTTCCCACCCCTGAATCTTGCTGTCTGTCACTAGGGTTGAGACTTTATGGAACTTTTCTGGCAAACTGGTTGTGGTAGCTGATCTGTTTCTCTTTCACAGGGACCCCTGGCTCCAGGCCAGCCAAGCCTGAAGCTTTGAAGTTTTAAAGTTAGCAGGAAGCCCCAACTCCAGTAACTTCAGCTCTGTCCACAGCACAGAGAGATAGGAATGTTGTTTCCTTGTGAGCTATGTATTAAAACTGTCCTGCACAGGGGAAAGTTTGTTAAATAGAACTGCATATTAAACACATACACACACACACGTGCGGGTGCACAATTTTGTAATATTTTAGTGTAAGTTTCTGTCTCTTTTCTCTGATTTGTAGGCCATGGTCATTTTCTGTGAGGCTCCCTAGAAGGGAAATTTAGTAAGGCAAACCATCCCATTGCCTCCTGCAGGCAAAACTCATCCCCACTAGTCTTAGGGGAGGTGCATAAGAATGAGGCACAACACACTCCATTTCCAGACACTGGTCATTTTCACTTGCTGTTCTTAATGCCTAGAGTATTCTCCCTCCTGGCTTCCTTCAAATACTAATTAAAATCCCACTTTCTCTAAGAAGTTTTTGCTTATCCCCCTTCACTCTAGTACCTTCTCATTATTGATTATATCCAATTTATCATATCTACCTATCTATATGTAATAAAATATGTATGTATATATAGCTTGTTTGTACACAATGGTCTGTTTTTTGTCTCCTCCATTAGACTGTGAGCTTCATAAGGGCAGGGACTATCTTTTGCCAATTTTTTTTGTATTCCCAGTACTTAGCACAGTGGCTGGAACATACATACATGTTTATTGACTAACTTATGGTCAAAGTTGGGTTTTGAGGGGCATTGTTCAATTTACAAACCTTTTCCCCTCTCTTCTCCTAAGTCCTAGATGGAATTGCTTTGGCCTTAATTGAGTGAATTTCTTATGAAGTTTCTAATTCTATCTGGGCCCTACAAAATTTTTTCATACAGCCTAGTTTTCTAGATTACAGCCAGTCTAAAGGATCTTCAAGAAGCTGTGTTCCATAGGTGCCAAGGGTCAGTCAGTCCCCGCATCTGCAAAATGAGGATGTTGGACTTGCTGACCCCTCAGGTCCCTTCCAGATGGAAGCTGATGATCCTGTAAGTGTAACTAACTAACACTACTCTATCTACATGGGCCTATACCTTCAAGGTTGGGAGGAAACCAGAATGACTTCCAGAAGCAAGATGCTGTGGCAGCTTTTATCTACGTTAACATCTGTCAGTCAGTCAGTCAACAGGAATTATTAAACTCTTTCTATGTGCCAGGCATTGAACTAAGCACTGAAGACACAAAGAAAGGCAAGAAATAGGCCCTCCTCTCAAGGAGCTCACATTCTAATATGGAAGGTGGCACACAAACAACTATACAGGTACAAAATATGTACAGTGGTAAATGATTCTCTTTCAGCCGCTGAATCGTATGGAGATCCAACTTCAACTGGGTTGAAACATAGTCAAACATCTTAGTGTGCAGTTAGAAAAAGGCAGTTTGTTATTTTAATTGAATGGAGAAACACCTAGGAAACAGCAAAATACAAATCCATATAGCTGTTCACTTTGAGGTTATGGAATTACTTGCACAGTTCTGCAATTGGGATTTTTTAAAGACTGAACATAAAAGTGTCTGTTTTTCAGAAATGACCCTCAGCATTTCCCAATACAGTTCTGGTCAAAAAAAAGAGTCAACTAGTGGTTAGAGAATGTAATGATTTCAAAATGCCATAGATCGGATGCATCTTTATTTCAGTAAGGTATTACCAAGACCATGTTATTTGATGGTTGAGTTTAACATTGAGCGGAGTTTCTGATGGTACAAGTGAAGGGCTCTAGTCTCCTCAGTCATTTTTATCCATAATTTGAATGAAGACATCTAGAAAGGCATACTTATTAAATATGAAGAAGACAGAAAACAGGGAATGATAGATAGTGTATTATACAATAGTTTCAAGATTCAAGAAGATCTCAACAGTTGGAATAGTGGGCCAAAACTTATAAGGTAGTGTTAAGTAGGAATAGGTAGTAAGATAAATGGATATGAAGTTTTGTACTTAGGTTCAAAAACTTGATTGCAAAAATATACAACAAAACAAAAAACTAGCTTAAGAGCAGTACATGTGAAGTAGGTCTAGAGGTTTTAGTTGAATGGAAATTAAATTTGAATGATAGTAGCTAGTATTTACAAGCAGTTAGATGGTACAGTAGACAGAGTACTGGGCCTGGCATCAGGAAGACCTGAGTTCATATCTGGCCTCAGACACTTACTTGATGTGACCCTGAGCAAGTCACTTAACCTTGTTTGCCTCAGTTTCTTCATCTGTAAAGTGAGCTGGAGAAGGAAATGGTAAACTTCTCCAGTATCTTTGCCAAGAAAACCCTAAATGGTGTCATGAAGAGTCGAACACAACTGAAACAACTTATGATTTACAAAGCACATTATAAATATTATCTCATTTTGTACTCACAATGACTAAACAACAACAATTCTCACAATAACCCTAGTGCTAGTATTATACACATTTACAAAAGAGGAAACTGAGACATACAGAGGCATGTTTCTTGCCCAGGGTTACATAACTAGTTACATATCTTCCTGACTCCAGGTCCAGTGCTCTAGCCACCCCTCAGAGGGTAAATAGAGGATAATAATTTCAGTTTTGAACATGTTGAATTTTAGCTGTCTCCAGTCTGAATGCTTTAATAAACAATTAGTGATGCAAAACTAAAGTTTAGAGAAAAGACTGGGGCTGAATATATAGATCTCTAAATTATTTGCATAGACAAAAGTCAAAACCATGAGATCTTCTGAAGTGTGTGTGTGTGTGTGTGTGTGTGTGACAGAGAGAGAAACAGAGAAACAGATAGACAGTAAAAGTTAGAGACAGAGGGACAGAGAAAGAAACAGACAAAAGGAGAATAGAAGAGGACCTAGAGCAGAATCTACTATCATGAAAAAAATAGGTTACTTTTAAAAATACTTTCAGTTTGCATGGTGACTTCTGTCTATTCTTTTATTTGAATTTATTGATTAGTAACCTTCTATTGAAATATTAATGATGGTTTTGCCCTGAAGGCATTATATGAATGATGGAGGGGATCGCTGGCAGCAGAGAGAACCCCAAGTTTTATGGAAGTCTTAAGCCTGTGCTTCCTTACTCTCATGTCAGGCAAAAGGTTGGTAGAGGCATTCTTGCTCCAGTGTAGATCCCTATGGAACTTGTTTGGGGTGGGAGGACTGGGAGTCTCTAATGAAGGTCCTTCTGGCCCAAGCCCTGTATCTGGAGGAGAATCAAATGTACATCTGCTGTACTTAATGTGGAATCTCCCATGAGAAGCAAAGAGATATCAGGGCTGGTGAAATATTTTCATTGTTCATACCACAACTCTCTTTAATAAATCAAACTTTCAGGCTATTATCATTGGACCTGAGCCTCCTCCTCTCTTTATACCACATGTGGTAAAAGAAGCTTAGATTAATAAGATATAGAGGAATGAGAAATGATTTTCATGAGTTTCCTTCCCTTCCACATCATTCTTTAGCCATACCTTTATGGTTGTTCTTTCTATTTTGATTCTTCAGCCATTGACACGTAGGTGAGAGGGTAGATAGAGTTCAGGACTTGGAGTCAGGAAGACCTGAGTTGGAACTATGCCTTAGACACTTATTAGTTGTTTGACTCTGGGCAAGTCATAATCTCAACCTCAGTTTCTTCATCTATAAAATTAAAATAGCAGTAGCTTTTACCTCACAGCATTATTTTTTGTCAAATAATATTTTATTTTTTCCTTAGTTATAGGTTAAAACCCTCATGGCATTATTATGAGGATCAAATGAGTTAACATATGTAAATTTAGTCATGTCTGACTCTTTGTGATCCCTTGTGGGCTTTTCTTGGCAAAGATACTGAAGTGGTTTACCTTGTCCTTCTCTAGTAAATTAAGGCAACCAGAAGTTAAGTGACTCACCCTGAATCACCCAGCTACCAAATGTCTGACACCTTATTTGAACTCAGTTCTTCCTGACACTAGACCTAGTACTCTATCCACTGAGTCGCCTAGCAACCTCTAACAATTGTAAAACACTTTGAAAATATGAAAGCACTATATAAATGCTAGCTATTGTTTTTATTATATTAGTTAATTGATATATTATTGATATTGATATATTAATTAATTATTGATATATTAATATTAATTAATATGCCACATGATGATGGTAATGGTCATCCTGGTAAACTCCATGAACACTTCATCCTCCCATCCATTCTTTTAACTTTTCCCTAGACAGTCAAACACAGACTCTCCTTCAGTCCAGGTTGGAATAGCTTCAAAATGAAGCTGACTGTGTCCAACAAATATTTAGTGAGTACCTACTGTGTGAAAGGCATTGCAGAAGACAGAAGCAGAATGTATGCTCCTTGAGGGCAGGGACTATCTCACTTCTTTAACTGCATCCCCATCACTTAGTGCAATTTCTGGTACATAGTAAGCACTTAATAAGTTTTTATTTATTATTTAATATAAAAATGAATAGTTTTTAGCCTCAATGTGTTAACAACCTATTTTCTCAAGGAAATTGGTAGGAGGATGAAGCAGTTCCCACCTTGACCACATTTATAAAGCATTTAACCTGTATTATCCCATTTAATCCTCACAATATCCCTATGAGGTAAGTAGTACAAGCATGATTCTCTCTATTCCTTTCCCTAACTCCCCACCTGGACTCTCATATTAGGTGCCAATGGCATGAGGGGTGGGGTTGGAGGGGAGAGACTGCTCCTTACTCTTGAGATTCTAGGGGTAATCCTCAGAACACCTAAAAATATATCTCTTGAATCCACTGACTATTGACTCCCAAACATCCACATGGTAGGCTAGAAACAAGCAGAGAATATCTATATATGCTCTGTACAATCCACCAGAAAGGATGAATCCAAGCATGCTCAATGCCTCTATTACATAAAGTTGAATAAATAGGCTTGGGGAGTTGTTAAGGACTCACTCAAAGTCACACAACTAGTATGTGGAAGGAAACTCAAATCCAAGTGCCTTGATTCCAAAGTTAGGGTGCTTTTTACTACCATATTTGCCTCCCACTCTGTACTAACTCTCTGCTCCCTTCAGTTCATACTGCACACTGCTAGGTATATCAAACACTTTTCATTACTTTGTTTCCTTTCTGAAGTATCTATACTGAGTCAACAAGCATTGAAGAACTTATGATGTGCCAGTCACTCTCTATTACCCTTTGGATTATATCTACCCTCCTCAAGTTTGCATTCCAGATACCCCATTGATTGGATTCTGAAAGAGCATCGACCACCAAGTCTGTAGGCTTGAGTTTAAATTCCAGCTCTAACTTTTTGTATCTGTATGCCCTTAGGCAAATCACTAACACTCTTTGGGGTCTCAGTTTATTCATCTATAAAATGAGGTTAGAGTTAGATCATCTAATGATGATCTCTAAAGTTCTCCCAGCCAACAATCCTATGTTCTTACTAGTAAATTGGCAGCTAGGTGGCACATTGGATAGAGTCTTTTTGACTTCAAATCTGGCCTCAGACACTTACTAGCTGTGTGATTCTGGGCAAGTCACTGAACCCTGTTTGCCACAGTTTGCTCATCTGTAAAATAAGTTGGAGAAGTAAATGGCAAACCACTCCAATATCTTTCCCAAGAAAGCCCCAAATGGGGTCACAAAGAGTCAGACACAACTGAAATGACTGAACAACAATTAGTCCATCATTTTAGGACTCACTAGCATGCTCCTTCTGTTCTAGAAAGACCAGTTTTCTCACTGTTCCCTTAAAGAACCAAATCTCCAGGGGACTTCATCCCCAATATCTTATTTTTTGAGGGGGATAGATTTAAAAGGAGCCCATGAACTTGGATAGGGAAAAATACAACTTTATTTCAATATCATTGATTCCTTCATACTTTATTTGTATTGTATTGGTTTCCTATGCATTTTTATTTTATCCATTTAAAACACAATCCTGAGCTGGGGTCCATAGGCTTTACCAAACTTCCAATAGGATCCAAGATATTGAAAGTAGCTTAAGAACTTCTGTTCCAGGGGTTGCTGTGAGAAATGTGCTTCATATTTGTGAGTTTTCAAGTATCTTATCATGGAAAATGTCTAAAAATTACAAAAGAGTGTATTTCTCCTCAAGGCTACAGAACTTCCCGGGAGGGAAGTATGGTCACAGAGAAGGAAGGGTAAGTGGCTGCCCAGATTAGCCAGATGTTGTCCAACACCAGGAACCCACGAGCAAACTTGAAATTAATATATTTCCTCCATACACTGTCATACATATTAGGCTTTAGACATCATTGAATATGCCAAGTATATTTCATACCCCTCCTCTACAGCAATTTAATAATCCTGGAGTGGCAAACAGTGCAGCTACATTTCTAAGCTGTGAGCTCATTCCAAACATGCTGCCTTCCTTACTACAGCACAGCTATTAATCTGTTGGCAGGAGGGAAGGGCAGTCCTGGTCTCCATCAAACATAGGATCCTATTTGCTTTATTGCAGATGCAACCGCAAGAGAACTGGGATTTGGGGCATTGTGGTAAAACTGTGAAACTGGAGTCATCATGTCAGATGGGAACATCTTGTTTCCATTCCAGGAATTCTAAATTCTGCCTTCTTCCTATTTCCTAAGCCTGTGGGGATGTATCATAAAGTTGGGTGAACTTTGTCAATTATCCTGATAATTTGATCATGGTGGGCCACCAAAAGGTAAAATTCAGACTTAGAAAGTGGAGGCAGCAGCTTTGTTATTCTGTTTGACTGTCTCAATTATTTAGATTAACTTAGGCATTATTATATTATCATAGCTGTTGTATAATAATAATAATTGATATTTACATAGTACTTTGAGGTTTGCAAAGTGCTTTATATACATTATTATATTTGGGAATTACAATAACCTAAGGGAGGTAGCTACTTTAAGGATAATAGTATGCATTAATATAGTACCTTAAAGGTTTGCTTTGTAATTACCTCATTTGATCCATACCCCAACCTTGGGAGATATTTGCTATTATTGTCCATATATTATAGAAGAGATTAAATAACTTGCCCAGGGTCACACATCTAGCAAGTGTCTGAGGGAGGATTTGAACTTAGGTCTTCCTGACTCCAGGCCCAGAACTCTATCTGGCTGCTTCCCTATTATTTCTCCCCACTTTATAGAGAAATTAGGTGCTTTGCCTATGATCACATGAGTAGTAAATAGTAGGTTGAGGAGTGAAATTTGTTGATAAGTGTCTCTAACCTTACTTAGCCTGATCTTTGAATGACAGATATACAATACATTGCTTGGGCCCATCCTATAAGCCTTTCAGCTTGACTGGATACATCAGAGCTAATGCAGTGAAGGTGTGACCTTTAAAATCACAGTGTCCCCTCCATGCCATAATGGGGCAGAACACGAGGACTTTAGATTTCCATTTTTTACCAAAGGCAAAGTTGGCTTAGAGAAATTTGACTAGTTCAAAATAAAACAGCTAGTTCGTAGAAGCTTAATCGAATGCTCTTTCCTTCCATTACACATCCCAAATCTGTGGAATTCCTATTAAGGAAAAGAGGATTGAAAAAAAGGGGGGAAGAGTGTAACATTCATATCAGAGGCTCCCTCCTAACAAGAAGGGTTCAAACACACTTTAGGAATTTTTCACTTTTCTGGTTCATCAGCCCTATCCAGGAAGACTTCAGTATGTGTCACTATCTTCAGATTTGCTATCAACTCCCTTTATAAGCTCTCAGGCTTACAAGGCTTAAAATATGTGATTTTATTTTAATTACATTAACAAATGCAGAATCTGACCCAATAACTAGCCAAGGGATGACATTCCCCAGCCTCCATTGGACTATTTCTTCCTAGAGACTTGTAGTATTTCCATAGGTAAGAGCTCAAAAATGGAAGAAGGGTTGGGGTTGCTCCTCCACATAAATTGTGGTACTATTTGTAAAGCAGTTAGTGCACTACCGGATACATGGTAGGTTTTTAATAAATGCTTGTTTTCCCTCCCTGCCCTGTAACATAGAAGCTCTCCTCTGAGTCCCCTTTGTACCACATTGTACTTTTCCTGGAAGCTAGTATCCTTCTAGGGGCTCCAGTGTGGTCCCTTTCCATCAGGAGTGATGGCTCCTCTCCTCCTTGACACTGTCACTATCTTCTGTAGCCTCCTCTTGAAGGCATGATTCCCTTGACAATGCTGCTGCTTTTCAGGTGTTTGCTGGCCTGCTTTCTTCTAGCACATGGCACTGATAACCTTTTCTTCAAAGGAAACAGTTCTTGAGAAACTGGCCTATGAAAAGATTACCTTGGCACTTCAGCAGCAGTGTTATAACTTTCATACATCTGGGTAGGGTCTCTCACTGTTTTAAAACTGTCTGATTTGTTGGTTGTTTTTTGATACCTAGATTCCATATCCCCTACATTTCCATTCCAATGGGTCCCTCAAAGTACTATGGAAACCCTCTGAATTCTCTACTCCAGCAAATTCTCTACTTCTTCCTCTTGGTCAATTTATGATAACTCAGTCCCATTTGCATCCCCTTTCTCCCAGAGCCCAACTTGTCTGCCTTCCCTTTGTCATAAAAACTTCCCATTGAACTTTGAGATTCATAATAATGCCCTTTTTATATTAATATTTGCTTTCTCCCATATTCAGCCTGGGGCAGCTGGGGCAGGTTTTACAAATAATCCTAAAATCAAAGAGATTTCCAAAGAGATGTTAGATTTGGAGCTCAAAGGGACTTTTGAAACCATTAACTCCACCCTGTTCATTTTGCTGGGGAGGAAACTGAGGTATAGAGGAGTTCAATGACTTGCCCAAAGTCACAAAGCTATTAAGTGCCTGGGGAGGATTTGAACTCAGGTCTGTCTTGACTCAAAGGTCAGCATTCTAGCCATTATGCCACATAGAGAGGAAAAAAAAGCAGAGTCCCAAATGCCCCTCTGCTTTCCTATCCTAAACTCCTGTGAATCTAAGAAAAAGTGCTAAGCTGTCCAGAGGCTGAAAACGTGTGTTCTCTCTGCAGCATTATCAAACAGAACCTCAGAGACCACCAAAACTTAACAGTCTGATGATTTGTGTAAGTTCTTGGGTCCTTGATTTCTCTTTTGTTTGTTTTCTAGTTTGTAAGTTGCCAATGTTTGTTGTGCTTGTAAGTTTTAGCATCTCTACTATGTTCCAATGCTAGTGAGGTAGTAAAAACATTGGAACTCCAGAATCCCAGCAAAATCAAGAATGAGAGCTATCTCTGGAGGGCCCAATCCCCTGTAGGATGCGATGGAGTGCGTCACAAATAGGAAAGAAGACTGCCAGCACACTTACCACTTGTGGAGGTGTGGAGGATGACTGTGATGGATTAGACCAACCAAATGTTGAAGTCAGATCCAATTCTGCCAGAGTTGTGCAAACCCAAGCATTTTCAAAATTTAAGTACCACAGATTCCTCCTGTTTTTATTGAACCTATTATATCTGGAAAAGTACTTTTTGGTTTGGATCTAATGAGAGAGTATCTCCCCTTTTTTCTCTTAGCTATTTTCATAAAGCCCTGGAAAGCATATGGCAAAATTTCCATTTGTTGGATGTAGAAATTTCTTTCTGTTACCTTGGAGAATACGTTTCTTACCTAATGTCAAGTGGAAATACTGGACTCCATCCATTGGATATTAAAAGGAAGGGGAGTTCCGGAAACTCAGTGTGAGGGTGTAAATGTTGGATTCTATGATTATAATAAAACCTTGACATCATCCTATCTCAGCCTGAAGAAAATCAATTTTGTAATAAAGCCAAACAGTTTCTTTTCAAAGGTAGTTCTTTTTTTAATTAATTAATTAATTAATTAATTAATTTTTTAGGCAACTGGGCTTAAGTGACTTGCCCAAGATCACGCAGCTAGTAAGTGTCAAGTGTTTGGTTGGAGGCCAAATTTGAACTCAGGTCTTCCTGTCTTCAGGGCTCTATCCACTGCGCCACCTACCTGCCCCCTCAAAGATAGTTCTAAGCTTGCTCATTGTTTGTTGCCATTCCAAGGAGGCCAAATTGGGTTGATATTCCTCAATGTACTCAACTTCCATGACTATATTCTACCTCAGCTATACATAAGATTGGTCATAACTTTTATCTTCTCTTCTACCACAAGTATTTTGATTCCATGTTTATGAACTCTGAAATTCCATTTCCTGAACATAAAACTTTTATCTTTTCATTTCTCCCTATTCTTTACTTACTCACTGTCACTTTTCAGTATTTTCCCATGCTATCATCCTTACTCTGTCTACACATTTTCCTTCCTTCCCAGTCTTTATCGTTTGGTGAACCAGTTCAACTCTACACTGTCAACTACTCTCATATTCCATGTTGTCTCGTACCATAAGCTCACACTGATAAATCCTAACCCTATACTTCTCCCATCATTTGTCTCCTATGTACTCCTACTAACTTGCTGCTGATGAAGGTTGTTGTCCTTTGCGGTCAAAGAGGCCCAAAGTGACATCACTAAATAGAATTGAAGGAAATCACCAACCTGGTGATGGATCCTCTGCAAAAGTGTGTAATTTAATCTCAATTGGGTTCTTAGTATAGCAAGGTAATCCTTCAACTCCTCCCTAATTAATTCTATTTCCCACTCACCATGGTCACAATTCCGTAGTTTTTCTATCCCTGTTAAGTTTCCCACAATAGTCCTTAAACTGGCCTTCTGAGCTGAAGAGAATTCTCTCATACTCTACCCCCATGAAAAAATTAAGGTCATTCGCCATAAGTTCCCTCTTCTTCTTTTCTCCTCAGCTCACATCCTGCACATATCATCCCCTACAACTTCCTCCCTTACTTCGGTATAATGAATGGTGCCCAGAAATACATTCCAATATCCCCCATCCTTAAATACACAGACTCACACACACACACACACACACACACACACACACACACACACACACACTGCATTTCCTCATAGCTATTATATCTCTCCTTTCTTTCTCAGCTAAATTTTTTGGGGAAAAGTATCTATACTCGATGTTTCTGCTTCCTCTCTTTACATGCACTTCTAAACCACCAGCAATCTGGCTTCCAACATCATAATTCAACTGAAACTTCTGTCTCCAAAGTTACCAGTAAGTTTTTAATTGCCAAATCTAAAGGCTTTTCTCAGTCCTCATCTTTCTTGAAATCTCTGAAGTATTTGAAAATGTTGACCACCTTGAGAATATTCTCTTCTCTCTGGGTTTTCATGACATCATTCTTTCTTGCTCCTCCTTCTACCTATTTAATCAATCATTCCATCCCAGTCTCCTTTGCTGGATTTTCATCCATACCATGCTACCTAACTGTGGGTATTCCCCAGGTTTCTATCCTAGGCTCTTTTCTCTTTTTCTCTCTATATGTTTTAGCTTGGCAATCTTATCAGCTCTCAAGGCTCCAATTATCTCTATGCCAATGACTCATAGATCTGTATATCCTACTCTAATCTTCCTCTGGAGCTCCAATCCCAGTGCCTATTAGAAATTTTAAACTAGATATCCTATAGGCATTTCAAATTCAACATGTACAAAACAGAATTTATTATCTTCCTCTCTCACACAAAGCAAAGTCTACCCCTTCTGCAGAATTCCCTATTTTTCTTGAGGGCACTATCATCCTTCTGGTCACACAGATTTGCATTAATGCCATCCTCAGTGCCTCACTCATTCTATATTTTCAATAAGTAGATAAATCTTATTTTTATTTCCCCAAGAATTCTCATCTAGGTCCCCTTCTCTCCTCTCACACAGCTACTACCTTAATTCAGATCCTCATCATCTTTCACCTGGATTATTGCAGTAGCCTCACAATTGTTCTTCCTGACTCAATTCTTTCTCCTCTCTAATCCATTCTCCATAGAGTTGCCAAAATGATCTTCCTTTTGTGTTGTTTTTTTTTTAAATTTTTAGGCAATTGGGGTTAAGTGACTTGCCCAAGGTCACACAGCTAGTAAGTGTCAAGTATTTGGTCGGAGGCCGGATTTGAACTCAGGTCTTCCTCACTTCAGGGCCGGTGCTCTATCCACTGCACCACCTAGCTGCCCCCCAAAATGATTTTCCTAAACTGCAGGTGTGACCCTTATACTCTTCCCCCTTATTATTCTGTCAATGCCTACCACCCCCTATTATGCCTAGGATCAAGTATAAACTCTGTTTAACTTTTAAAGCTCTACGTGATCTGTCTTTCCCCTTCTTACATTTGTAGTCTTCTTTGAACTCAGGTCTTCCTAACTCCAAGCCCAGTGCTTTAGCCACTGCTCTACCAGGTTCCCAGAGAAGAAGTAGCCTTTAATATTTAATGTATGGATAATTACTTTTAAAAACTTCTTCAAGATGTTATCAGGCACCGAAAAATTGAATTCCATGACTGCTTCAAGAAAAATGTTCTAGGACCTAGTTCTCAGAGGGATGATTTCCTACTAAGACTTTTCTTCTTGAGCCCACCTATTTTAGAAGTGAGTCTTATAAAAACAAATCATCCAGTTAGTGATTCATCTTCAAAAGGGTTCTGTAAAAGGTGTTGCAGATTTCTAGGTAAATAAAGCAGAGATAGATGAAGTATAGTCTAGTGGAAAAGTTCCAAGAGCTATTTTATTATATTCCATCATTTTACCAAACCATAAAGATAAACAAATATGAAAAACCCCTTCTTTTCTTTAGCTTTTGTTATTGTTCACTTCTTTCAACACATCCAACTCTTTATGATTCCATTTGGGGTTTTCTTGGCAAAACTATAGTAGTGGTTTGCCATTTTTTTTCCCTGACTCATTTTAAGATAAGGAAACTGAGGCAAACAAGATCAAGAGACTTGCCCAGGGTCACACAGCTAGTAAGTGTCTGAAACCAGTCTGGAACTCAGAAAGAGAGTCTTTCTGACTCGAGGCCCAGCACTCCATCCCCTGCACCAACTAGTTGCCCGTTGCCTCCCTGACATTGGACTTTTCTCAGGACTCTTAAAAATGCCAGTGTTCTAACACAAAGTATTAGAAAAATGGTGGAACCCTTGCAACCTGTTGGCCACTTGAGCCCATTGTCAAGACCACACTAGTGTAAGTTCATAAGAGTTCACATAATTTATGATTCAAATGTCAAAATTTGATCATTTATTGATAGGCACATCTATCTGTAAATGGTCAAATGGACCTACCCACATGCAGAGAATGATTTAGGCACTTTCAAAATCACCCAAATGGTTCATATACTTTGGGAAAGGGCTATTCAGTGATAATGAAGATGATGATGATGATAATGTGAGATTGCCCCTGCTGAAATCTAAGCTGAAGGAATAAACCAACAAACCTTGTACTGTACCTGTATAATGCATGTAATAGGGTATGTGGCTTTGATGACTTTCAAAGGAAAAGAAAGGGAGCAGAATTAGTTGTCACTCAGGCAGACTGTAATTTATACTGCTTAAGCTAAAATCAGTGATGATGATCTTAATGGCTTTGAGTGGCTATAAGTAGTTTTCTATATCAGGCAGAACTCATCTGGCCTTTCACAGATAGGCATTCCTATCTACAAATGGGCAAGGTTCCATATTGCTGCTATGACATATGGCACAGTGAAATCTTGACTAATTGGAATGCTCAGGATTTAGGATTAACTCAGAGTTAATTAGCAAATGGCTTTTAATTTTACCCTTCTTGCCTAAATTGCCTTAATATCATAAGTACAATGTAGTGACTTTGATTAAATCCTTAGCTGATGGCCAAGGAGCTTTTCAATGGCAAAAACATCATTCTTCTGAGTTAATCCTTGTTGAATAGTTCTGTAGAGGTAGATATAGAATTATAAGATGCCCTGAACTTACTTTGACCCTGCAACATCTGTCCAAAGGTTGAGGATGGTTTTTTTTTTTTGAGAAATGAAGTTCATTATGAACTTGCGTTGTGATTCTGCACTTTCTCTTTAAAGTAGAACAAAAAAATCTACCTTAGCGAACATACTGATTAGGTGGAATCCAGTTAACTGAGGCTATCCTAATTTACACAGACAGGACTAATTTATATGTCTTAATTTCTGCATAGACAGGACTTTCAGATTTTGTCTTCTTTCAGTCTTAGGGAAATCAACAACAAAGTCCTAGATGTTGTCCAATCCTATATTTCCCAACCAAAATTACACTGCAAGACATTAATCATTTTCTACATGGCACAATTTCAGCATTCATGTTCTCAGGATGGCATCTCTTACTAACTTTGGGGATGGGTCCTCAAGCCAGGAAAAAGGAAAGAGCTGTGGCTAGAAGGAGCGGAATACAAGAAGGGAAAGGAAAATTCACTTTTTAAAGCTCATAGGTTTTTAAGAATTAAAAACCTTTGATAGTAAAGGATTTCTAAGTTGATAAGAAAAATTGTCTTAGACTAAATGGTAACTGGAAAACATTGTCCTGTCACTACAATCAACTCTTTCTATAGGTATAACAACAAGCCATCTCATCTTTCTGTCTAGATCTCAATATACAGGGTATTCCAAAAGCCTTAGTACAGTTTAAACTTGTATAGCTTAAAAGTTCACTAAGATTTGGGGGGCACTCTATATAATAAATAGAGGAAGCTGAGGAACTGGACTAGTGAGAACTGACACTCACTAGCTGTGTAAATTTGGACAAGTCACTTATTATCTTTTTGCCTCAGTTTTCTTTTCTGTAAAATGAAGGTGTTTGATTTGGTGACGTCTAACATCCATTCCAACTTTAATTCTGTTATTTTACATGTAAAAATTAGATTATACTGATTCTCAGGTTAGCAACATTAGAAGATGTTATAGATGATATAAGGAATACCTAATGTGGCTCCAGCAATTTTATGGGGAACTAGAACATAATCCTTTTCCTATGAAAATGAGTGGTATTCCTAGGTTTTGTACACTAGGCTAGGAAATATGTTTCCTTGTGCATTAAAAGAGCAATAAAGAAGATAAGTTACTGTCTGTCTCCATATTTTACAACTAAATTGCATCACCCCTAGAATTTAAGAAGGGGTCTAAATTAACTTTGCAATTAATTCACTAATTAATGTGGATTACTAGCACATCAGGCTTACCAAAAGCAATCTTTTATACACCTAAATAAACCTACAATACTTCTACTTGCATGAGAATGTTTTGAGTTGAGCTAGCTTGACAAATTATGCTTTCTTTTGGGAATGGCATGTAGATATTCCTATATCTTAACCCATGGCAAAGCCTACCATTTTTGCAAGTGATTTGCCCTCTTTCTTGAATGACCAGTAGTCAGTGAAAAAAAATGGCCAGGTTACAATCTAGTCGTTTAAAATAGATTTCTTTTTTAAAAGAAAGCATTGCCTGTGACTCCTGTGGAGTAGCATTTATAGATAGAAACACTTTAACACTGAATAACGTAAATTACATTGTTATCTTTGAAGCACAGTTAAGAATTCTGCAGTGAAACGTAGTCTCATTTAAGAAGCTAGCATGATTCAGAAACCTGAGAGACTTCAGAAAGTGACATTGTGGAAATAAACTACCTCTTACCATCCATTTATACTTGTTTTGTATTTTGTATAGATAATGTGACACATGGAAATAATATGTTCCTAGCACTTAGTTCTAGCATCAGTCTGCTCTTTTAAGAGCTGTGGAACTAGCTAGTTAATTTTCCAAATTTTCTAATGGCTCTGTTATTCTGCAACTTAAAGCCAAAGGAATTCTAAGGAATGGGGAAGAATATTTCCCCCCAGTCTTACATAAAGGATCTGTTGTACAAATCACAGACATTCATTAAGTCTTTCCTATGTACATAGTACTAGAAGAGATATAAAGTTTAAATGATAGTCCCTGGCTAGGTAATTCACTTTAGCATCTTTCTATCTATCTATCTATCTGTCTATCTATCTATCTATCTATCTATCTATCTATCCATCTATCTATCTATCTATCTATCTATCTACTAACCAACCTTTCTTCTTTCCTTCCTTTTTTCTCTTTCTCCCTTCCTTCCTTTTTTCCTTCTTTTGTGCTTTCCTCCCTCCCCCCTTCCATCCCTCCCTTCCTTCCTTCCTTTCTCCCTCCCTTCCTTTCTCCCTCCCTCCCTTCCTTCCATATTACATCTATCTACTTCTGACTCTTTTTTGGAAAATCCAGTAGAAAAGTAGAAAAGAATCAGGTTTTGAATCCAATATCTGATGTTAGTAGTGTTGCTGACATCTATGACTGCTTGCATTTTGGGAATTCAATAATACGATACTCATTAACCTTGTCCCACATGACATGGAAATGCAATAGCTCCATATTCAGGCAGCCTACCATTACATTGACTGTATTTCCCAGGGAGTTGTGGAAGACCACAACAGATACCCTTTCTAAGCCAAAACTTGGGTGGAGTAACCGCTCATCTAGGGATATCATTTAAGTGAATGAACAAATATTAAATTAATGGCTAAAGTTGTACAACCACAGAAACATCCTGGTTGAGCTGGAAGAGTCATTAGAGTTCACCTAGTGCAACCCACTAGTATAAAAGGAACTCAGGTCAGGGCAGTGAAGTAATCTTGCCCAAGGCTATAGGATCACAAATTTAGAGCTAGACAGGACCTTAGAAGACTCTCATTCCAACCTTTTCATTTTTTGCTGGTGAGAAGATTGAGGTTTATAGGGATTAAGTTAATTATTCAAGATCAGTCAACAGTCAGTCAGCAGGTAATAAGCTTTTATTGTTTACTATGTGCCAGGCACTGTGCTAAATGCTGTGGGTACAAATAGAAGCAAACAAACCAAAACAAAAAACAGTACCTGCCCTCAAGAAGCTTATGTTCTAATGGGAGTAACACCATGCAAACAGCTATGCACATACAAGGCATATACAGTGGAATAAGGAAGGGACTCTCAGAGAGAAGACAACAGTAGAGAGGGGATGTGTAAGAACTAGCAGCAGCGAAGACAGCTTGGAGGAGGTAGAATTTGAGTCATGTCTTGAAGGAAGACAGGGAAGCCAGGAGACAAAAGTGAGAGAGGAGGGCATTCCACACATTAGGGACAGTCAGTCAAATGAAACAGTCAGAAGATAACATCATGGTCAAGGAACAGAAAGAAGGTTATCGCCCCTAGATCATAGAGTAAGTGGAGGAAAATAAAATGTAAGATGCCTGGAAAGGCAGAAAGGAACTAATTTGTGAAGATCCTTAAAAGCCAAGCAGAGGATTTTTACATTTGATCCTGGACACAATAGGGAGTCAATCACTGGAGTTTGGGGGGAGGTGAGAAGGAGGAAAGGACAGTGCACGTTGCTAGTGAGTGTCAGAGGCAGTATCTGAACCCACAACTTCCTGACTCCAAATCCAATATTCTAATGGTAGAATTCACTTTAGACTTGGGGCATCCTATTTTCAGTTCAATCTCTTTTCACTTTACTACATTGTGCTAAAAATATGCTTTTAGTAAGTGTGCTTTTAAAATGCTTTAGCATTCTCTGAAAACAGCCTGTAGTAGAAAGCAGATAGGACTAGAAGTCAGGAAAACTGGGTTCTAATCCTAGCTCTGCCACAAACTAGCTGTGTGGCTTAGAGCACATCTAAGTTTTTCTTTCCTTATATGTAAAATCAAAGTGGTGCAATAGCTAATAGGGTCCTTCTGTCTCTAAATCCTATTTTTCATTCGGAACCACTAGACTCTTTACTCCTAAATGTCCATCTTAATTAATTTCATAGTATAATAAAATCTTGAAACTGAAAGGGACCTCGGAGGTGATCTATTCCAAACCACACCTGAAGCATGATCCTCTTCTATAAAATGTCTGACAAGTGGTCACCCACTCTTGTCTGGAAGTTTTCCAGTGATGAGGAACTTACTACCCACTCTACCCCATTCCAATATTGTATAGCTTTAATTGTTAGGAAAAAAAATTTCCAGCAATAAAATATGTTTCAGTGACTAGATACCACACCTAGTTATAAACTGAAATCTGCCTCTCTGGGACTTCCACCTTTGGTCTTGGTTCTGCCCTTTGCGGACCAAGCAGAATTCCAGAATGTCCAAAATGACTTTAGACTATAATATGAAATTTCTTTTTAGTCTCATTTTCATTCTGTTGAAGGTGATGTCTTAGTTTGCATTCAGTCCATCTCAGACTGAGAACAAAAAGACAGTCTATATTTAATACTGAAGGGGTTTGAGACAGATGACATAGGGTATCTATTTCCATTTGCCAGACAGCTTGTGTGGACAGTTTCCAGCAACTATAGCAATATTTAAGTAGATTTATAGCATAACTGGAGCAGCTAGGTGGCTCAGTCAATAGAGTGCTGGACCTGGAGTCAGAAGTCCTGAGTTCAAATGTGGCTTGAGATAGTAGCTGTATAACCCTGGGAAAGTCACTTAGCCTCTGTTTGCCTTAATCTACTATAGAAGGAAATGGCAAACCACTCCAGTCTCTTTGCCAAGAAAACCCCATGGACAGTATTGGTGGTCCTGAGGAGTCAGACACAACTAAACAACTTAGAACAACTGAAACTTTCCATCTACTCTCCTTATTACCATTCTGACACTGCATTTCACATATAAGTTAAAAATCTGGATGCTATCTGCATCCAGAAGCAAAAAAAAAAAAAAAAAGATAAATAAAAGTGTGTATAGAATGATTTTAAACACACACACACACATATGTGTGTGTGTGTGTTTGTGTAAATACATGCACACATTTATATCTAATGGTAGCCATCTCTATGGTAAGAGGAAGGGAATAAAAAGTAAAAAAAAAAAGAAATGTACATGATAACTTTATTATATATTTAAAAGGAATAGCAAGTTTTATATAATAGACTTGAAGTTTCATGTGCAATCCTCTTTTTATTATACTATGTTATGGAAATGCTTGTTTCATCTCATAAATTAAAATTAAAATTAAAATAAAGTGAAAAAAATTTAAAGACCTAAAAAACATATGAGTACTGACAAGATCTGGAGAACTTTGCTCTTCTAAGAATAAGGAAATTCCTTGGGAGCATTATCATCGTAATAACTGACATTTACATAGAATTTTAAGGTTTGCAAAGCACTTTACACACACTCTCTCATTTGAGCCTCACAAAAACCTACCTCAGGAATTACCATTCTGTACTTTACAGATGAGGTAAATGAGGTTTAGAGAGGTTGACCTACTCTCCCATAACCACACAGCTAGTAAGTATCAAAAGTGAGATTTGAACTGATGTCTTCTTAACTGCAAGTCCAGAACCTTATCTACTATACACACTGCCTCTTTCATATAAGCAACTATATTAGACACAGTAGAGGAAGCATAGGAAAGGCTGGACTTCTTAACCTGGAGTCCATGAACTTTATTCATTGATTTCATCCATTCACTTATTCAATTTCAATATAATTAAATTTCAATATAACTTTGTAATCCTTTATTTTATGCATTTAAAAACTTTATTTTGTGAAGAGGTCCATAGGTTTTACCAGAGTGCCCAAGATGACCATGACACCAAAGATATATATATATGTGTGTGTATTTATATATACATATATATGTATGTATGTATATATGAGTGTGTCTGTGTCTGTGTGTGTCTGTGTGTATATACATATACAGCAATACACACACTTATGTGTATATATATATGCATATATGTATATATAAAGTTTAAGAACCCCATATACTGTATAGAAAACTAACCTGAATATCAAGAGTACTTAGGTTCAAGCACTACCTCTAATCCATACTGACTCAGGCAACTCTCCAAGACTTTTATGTATTATAAAATAGTTGCCTATCTGTTTTAGGAAAGGGAGTTTCCTCATCAGGAGGTTCCATAGGTCTTAAGGGGAAAAATAGTAGATTATCATATCAATATTATTAGAAGTCCAGTAAGGACAATCAAATTTAAAAAAAAACCACCCACACCTATAAGAGAAATGTGTATAAAAGCCAATCCGTTTATGCAAAGCAAACATAATAGTCAAGTTAATGAATTGAAAACTCAACATCTTTGAGACACACCTCTATTGATAAAAATGTCTGTTGTTGATTTCTGATTGTATGCACCTTCTTTTGGTTCGTCTGTAGATAACATTCTTTCTTGAAGATGAGTAATTATATATATGTATGTATGTATATATACATATATGTATTGCGTATATACACACACACACACACACACAAATACTGCTGTGTAAGAGTAAGTTTGGAAGAGGCCCAGGTACACAGAACAATAGGGAACTCTAAATGGTTTCATAATAGTTGTGGGAGACTTCCCTCACACTCATATTTTAGGTGGATTCAATTTCCAAATTTGGCTTCCTTTGTCATAAATGGTCCATAATTGTTTATATCTCTGAGGAGATGAAGGGCCTAGTAAATACCTGAAATACAAGGAATGTTTCCAAATGCTTGGGAGATTTCCTGTGGCTGCCAGATGGATAACATGGCCAAAGCTGTACCTCAGAGATTTGGCTTATCATTTGGACTCTTCTCCCACTGTACACATACACTTACTCCCTCAGCATAGGATCAGAGGAGATAGGTGCTATTGGAAGATCATTCCAATTCTCATGTCAGTGTTATTTCCCTTTAAATCAGAAACCAATATGGAATGCTGGCTAATCCCAAATTTGTTAAACAGTAACTTCAGTGTTTATATTGCATAGATTTGTCATCTGTATTTGATTTTTTTTTCAGAAATTCAGTGTTTTCTAGGGAGCCAAGAATTGGATTGGGTACCAGAGCACATGCTGCCAACTACTAGCAAACTCCTCATTAACAGGCAACATTTTTTTTTTCTGGCAATGAAATATGGAATAACAAAATAATCTCTAACAAGACTCAATGTTGTCCTCCTTGTGATTTGGAAGAGGGACCGATGTGGGAGGATATTTATCCACAGATAAAATAAATATTCCTTAAAAGTCTGTCAGAGTAATGTGGTTCCGTCGTCACCTTAGAAATATCTAAATATGTAATAACACAGCTCACTTGACCATGCTGTGGGCTGGTTTGGGGTTTAATTAGGGCCTTAGAAGGTCAATATTGATTTGTTGTTCTTCAGAGCTACACGGGTGAAGGTTGGTGGGAATGGAATGGAATTTCAGCCTTCTGCCAGCAACTACTTCTGGCTAGGACAAGAATTCCTTCCAGCTCCTTCTTTTCAGTCCATGTCATATGGGGAATTTACTACTGAGGATGACATCAAGAGATGAAGTAAAGGGAGATTAAGGAAAAAGATCTCCCCACCAGAAAACTTGGTTCCATTCCAGTTGAAGAATGGCTACAGAATGCAGCAGCTATGAAATATTCTATACTTCAAAAGCATCATTTTTATACTCCAAAGCAGCAGAGGCTTAATTCCTAAGACTTTAAGTTGTTTTGTGACTAAAGCTAGAAAAAAGGGGGTTGAGAGGGTGGGCTGGAGAAAATGTTCTTTCTCCCAACAGAAACAAGGGGCTAAGTTCAAAATAAGTAGGAACTGCCGCTGAGCTTGTAATAGCTTTAATGTTTGCCCTTATAATGACAGCACATTACTGGTATGTTCCCTCCTGCTTTGTCAAGTACTTTGCTGTACCTTAAATTTGAAGGGTACCATTTAAAAGCTGACTAGATGACAATAGAATTGAGTTCAGGAAACCAGAGGTAACTTGAAGAACAATCATTCCTTCAGTCCTAAAAAATTATATATGTGTGTATGTATATGTATATACACCCAAACATGTGTATACATATGAGGGTATAACACACATATCTTTATATATGTATTCCATTATATGTACACAATATATCCATATATACATACATATGTGTGTATATAAAGATATACATGTATAAATAAAGATATATAAACACACATAAAGCTTTATTTATATATGCACATCTTTATTGATATGTATATCTTTATTTTTATATATATACACATATATGTATATATAGGTATATGTATATATGTGTGTACACATATATGTGTGTGTGTATATATACACACATATACACACACATATATACATATATACATATATATACATATATACATACATACATACATATACATACACACACACACACACACACACATATATATATATATATATATATATATATATATATATATATATTCATATCAAGTTTCCTCCCCAACTAAGAGGCTGCTTATAGGACTCCCAAATGCAAGTCTGCATTGTGATTCTTTAGCTTGTACCTTGACTATAAATGAACACTGAAAAAAGCTAAGTGGTGGCAATTTGCACACTAACTTATAATTCAGTACAGGCCTCCCACCTGAAAATGTGAAGAAAACACTTCAGGCATTGATGTGGGAAATGTGTTTATGTGTGTGGGATCACTTCATTCAAAGGGTCTTCATTCAGTTGGTTATCCACATCTAAATGTCTGCTGGTATTTGATTTTAGGTTTGATAGGAATACATGGAATCTGTTTTAGTCATTCCACCTACATGGTTTTCTCCTTTCCTTTTCTTTGGCAGTCTCCTAGGGCTACCATTGTATGATCCAGTGCTGTTTCTTTAATGACAACCATAGTCTCAAGTATAAGCCATGTGAACTTTGATAATAGAAAAAAAATTTGTAATGGAGGTTATTTCACTCAATAATTTAATCTCTTTAATAAGAAATTCATTTTGAAAAATGTTAAATGGATAAAAGTAAAGATATTGATTACAATTGTTCCTTAGAAAAGTTTAACCATCATTAATAAAATTGCCTCAAATAGAAGGGTAAAAGAGCCCCAGAAACTGACTTAACCATTGACAGTGGAGGCACTACTATATAATGGAAAGAGCACTGGAACTAGAGATAAGGTTTTTGACTCCTATCTCTGCAACCTGTCTATGTGATGCTGGACCGATCACTTAACCTCTCTGGGACTCAATTTCCTCATGCTAAAAGGGAAAAGTGAATGAGAGGGGAAAGGGAATGAGTATTTATCATGTGCCAGGCATAGTGCTAGATTATCTCATTTGATCCTCATAACTACCCTGTGAGGTAGGTGTTATTATTATTCCCACTTGATAGCTGAGGAAACTGAGGCAAACAGAAATGAAATTACTTGTGTAGCTAATAAGTATTTAAGGCTGGATTTGAACTCAGTTCTTCCTGATTCCACACCCAGTGTTCTTTCCATTGTGGCACCACCTAGCTGCCTCCAGCTACAAGACATTGACAATTAGTGAATGATATGCTTACTTTTTCATATGTACAAAATCCTTATGATAATGGTGTATCTTGGTAATGAAGTCGTCATTAACAACAAAATGAGAAGGGAAAACGGAGGCTTTTTACTCATCATCATAGCTACAAAATTGGCCTAAAGGGATAGACAGCCCAAGCTATTTACCTAAATTTGTCACAATGTTCTACTTCAGACTCTTCTCCTGTAAAATCCTTCTTAAAGATAGAAGAAACCAAGGTCCCAAATTCAGTATCTGACATTAGTTAACATTGATGACTATTAGTACCCCTGGAAATAAATAATACAATGTTCTTCAGCCTTCTCCATAATGGTATGGAAATCTAATAGTTACAATATCAAGCCTCCTGCCATTTGGTTGATGGTATTTATTATTTATTAACTATATAAAAAACAACAACAACAAGAAACTCAACCTCACAGTAAGGTAGGATGGAATAGTGAAAAGGAAACTTGATTTGAAATAAAAAGGCTTAGATTTCAATTCTGTCCCTGCCACTGATGACTTGAGTGACTTTGGACAAATCATTTGACTCTCTAGGTCTCATTTTCATTATGTGTAAGATGAGGGGTTAGATCAGATGATCCCCAAGTTCCCCTGCAACTGTAATTCTGTGATCTAGAGTTGATTTGATATAGTCAAACCTAGTCTTAATGGCCTTCTCCCAACCAAGGGTCTCATATGTGTATGAAGACAATACAAGAGTCATTGCTAAATACCACAAAATTGCCCACTTTATTTGGTTATCATCCAACTATCTTTATTAAGGAAGACTTAATTAACAGAAGGAGATTTACATCCACAAATATATCTATATATGTTTATCTACATAGATAGGTAGATAGATAGATAGAGAGATAGAGATGTAGATATAGATATCTGTCATTGTCATGGAGGATATCTTGAACCAAGTCAAAATGAAGGAGAATTTCTTTATAGAGTATGAGGTTCTTCTGATGTTTCTGTATGCCAATGACATTGTGTATTAAGGCATACGACACTATTGGCCTTCTTCAGTGAGCCCTGCAACCTCTCAAAAGATATTGGTCAAGTTGTGTGTGTGTGTGTGTGTGTGTGTTAATGAAAAGACAAATTATGGATTGCACATTGGATTATGGCATGAAATAGAATGGGTAATCCATTGAGTAAGTCTGTCATTAAATATATGTATGTATAAATATACACATATATGTGTATGTACATATATGTGTATGTTTTATGTGTGTGTATATACACACATATGTAAAGAGGAAGAGAAGATGAATGTCATGGGAAACTGCAACATTTTAAATGTTTCTAAGCTGCTTTATTTTGCCTAGGCCCATATTCTTCACTAATATTTTTCTGAGGGTCAAAAATTAAATTTCACTTCCTTGTTGGATGTTGGCAGTGGGGGGGAAGAGAATGAAGGCACTATCCTAGCCAGCTTCATGAAGGAGGTAGCACTTGATTTCTCTCTTGAAATAAGAAAGAGATTCAAGATGTAGAGAAAGAAAAGGAGGAGAGTCCATTCTGGATGAGATATTTTTCACACCTAGATGGTATAGTAGCTAGAGTGGTAACCTGGGAGGCGGGAAGACCTTATTAGCTGTGTGAGTCATTTAACTGGGCAAGTCATTTAACCTTTCTAAACCTAAGTTTCTTTATCTGTAAGGTGGAGATAATAACAGCACCTACCTCCCATCATTGTTACAAGGATCAAATGAGACAGTATTTGTAAATCGTTTTGCAAACTTTAAAGTCCTATCTAAATGCTACCTATTATTTTTATAATTTGACTAAAGATGTGGAAACAGGAAGAACAAGAATAGAAAGATTAGGTAAGGTAATATGAGGTAGGAAAACCTCATTTAGTCTATCAGTCAATCAACAAGTACATATTAATGTCTACCATGTGCTAGGCACTGGGGCTACCAGAAGCATACATTCTGTTAGAGGAAACAATATGAATAGATACAAATATATACAAGATATAAACTAAGTAAATACAAATAAATATAAAGTCACAGACTTTTAGAGTTGATAGGAACCTCAGAGACATCTAGTCCAACCCATACATGAAAAGAACTCCTCTGAATGCATAACCGAAAAAGTGTGTCCAACCTCTGCTTGAACATCTGTCTCCAATGAGGAAGGAACCATCCTTCTTCAGGCAGCCCCATTCTACTTTTAGATATCTCCACTTCTTAAAAAGTGTTTCCTGATACTGAGCCTAAATTAACCTCTTTGCAACTTCCTCCTGGTAATTTTGGCAGTGAGGCTTCAGAGATTCCAAAACTAATTTGGCCTACCACCCCCTTTAAAAAAATACTCAGCACCCCCCTGGAAAGTTACTTTTTTAAACCCTTTAATTTTTTTTAAAATTTGCATCATTTCAAAAATATATAAATATTTTTGAAATGATGCATCTTAAATTTAATAATTTATTGTAAATTTGTGTTTTTTTCTTACATTGAAATTTTGATGGTGAAATATTGCATCATATAATCATATGGTATTGTATTGCAAACAAGTCATTACATGCACATATTCCTGCTGAATGATGCTGGACTTCCCTACAATGAGCCACAGCTTCACCTGACAACATTTACTCATTAAGACCTGTTGGCGAACTTGACCTCTGATGGGTTATAATTTGCATTTTGCATGTTTATTTGGAAAATAATGTAATCACAATGACTCTAACTGTGTTACACAACAAATGAAACATGTACCAATGGCTTTACAAAATTTTCTTCTCTTCTATTCTTTCCTTATACTTCCACTGCCCCCTTACTTTTATTCAACATCCCCCAATTGCACTGGAGACTACTACTGCCCCCCCCCAATTGTTCCAGCATCCCAGAGTGGGGCAGTATCGACCACTTGGGGAACCTATGCTAGCAGATGACAGCATCAAGAAATGTCTTACATAGGAGGTGCCATATAAGATGAGCTTTCAAAGAAGCTAAGGAGAGAGTCCATTCCAGGCCTGGGGGATGTCTTGTACAAAAAAAGAGAGATGGTAAATGGAATGTTGTGTGTGAGGAACAGCAAAAAGACCAATTTAGTTGGACCAAAGAGTATGTGGAGAGAAAAAGTGTATAATGAGCTGGAAAGGTGGGTTGGAGCCATGTTGGGAAGGACTTTAAAGTTCAAACAATGGAGTTGATATTTGATACTATAAGCAATAGGACACCACTAAAGCTTGTTGAGCAGAAATGTGTCCTTGATTCTTCTTGTTAAACTAAAGCAGGAATTTTTAACCTGAGAGCTATGAACTTAAGAAATATGTGTGTATGACCTATATATATGTGTATATATATATTACATGAAGTAGAATGGATAATCCATTGAATAAATCTGTCAGCAATTATATATGTATGTATGTATATGTGTATATGTATATATGTATGTGTATACACACATATGTATGTGTGTGTGTATAATTGGATTTCAATATAATTTTTTCCTTTGTAATCATATGCATTTTATTTTGTGCATTTAAAAACATTATTCTGAGAAAAGATCTGTATACTTCCCTAGGCTCCTAAAGGGTTCTAAGACACACAAAAAGATTAAGGACCTCTGTTCTAAGTTTTAGAGCCTTCAATGGAAGCAATGGGATTATTATTTTTAAATTTATGGTCAGGCATAGAAGTACCTGGATATCATAAATGATAGAGAATGTTGTTAATAATGAAGGAGAAAGTGGATTTCAAATTTTAATCTCAATTAGATTTATCTTTATTATTTATAGTTCAAAAGGGGATTAAGCTGGTTTTCCTTGATAGCCACACCCAGGTTGTTCAAAAGACAAATTGACATTGTATGCTGTAGCATTTTTTAACGGTAATTTTAATTTATTTTTAGTTTTCAACATTTACTTCCACAAGATTTTGAGTTCCAAATTTTCACCCCATCTCACCCCTCCCCCCACTCCAAGATGGCATGCATTCTAAATACCCCTTCCCCTAGTCTGCCTTCCCTTCTATCTCTCCTTCCATTCTCTTCTCCCCTTCCCCTTCAATTTTCCTGTAGGGCAGGATGGATTTCTGTACCCCATTTCCTGTATTTCTTATTTCCCAGTTGCATGTGAAAACATTTTTTTTAAACATGTGTTTTTAAAACTTTGGGTTCCAAATTTTCTCCCTTCCTCCCTCCCCATCCACCCTCATTGATAAGGCAAGCAACTAAATATACGTTATATAGGTGCAGTTATGCAAAACACTTCCTTAGTAGACATGATGTGAAAAACTAACTCTATTTTCCTTAATCCTGTCCTGCCCATCCATTTATTCTATTCTTTCCTCAGAAGTACTTGCTTCTGATAACTCCCTTTCCCAATCTGCCCTCCTTTCTATCATTTCTCTACTCTCTTGTCCCCTTCCCCCACTATTTTCCTGTAGGGTGAGACAGATTTCCACACCCAATTGAGTATGTATGTTATTCCCTCCTTAAGTCAAATACTATGAGATTAAGATTCACTCATTCCCTCTCACCTTCCCCTGTTTCCCCTCTGCTATAAGAGCCTTTTCTTTTCTGTTTTTTTTTAATGGGATAATTTACCCCATTCTACCTCTCCCCTTCTCCTTCTCCTAGTATATTCCTCTCTCATCCCTTAATTTTATTCTCCAGATATGACCTTTCATTTTCAACTCACCCTGTGCCCCCTATCTATCTATATCTATATATATGTACATATAATTTTTTCCCCTCCAACTACCCTAATACTGACAAAGGTCTCATGAGTTACAAATATCATCTTTCCATGAAGGAATGTAAACAGTTTAACCTTAATAAGTCTCTTATGCTTTTTTCTTTCCTGTTTACCTCTTCATGTTCCACTCGAGTCTTGTATTTGAAAATCAAATTTTCTATTCAACTCTAGTCTTTTCATCAAGAGTGCTTGAAAGTCCTCTATTTCACTGAATGACCATTTTTCCCCCTGCAGGATTGTACTCAGCTTTGCTGGGTAGGTGATTCTTGGTTGTAATCCTATCTCCTTTGCTCTCTGGAATATTATATTCCATGCCCTGCAGTCCCTTAATATAGAAGCAGCTAAATCTTGTGTTACCCTGATTATGTTTCCACAGTACTTGAAATGTTTCTTTCTGGCTACTTGTAATATTTTCTCCTTGACCTGGGAACTCTGGAATTTGGCTACAATATTCCTAGGAGTTTTCCTTTGGGATCTCTTTCAGGAGGAGATCGGGGGATTCTTTCCATTTCTATTTTGCCCTCTGGTTCTAAAATGTCAGGGCAGTTTTCCTTGATCATTTCTTGAAAGATGATGTCTAGGCTCTTATTTTTTTATTGTCGCTTTCAGATAGTCCAATAATTTTTAAATTCTCTCTCTAGGATCTATTTTCCAGGTCAGTTGTTTTTCTGATGAGATATTTCACATTGTTTTCTAATTTTTCATTCTTTTGGATTTGTTTTACAGTGTTTTGATTTCTCATAAAGTCACTAGCTTCCAATTGCTCTATTCTAATTTTTAAGGAAGTATTTTCTTCAGTAATCCTTTGGACTTCCTTTTCCATTTGGCCAATTTTGCTTTTCAGGGCTTTCTCATTGGCTCTTTGGACCTCTTTTGCCATTTGGGTTAAGCTATTTTTTAAGATGTTATTTTCTTCAGTATTTTTTTGGGTCTCCTTTAGCAAGCTGTTGACTTGTTTTTCATGATTTTTTTGCATCATTCTCAGTTTTTCCTCTACTTCTCTTACTTGCTTCTCAAAATCCCTTTTGAGCTCTTCCAAGGCCTGGGATTGGTTCATATTTTTCTTGGAGGCCTTGGATGTAGGAGCTTTGGCTTTGTTGTCTTCTTCTGGTTGTATGTTTTGATCTTCTTTGTCACCAAAGTAAGATAATATAGTCTGACACTTTGTGCTGCTTATTCATGATCCCAACCAATTACTTGAGTTTTAAACTCTTTGTTAAGGTAAGATTCTGTTTCCAATGTGGAGAATGTACTGTCCCAAGCTTTGGGGGTTTGTACGGCTGTTTTCAGAGATACTTCTAGGGACCTGTAAACTTTCAGTTCTTCCAAGGTAGTATGATTAGAGCGAGGTGTTTCCTCTCCACAGCCACAACAAGCTCCACTGCACCAGTGCTCCTCCTCGCCCCAGGACCGCCCCTCAGAACTGTGACCCAGATCCAAGCACCGGTAAAGCAAGAGATTCCTGCCTCAGCACTGGGAAAGACATTCCTGCAATCCCACTCTGATCAGCCACTTGATTACCCCTCAGTCTGTGGGCCAGAAGCTCAGGAAACAGCCGCGGCCCCAGGCTGTGCTCAAGACTTGTGGCTGAGACCTAGCTCCTCTTTCACCACAGTCACAGACTTTTCCCACTGACCTTCTAAGTTGTCTTTGGTGTTCAGGGGTTGAGAAGTCTGGAAACCACTACAGCTGCCTGCAATTCAGTCCTCTGGGGCCTGCTCCAGGGTCTCTTCAGCCTGCACACCCATGCCGCCCTGTGCTCCTCTCCCCACCTAGTGCGATAGACCTTTCTGATCAACCATCCAGCTTGTCTTTGGCTGGAAATTTGTTTCACTCTGTCTTTTTGTGGGTTCTGCTGCTTTAGACTTTGTTTAGAGCTATATTTTTAGGTATTTGGAGGGCTTTGGGAGAGAGCTCAAGACAGTCATTGCTTTCCCTCCACTATCTTGGCTCCGCCCCTTGTTCTTCCTATGCTGTAGCATTTTAAAATGAGTATAAGGTTAGTTCTACAAAACTATGTGGGAACAATAATATTGTAAACACATGTTACTGTTGTATTACTGTGAAACTACATAATAAAGTGAACCTAAATGTATTCATTCTTCAAAGTATTAGAAAATCAAGCTAAGTTATTGTTTTAATATAATAGAAAAAATGAGTTAGACATGTAGAAAATCTGCCTTATTCATAACTAGAATCTCTAGAATCACCTAATCTTAGACCTAGACTTTTAACCACAAGCAGAAATACTGTCTTTAAACCTTATCTTCCTGGCTGACCATGGGGCATCTTCTTACATCCCAGAATAATTATTATCTTCAAGACACAATTATTAAGTGTCTCTTATGCATATGGCATTATATTAGTTGCTTAGGATGCAAAAGCATTTGAAATACAGTCCCCATCTTGGCCTTGGCTTGTAATATATAAAGAAAGTAACTATACATACAATACTAAAAATTGTGCTAGCTAGCTTGTGATCAGTGCCAAATGAGTAGTATAGACAATATGAAAAGAAGGAATTCAGAGGGAAAAAAAACATCTTTAAGGCCTGCAGTTGTTGGAGAAAGGCCGGTCAGACTTGAGGTGAGTCTTGAAGAAAGAGTAAAAATTAGACAGATGGAGAGTATGAGTGAAAGACCAATAGTAATAGATTGTGCAAATTAACAGAGGCAACAGCAACAACATTTATTAAGCACTCACTATATGCCAGGAACTATGCTGAGCATTGGGACTGCAAGCAGGAAGAAAAGGGGTGTGGGGATGGAAGTATCTGGCCTACAGCATTTTAGAGAAAGTCTAGGAGAGTCAGGAATATAACCTGAAGAGGAATGAAGACATGGCTTGCCTGGGGATCATCCTTAACACGGATGTACTTCAAGGAACCAGCCAATCAGAGCTGAAGAGGCAGAGGCTACTTCTAAAGGTGATGACAAGAGGTGGAGTGAGCTTTCCCAGGTTAAGAGGTTTCTGAGACATGGTAAAGAATTTTGGAAAAAGGAATGAAAGAAGGAATGAACTCTGTGTGTGTTTGTGTGTGGGCAATGAATAGACAATTTTAACTAAAAGGGTAACTGTGAAGGAGTTGGAGATAATAAAGTATAGAAATGTTAGGGCGGACTATTGAGGGCCCTAAATACCAGACAAAAAGTTTGGATTTATGGGATTCTGTTCATTGTTTTCAGTAAGGTAGTAATGTGTGTAAAGCAGCACTCGATGATGACTAATTTGACAGACTGATTGGAGGAAAGAGAGAGATTAAAGGGAAATTCATTAGAATCCTATTGTAAAAAAATTAAGATATGAAGTGATAAAAAGGGACTGAGAGTGCTACTAGTGACAAAGGAAAGAACAGTAGGGATGCTAAAGGTATTATTTAGGCAGGTGACTGTAATTAAGTTGAGCTGTAGAAGGAAGAGCTATGGATGACTGATGTTTGGTGTCTCAGAAATGAGGAAGTCTAAAGCAGGATCTGGGGTAGGGTACACTAATCAATCACTCAATAAACATTTATTAAGTACCTATGATGTACCTAGCACTATGCTAAGCATACAAAAAAAAAGGCAAAAGAAAGTACCTGCCCTCAAGGAGTTTATAATCTAATGGCAGAGACAACATGCAAATACATGTATATGTGTGTGTGTGTATGTATGTATACACACACACAGAGCAAGCTATATACAAGACAAATCAGAAATAATTAACAGAGGGAAGGAACTAGAATTAAGAGGAGCTGGGGAAGGCTTCCTGTAGAAGGTCAGATTTTAGATGGGAAATATACAGCGCCTGGCATATGGTAAGCACTTAATAAATACTTGTTGACTGACTGAGTTTGAGGAAAATAGTGGGTCAAATATCTGGAGAAAAATATCCAGCAGGCAATTGGAAATGTGTGAATGAAACTCAAAAGGGAGCTTAGGACTAAGGAACAACCATGAGAGTCACTAGCAGAGGTATTATAGTTAAACCATGGGACTATCCAGCCAGTCACTCAAGATGCATTTATTCATTGCTTACTTTGTGCCAGGCATTGTGTTAAGCACTGTGTTAAGTTAGGAAGACAAGGTCCCTGCCTTCAAGGAGATTACATTCTAATGGAAGAAAAATGTGGATTCTATTTCTGCAATTGAGAGTATATAGAACAAGAAGAGCAGGGGACTGAGGATTCAGTCATTTATTATACCCTCATTTAAACAAAACAAAACAAAAAACCAGAAAGAAAGAAGAACCAGTGAAGGAAACTCTGAAGGAAATGCCTGAGAGATAGAAGGAGAATCAGAAGAGTATAGCATTATAGAAAAGTTATGAGAAAAGCTTTCTGTATTGGCTTTATGACTGCCATTGTTTCTTTAAGATAGCTAGTCCATAAGCTAGAACTTGTAGAATTTATCCAAGGCACCAAATTTTAGCTCAGACAATTAATTGGCTAGTAATGAGAGCATTTCTGGATCAGCTTTATTACCTCTATTTATTTAAGATGAAAATGTCATATAATCAGCTATAGATCTGGTACCAATGGTTAGTTCATAAATTCCAGCTTTATCCTTGATGTTTACTGCCCAGCTTATAATGTTACATTATGCAGATCATCCTCCTTCTCCCCTTCTGATATCTGTTCTTTGATTTGTAAATCTTTACCTAGCATTTGGCCCTCTGTAAAATTCCATGTGTCTGTCCTACTAATGTAACTAAAACATAAGATTGCTGAAAATGGCTGCTAAGGGCCCATTGGTTTTTGTGTTCATGGGTCTATGCTCCAAACATATAATAAATTGATTATTTAAATGTCTCTGCATGCTGATAAGTATGATAGGCAGGAGTACCTATCAATGACTCCTTGGACAAGATTTTAAGACAGAAGCCAAGAGAGAAAAGTTTCAAGAAAGAAGAGATCATTTGTAGTGACAAAAATTTTAAAGACAGATAAAGGAAAACAAAGACAGAGGGTCATTAGACATACTAATGAAGTTATTCATGACTTTCAAGGACATGAATAGTCTTAGTAAGGATAGGAGGTAGACAAGAGTTTCAAGAGTAAACACGCCTTGAAAGTCATAAATGTCTACAATTCTTTTGGGATCTGCCAGTGAAAAAAGTGAGAGAAGAGTATATCTTGAAGTGCAAGGGATGGTTTGATGTTTGTTTATTTGTTTGTTTTAATTAGAATAGGGGAGGTCTGTGCATTGTTGTGAACCTTGGGAGAGAGAGAGATTGACAATGCAAGATAGAATATATACACTTAATGGAGCAAAGTCCTTGATACGGCTGGGAGGGAAAGAATCAATGGTTTATAGGTGGGGAGACTAGTCTTAGAAAGGAGGACAGACGTTTAGTTCAATTCAATTTCCCTTGGAAAAAGTAAGCTTAACAGATGGGCTAGGAAACTGAAAGATTTATACATAAATTTTCACAGAGAGAGAGTGCCATAAAGAAGCATTTTTGGAGGATGGGAACTAAAACCTTTTAATGTGTTTAGCATGACAATGTTATTAAACACAAAATAAAAATGAAAATCATCTGGATATATCCTAACATCTCAGCTAAGTATTTAAAGAAGGGGAAAAACACTAATGCAGGGGGAAAAAAACACCAAGGTTTCCTTTTATAGTTAAGCCAATATATAGTTGCATTTAGAATCCATACATTATTGCAGGGGAGGCAGCATGGCAGAGTAGATAGACAGCTGGCCTCAGAGCCAGGAAGAACTGAGTTTGATGTCTGTCTATGCCATGTAGGAGCAGATGATTTAATTTTTCAATGCTTTAGTTCTCTAAAAAAGCAAGAGTGGAAACAAACATTTATTAACCTCATCTTATGAGTCAGGCACTGTGTTTTAACACTTTACAAATATTATATCATTTGAGCCTCACAACAACTGTGGGAGGTAGGTGCTATTATTATGCCCATTTTACAGTTGAGGCAAATAGCTATGAAGTGACTTACCCAGGGTCACATAGCTAGTAAGTGTTTGAACTCAGATCTTCCTGACTCTAGTTCCATCTCTCTATTGACTGACTGTACCACCTAGTTGTTTTAAGATGAATTGCAAGGAAGGGATCAATTTGAATTGATAGAGGAAGTTTCTCACTGATTGTTACATCAATGAAATCAAAGATCTAGCTGGTCCTTATCTTTATCCCCTATATTATTATAGATGTCAACACCAAAGGGTGCTATGCTCAGAGTCACTACTTGGTTCAATAAATGATGATCATAAAAAATGATGAAATTGGAAAATAGTAAGCCTGGTCCTTCATTTATGAATTATGTTTGGATTATACATCCAGGAATGAATGGAACAAATCTGGTACTTTCATCCTTTTTTCCCCCCATAAGACAGAGAATGTCTACTCAGACTGTGTCGGGCAGACTAGGTGGTCTCCATTCACAAGTAGCCCAGGGCTAGGACAGGAAAGCTGTATGTGAAAACTGAGATAAATTAATCAAGCAAATCGATTTCATGGTAGTTATGCTATCTTACCATTAGAGAAAGTAGAGGTTGTGATGACAGCTGATTATGTGAAATATGGTGACTGTAAGAAGTTGGTTTGGAAAGAGAATTTTTTTTTTCTGCTTAGTCTTAACTTTTTGAAGTTGTAAAGAGGCGTTGGAGACTAAGAGAACAGTTTGTATACACAATGTTGTCTGCCTCAATTGCTCTCTACCTCTGGCTGAATTCCTAAACCTCATGTGGTATTTTTGTTGAAACTATAGTTCTGTTAGATATGTGCACTTCATATATAAGAAAATTAGTTTTAGAGTTCATCAAAAGCAAATCTACGTGTCGAGACAAAATAAGGATTCCAAACCCCCTTTTGAGGTGAGAGAAATATCCATAACCCTTTCAGGAGTTCTTTAAATCTTCTCTGATATTTGTCATAATCTTAGTTATGAGTTCTTAAGTATATAAAAATACTGTGTGGGAATAAATGACAAACACCAGTAAAATGTAATGAATGGTAAAGACAAAGAATGACCTTGTAGTAAAAACAAGAACAAACAAAAAATTCATTAGAATGCACCTTGGATTTTAAAAACTTTAAAACTCAAGGCAAAATTTCAGTCAAATCAATCAAATAACAGGCATTTATACTATATGCCAAACACTGCGCTAACGATTGGGATTACGAAGACAAATATAAAGAGTGTTCGACCTCAAGTAGTTTATATTCAATCAGAGTTTACATTCAAATCTATCTAGCACTTTGTTTTTTCTGCATATCTGGCAATAACTTTAAATGCTGTTTCTAAATATATCTGATTTTTAAAGCAATTGCAATATGAATCAATTCCATGTATAGATGTTTTATATATGCATTGATAAATATATATGAAAAGTATATGTATGTACATATATGTAATACATGTCTAATTTTAACAAAAATGTATCCACCAAAAGAAACCAAGTGGTGACTAGAGAGTTTAATTAATCATAAGAATGTAGTTTGTCATTTTTTGAATCTGGGAAGATTTATATTTCCCTCATGCAACTTTCCAAATCTGGCAGAATGTCTCCAAGGAATATTTTTAAAAACCATTTAAACTTTATTTTGAGAGAAAACACTGAAGATAGTATGACTAACACTTCTGTGGAAGCTATTATCTTGAGCATAGCCATGGGACACCTTCTACAGAGAACTTCAGTCCTTTCATATAATTTACATAGTATATAACACTTCCCTCTCAGGACCTATTTTGCCAATTAACTTCCTGTTTATTCCTATCAAATGGTGGAGAAAAATGGTATGGGCCATTGAGTCCTTGGAACAAGGCTCAATTTCCAAGTTCCTATCATCAGAAATATTAATAGTCTTATTTTGTACTCTGAATCGCTGGAGGTAACATGTAATATTAAGTAACTGCATTTCATAGAATCATAGAAATTCAGAGTTGGAGAGAAGCTCATTGGTCATTTAGTCCAATCTTTATCTGAACAGGGATTCCCTCTATCTTAAAAAAAAAAAGATGAAAGCAGCATTGAAGATTTTGCTCATTGAACTGAGCTGGTTTATTCATAACACCTAATAACTTTCCCTTTTCCTACAATATGTCTCCATATCATTCAACTTGCATTTGAACATCTCCAATCATAGCAAATTAATTACTTCCCAAGATACTTTTGGACATTTTTAATCACCAATAAAAATTTTCTTTAGTGCCCAAATCTTCGTCTCTGTAGCATTTATCCATTGGTCATAGCTCTGCCCTCCAAAGCTAACCAGCACAAGAATAATGATATACATGAAGACAGATATTCAAATGAACAAATCTTTATTAAGTACCTACTAGGGGCAGCATGGTGGATAGTGAATAAAGTGCTGGACCTGGAGTGTCAGAAAGACTCATCTTCCTGAGTTCAAATCTGGCCTCAGACATGTACTAGCTGGGTGATTCTGGATAAGTCACTTAACCCTGTTTGCCTCAGGTTCCTCCTCTCTAAAATGAGCTGGAAAAGGAAATGGCTAATCATTCCACTATCTTTGCCAAGAAAAATCCCAAAATGAGATCATGAAAAGTTAGAAACAATTGCAAATGACTGAACAACAACAACATGTGAAAGGAGCCATACTAGATGCTGGGAATACAAAGCCAAAAATAAAATCATCTAGCACTCGAGCGATTTACCTTCTACTGTGGGGAGGGTATAAAGTGGAAGGAACAGCATGTACATGGATATGCAGAAATAAAATATTTACGCTGTAAATACAAAGTAATTTCAGAAAGAACATAGCATTCCAACTGGGGAAAGACTTTTCCCAGTTCATATGGAGAAGGTAATATTTAAGCTCTACCTTGAAGGAAGACAGATTCTAAGAGGAGAGAGAGCCTAGTTTATGGAGGACTCTAAATGTCAGGTTGAGGATTTTTTTTTTTTATTTTATTGAACAGGCAAAAGTGGAGCCATTGAAAATCTTTGTTTTAGTGACATCAGTTTGGTAGCTAAGCAGAACTGCATGTCCCTTCCCCCCAATTCATCTCTTCTAAAGTTTAAGTATCTACTGTTATTTTAGTTTATCCTCATATCCTATGGTCTCAAGTGCCCACGTCATCCTGGTCACCCTCTTCAGGATGTACTTCAGCTTGTCAATGTCTTTTAAAAAATGTCAAGCCCAGGAATGAGCAGAGTATTACAGATGTGAAGGCAGTATATCGTTTGGAACACATTTAACAGTTTGTTTGATAGCAATGGACTTTAGAAAGGATGTGTACTATATATTTATCATTCCTTATGACATGCACACCATCTGTCACTAATACTTGACCTTGCTATATTGTCATCTAAATAATTGGTACAGGTACTGATGGAAGTCTCTAATGGATAATCATAGCACTTTTGGTCACATGCTTCTTTCTGCAGCCTGAGGGTTTTTAAAAGAAAAAGATATTAAATGCCTGCTGCTGCCATCTTTTTGATTGCTTTCTTTTGAAAAGCACCAGTATGTGTTTGAATCTATTTCCCCATTTAAGGGAAATGACAGCCATCAGTTTCAGTTCTAATAGTATACTTAAAACAAAAAAAGTGTTTATAAAAATCAACTCCTTTGTTTTGCATATTATGTTTTTTGTAAAACATAGTCCAAGATCATATTTATTTTCTCACTGCCAAGTCATATCATTGACTTATTGAGCCTTAGTTCTCATTAAATTAATTATATCAGGGCTCAACAAACTATTGCCAGAGGGCCAAATACTTCCTGCCTTCAGCCTGCTTTTGTACTTCTGAGAAGTAAGAATTTTTTTAAATGTATATTTTAAATACAATAAAACTTTATTTAAAAATGTAAAAACCATTTTCAGCTTGACTGGATTTGGCCTTTAGGTCCTTAGTCCGTATTTTGCCATATCTTTTTACCCAAGTGGCACTTCAGTGTTTAGAGAAACATCAAAGAATTTCGTAATTCCTAACTGATAAGTATTATAGTATTGATCAGGATTTATTTTGGAAAGTACAGTTCTTAAAATTAATTGTTTGACCTTATGGGAGAATTCTAGGAGAATTTGTTTGTTTGTTTGGGCAAGAGGCTAAAGTATAAACTTGTCTCTGCTATGAGGTAAGTAGATTAATGAATTTGAGAATCAAATTCCATTGTGTGAGTAAGGTTTTCCTCTGTAAGATTTATACAGGAGACCCTGTAGATGACACATAAACTTTCCTTTTTTTTTTAAATTCTAGTTTGTAAAACAGGGCCCTCTGATTTGAGAGCGTTTATAGGATGATCAACGTGTTTACTTTCTCTAGAAGTAGCTTATTTGGCTGAAGGATCTGGCCTAAGCTTTCTAAAGGACTTTACTTAAAAGGAAGGACTTCACAATGTTAACTCTAATGATAAGCGTATCAGTATGAGGAGCATATATCTGACTGGCAGTTCAAGGGGAATGGTTGTTTCAAGAGCAATATCCTACAAAAACAGAATTATAGAATCACAGAATTTTAGAATTGCTGGTATCTTATTCAATTTCAGAATTGTGTTCTTCTTGTTGCTTTTGTCATCTCCAAGATAGGCAGGTGGGATAATGAGAAGAGAGAGCTAGACTGAGTCAAAAAAACCTGAAGTCTGGTCCTGGTTCTGCCACCAGCTAATGAGATGACTCTTAAGAAGACATTTCACTTTTAAGGGTCTCACTTCTATGAGTCAGGTTTCCAGAATCCATATTCCCAATCTCTGAGGAAGTTAATCCACTTTTCCTTGGAACTCTTGCCTTGGGGCTCAGCAGTTGTGATTGGTTACTGAGTGAGTACAAGGTAACCCACTTGACCCATTATATTTAACTGACCCCATACTCTAGAGACCCTTCTTCACCTTCACATCTCAAACAACCATCTGCCTAGGCCATTTTGCCATCTACCTTCCCTCTATAGGTTCTACTCCCATCTCCCCTGCTTTTCACTCTTTTTTCCACGCTTTTCATCTCTTACTCTGGGCACAGTAATCAAGTCAGTAGTACCATTGCTTCTGGAAAGGGCATATAAGTTCCTGTTCTACACATGAACTCACCATCCCTTATCCCTGACTTCCCAGGAAAAAAAGAAGGAAAAACAAAAACAGTTCCCTTCCTTTGCTACCACTTCCCTATGTGTGATAACTTCTATTATAATGTAATCTCCTTGAGATATATCTCTCTGTGTGTCTCTGTCTCTATGTTTCTCCCTATATCTCTGTCTCTGTCTCTGTCTCTCTCTGTCTGTCTGTCTGTCTCTGTCCCTGTAATGATTATCCTCATTAAGAGCTCCCTGTAACAATGAAATTATAAATGATGATGATGAGGGTGATGATGAGGATTAATTAGCATTTATATAACCCTTTAAGATTTCCAAAGCACTTTTGAAATATTATCTCACTTTATCCTCACAATAACACTGGGAATTAGATGCTATTATTATCCCCATTTTACAGATGAGAAACTAAGTCAGATAGATTTTAAGTGATTTGCCCAGGGTCATATGACTTATTAAGCATTGGAGACCAGATTTGAACTCATCTGATTTCAGGTCCAGCACTCTATTCTCTATGCCACCTAGTTGCCTAAAGACAAGACAAATATTCTCCAGAACCTGGCACATCATAAGCATTTGATACGCACTTATTGCATAAATGAATAATTGTCTCACTTTGTGAAGGCACACTTTGTTTCCTCATCACAAGATTACTACTACTACTACTACTTCTGATCATGAGGATTGGGATGAGGATGATGATAGCTAACATTTATATAGTGCCTACTGTGTTCCAGGCTCTGTGTTAAGTGCTTTACAATTATTATCTCATTTGATCCTCACAACAATCCTGGAGATAGGGGCCATTATTCTCCCCATTTTACAGATGAGGAATCTAAGACAAACAGTTCAAGTGACTTGCCCAGAGTCACACAGCTAGTAAGTGACTGAGGCTGGATATGAACTCAGGGCTTCTTGACTCCAGGCCTGGCATTTTGTCCAGTGCATCAACTAGTTTCCCAAGAGAATGTGATTCAACAAAAGAGTACGCAGGGTTCAATCAAATCAAATCAACAAATATTTATTAAGTTCCTACTATTTAGGAATAAACACACATATTGTATGTATGTATGTATGTATGTATGTGTGTATGTGTATATAGATGTATGTGTGTGTATACACACAGAGGAACATGTACATGCACATGTATGTGTGTATGCACACATGCATATATGTATATATGCATAGAAAGATAGATAAGTAGATAGATGTTGTTGGGTTGTTTCAGTTGTGTCTAACTCTCCATAACCCCATTTGGGGTTTTCTTGGTAAAGATACTGGATCAGTTTGCCATTTCTTTCTCAGATCATTTAACAGTTGAAGAAACTGAGGCAAACAGGGTTAAGTGACTTTCCCAGGGTCACACAGCTAACAAGTGTCTGAGATATAAATAGATACATAGTTAGATAGATAGATAGACAGAAGATAATATATACGTGTACATATACATGCATGTATAATATATACATGCACATATACATGCATGTGTATATGTGTATGCACACATATATACAGACAGCACAATACATATACACATGCCTATACATGCATATACATACAAGCATATACATAAACATGCACACACATACACCTACGTATGCATGCACACATACACATATATACATATATACATACATGTATGGACACATAAATATATGTGATGAATAGGGTTCATCGCAGAGAGAGAGATCAGGAAAGGCTTTTGTTGAAGGTAGTCGAGTGCAGGTCTTGGAATCAAAAGGACCTGGGCTAGAATTCTGCATCTTCCATTAGCTGTGTGACCCTGGGCAAATCACCTAGCTTCTGTAAAATGAAGATAATGAGATCTGCAGTACCTGTCTCACAGGGTTGTGAGGCTTAATTGAATAACCTATGCAAATCACTGTGCAAACATTCAAGTGCTCATTCGTAACATCATAGATTTGGAGATAGAAAGGAACTTTGATGGTATCTAAGGTCATATACATCATTTTACATTTGAGGAAACTAAACATGGAGAGATTGTGAGTTGTGCAAAGTCACACTGGTACTTAGTGGAGAAGGCCGGATTTAAACCCAGGTCTTCTGATATCAACTATCTTGATGAAATCACAAATTTGAACAACAATAAAATAGTTAGAGACAGGACAACCTCTAAAAATCTCTAATATCTTCATGATTTTAAATTATTTTTAACCATGTGATCCAGGTGTCCCAGCATGCTATGGAATTAATTTGGAGGGGGTGGGGATAGCAACATATTTCCTTTGAGGGTCCTGGAGTTTTTTAAACAGTGATGTAAAACTACATGGCTATTTTGTAGAATTCCATGGGCTGTATAGAAATTCAGATATTTTTGGAACCTTATGCTTTTCTGTTCTCAGGATACTTTGCTACATAGTGTAATCAGACCCATGTCCATCCGTGTGCAAGTACAGTTAAATTTTGCAGCCAGTGAGACTGAGCAACATTTATACATCTGAAAGCTGGATCAAACTTCCTAAGTCAAAAGAACAGTGAAAACTTCTCTGAGGATGACTGACATTTAGGAAGCACCAGTCCGTGGGAGGAAATGCTTTGCTGAATGGGTTAATAACAGGAAGTAGAGGGCATCTAAGGAACATTTGTTTGTGGTTAGAAATGTATTTGTATTCTGGGCTAATGTGGGGGTGGGGGTGGTAACAACACTTTCTCAGACAAAACGAATCCTAAGTTGCATTTACCTGAGACTCCTAGAAATACCACAAATCTGGTTTCATAAGCTCTGTTTAAGACATATAGATCAACTCAATCCACTTTGGCTATTGAGTTCATCTAAGTGCCCAACTGTCCT
The DNA here is from genome assembly GCF_900497805.2 of Vombatus ursinus. NCBI lineage: Eukaryota > Metazoa > Chordata > Mammalia > Diprotodontia > Vombatidae > Vombatus > Vombatus ursinus. The sequence continues at coordinate 5,403,448 of NW_020954592.1, read as the reverse complement.
ATTTATCTGTTACAGTTCGTCTTCATGATATAATCTTCCTAGTCTATAAATGGAACTGGATAATTTAGACCAAAATAGAAAGGAGCATATGGAAACTAATTGCATCTTTTTTTTTCTGTGAGACTTTAAGACCACAAGAGAGTGAAAGCTTCAGTTGGATTAAAATCCTATAAGGGAATATGATGTGTAGATTTTCTCAACAAAATTTGAGATTTTTAGAGGTATTGGTATCATTACCTTTTTAACCTCATTTTGTTCATCTTAAAGATTTTTTTCCCCTTGAAATAGAAATTTAAATTTTCACCACTCCGCCTCAGCCACACAAAGTTCAGAAAAACAACTTGCGAAAAATTTCTAGTGTCAGTGAAATTGGTCAAATGATTGATTTCTTCTGATTTTTGGAAGGGACAAAATTATTTCCTCTATAAAATAAGGAACAGATTATTACTTCATTTTTGCCTCCAAAGCAACTTGAGATCTTAGGAAAATATTGAGGAGACTGCTTCTCCTTTGCTGTCCTTGGAATGCTCTATCAGAGTGTGTTAACCCTGTCTGAAAATGAATCCATGAATCCTGGGGATAGAATCATTGATTTAGAGCAGGAAAAGTCCTCAGAGGTCACCTAGTTCAATTTCCTCATTTACAGATAGACAAATCAATCAGCAAGCATTTATCAGGGGCCTAATATGTGAGGACTCGAACCCAAGACCATACACCTAATAGGAGACAGAACTGTGATTTGAACCCAGGTCTTCTGCCTCCAAATCTGGATAGGATAGGAAGTGAGGGTAGAGATATTGAATATTCAAGACCAGAAAGATTTCTATACTGGAACAGCTTTTTCTTATGAGTTCCTATCATTTAAGTAAGTATAGCTATAACACTTTTTTTTAAACGTAATGTCAGGTAAATGGTTAGACATTTTTGCAAGCAGCTTGAAATCTTTCAGCTGTCATGTGAATCTGCCATGCTTAAACAGTCCAGCCAGAGAATATGGACTTTACTATAAACACTCCAGTTCTCAGGATTCAGCTTGGTGCTTACATTGCATTTGGCTTGTCATCCAGTTGCAAATTGTATACACCACACAACTTCCAAGCTTTCCTTTTGAACTTTTTTTAATGAAGTGAAAGAGAAGGGAAGGAAGGAGAAGAGAGGGGGAACCCTCACCATAAAAGTCAGTTTCTAAACTGTTACCTGAACAATATTTTAATAGTTGTTTTCCTGTTTTTTTTTTAAAGATTGTTCTTCCCTCCAAAGTGTTGCATGTGGAATCAGGCAAGAACTGGGTTTGAACACCACCTTTGAGGCTTATAAACTTTGTAACCAATGGCAAGTCATTTAACCCTGCTAATCTTCATTTTTCTCCTATCTAAAATGGGTACATTATTAAAAACTTTAGTACCAACCTCAGGGTTGTTATGAGAATCAAACGAAATAATGTATGTAAAGTACTTTGTAAATCTTAAGTATATAAATGCCACCTCTTCTTAACAGTATAGTAATGTTACATAATATATATTGTGTATTATATTATAATATGTATGATATATAATATAACAATATAATAATATAGTAATGAGGCGTCTAGATGGCAGTATAGTAAACAGAGCACTGGGCCTGGAGTCAGGAAGACCTGAGTTCAAATTTTGCCTCAGTCATTTACCAGCTGTGAGACCCTGGGCAACTCAATTTCCTGAATCTGTAAAACGAGCTGGAGAAGGAAAAGGCAAATTGCTCCAGTATCTTTGCCAAGAAAAATTCAAACAGGGGTCAGACAAAGAGTCAGACACAACTAAAATCACTAAACAACAACAATGCTACTAATAACAATACTAATAACTGAAATGGAATAAAATTAAAATAGAAATAGAAACGTGGATGGCACTGTAACCTCAGATCTATTATCCAGGCTTTAGGAAGCCTTTGAATTTTAAGGACATGCAAATCTGTTCCCATGTCACATTAGGCTGAAAGCAGATATCTTTTCCATTCAATAGCTCTGTATCACATCCATCTATTCTCTCTTTTCCCTCTTTATTGTAAGATATTTAGATAGCCACCTCTTTGGAATAGTAGCTATAGACTAACCTCCTTATTTCATGATGATTATAGTATACCTTAAAATTTTAAATATCCTACCTGGAATGGGATAAGTTCTCTGCTTTTGGTATAGAAATACTACTGTGACATGCATAAACATTCTGTTGGAAAATTTTAAAGCATTTTTAGAAATTTGAATTTTCAGAGTACTAAAAAAGAGATCATGCCAGATATACATAAATTATTTCTTGGAAAGGCCTGTGCAATAAGAGGAAATTAGAGGACCACACTTTTAATCTAATCCAATTTCCTGCCTTAATATAAGACTATTCACTTGTGGATGGGTAGCCCTTTTCCATTAATATACATTAACAAAGCATAAATTAGTTTATTAGGTGAACTAGTTGCCTCTCTAGAAAGCTGAGGAAGGGAGGCCTTACACAAAGATTATCTTGTGTTCTCTCCATACTCTCTTTTGAATCGCTCTAGCTAGATTGCACACTGGGTAAAAAGCCAGGCCTAGACTCAGGAAGACTCATCTTCCTGAGTTAAAATCCAGCTCCTTACTAGCTATGTGACCCTGAGCAAATCACTTAATTACTTTTGCTTCAGTTCCTTATTGGTAAAATGAGCTGGAAAAGGAAATGGCAAACCATTCCAATATCTTTCTCCAGAAAATTCCAAATAGAGTCATGAAGAGTTGGACATGACTGAGACAACTGAATAACAAATTCAATCTAGTTAAACACTCTTCCTCAAATGTTTAACTTCAAGTGGAGAAGATTCCACAGCCCATAGTTATTTTTCTAGAGTTTACTTGCCTTGACTTTCATAGATATTTTCCTAATACTGTTAGAATTTATTATAGCTCTCTATTATTCAGAGATTGATTCTTTCCATATTTTGCATATATAAATGTTGCATCACCTGGTATCCTTTCAATTAGAAATGGCTATTAACTAGAACTTCTGTGTTTCACGAGTATAATGATAATTGGTTTTCATAATGAAAACTTGAAGCAGAGCCATAAGTAAATGCATACATGATGTGGTTTGATAAACATTGGGAAGATCTCAACTCCAAAATATCTCCCTGAACTGCTCACATCAAGGTGTTAGATGGGATGATATAATAACTCAATTCATGCCCTCAAGGAATTTATAATCTCATAGGGCAAGGATAGCAATGTCTGATGGTTAGTTGAATGTAATAAGGTCAAAGGCATTCTGGGATATGTTAAGAGAGAGAGGTCATGTTCAATTAGGGAGATTACGGAAGGTGTAATAGAAGTCATGGCACCCCATATAGTCCTTGAAAGAAAAAAACAATGTTATAGACAGTTATAGCTAGGCATGTGCTGAAGACATCACCTACCATTCTTTCATTATTAAATTTGTGGCATAAGTATTTACACCTCAGAAATAAGCAATTGCTATAAATCAGGGCTTGAGTTATTGTTTTGTTGATCATTTAGACTTCAGAAAATATTAGTAACGTAGAACAGACTTAAAAAGTGTGTTTGTATTTTTCATTCAGAAAACCTGATTGTTAAACATTTACAGCTCACCCTTTTATTGATCTATAAATATTGCTTGAGCTCAGCAGGAGTGTAGTAAAAGGCTCAGAGAACGAAGTCAACACCATACTGAAAGACTGGTGACTATTTTTGTTGCTGTTGTGTTGTTGAGTTGTGTCTGACTCTTTGTGACTCCATTAACCATAGCACAGCAGGCCCTTCTATCCTCTGTTACCTCCTTCCAAGTTCATGTTCACTGTTTCCATGACACTATGTATCTATCTCACCCTTTGTTGTTCTCTTTTCGTTTTGCCTTCAATCTTTCCCAATTTCCAATGAGTCCCATCTTTTCATTATGTGGCCGAAGTATTTAAGCTTCAGTTTCACTATTTGATCTTCCAGTGAATAGCCTGAATTAATTTCTTTAAGTGTTGACTAATTTGATCTCCTTGCTCTCAAAGAGGATGAGGGTGATGATCATGATCATACATTGTATTTATATTGGGAGTTAGAGTTCGCAAAGTGCCTTTCATCCATTATCCTATTTGAGCCCCACAACACATCTGGGTGTAATCTTAACAAATACAGAGGCAACAAATTGAAGAACACATAGTAATGAGGTTTGGCAGGAAGGAAGTGTATATAAAGAAGAGCAAAATGAAATAAGGCTAGAATTAAACTGGAGTCAGATTGTAAAAGGCCTTGAATGTCAAGCTACTAAGTGTGTGTTTTATCCTATAGGCATGGGGAGATTTTCAGCAGGGGATCAACATGATCAGACCTTTGTGGTCTGTCATTTTCCCTTGTCCTCTCTCTGGTACTTGAAATTTCACTATAAAGATCTTATTCCTTCTAGTTAAGATAAAGTAGTATATTGGATATGGTACTAGACTCAGAAAGATCTGGGTTCAAATTCCACCTCAGACACTATCTGTTGTGACTTCAGGCAAGTTCCTTAACCTTTATGTGCCTCATTTTCCTCATTTGTAAAATGAGGAGGTTAGACTTTATGGTTTCAAAGACACTGCCAGTTCTAAATCTATGTTCTTATAAGGAAAATAAAAGCAAATAGACCAAAGAAAAAGTGAGTTATCACTGCCTTTATTAATCAATAACATTCAGGGTGAATTAAGTTTACTTTGATACTATTCTAGTAATAACTAGGAACAGGATTTAATATGGGGGTGAAGATTAGGATCAGGAACTTAAAAGGCCATGTGAGTAATCAATCATTTTGCCTGGAGGTCAAACCACATATAAGTCACCCCAATTAGATAAGAATCTATCTTATTCTTAAGGTTGTATATGGAAGAAAATTCCATATCAGCCACTGGAAACTCAATCTAGTGCTTAATACCAGAAATTCTTTTTATAGCTCATTTAAAGTTTTTCTGCTTCTGTTTAAGTATGCAAAATTTTATTCTCTCTTCAAGTAAGATGGAGAATAACAGATGAAAAGTCTTCGTACAATGGTATTTCTTGTCCTAGAAAGCCACTAGTAAATGACCCCGTTATTTTTCTCTTCTCCAATTTAAGCAGTTTTACTTCTTTATGCTCATCTTAGGACTTTTTAGCTCAGTTCTTTAATCAACTCCTAAATGAGCCAGAATTTCTTTTATAATATCTCTGATAAGTGTCAATCATCTACCCTTGGCTTGGAGAGCTCCAGAAATGAGAAACCTACTAGCTCCAAAGGCCAAACCTACTAAGTTTTACTATCTACTCCAAATCCAGGGAAGTAAGCCTGGAGTAAAGTAAGTAGAAGAAAACACTGACAATAAAGAAATATTACAGATACAGGAATAACCAAGAAACAAAATCAGCAGAATAAAGTAACTCTAATTATCTACAAACAAAGCCTTCACAAGAAGCTTACAAAGCCCTCAAAAATGCTATACGCTATAGAGAAAGAAGTGAATCAAATGTTTAAAAATGATGATATAAATGAAATGGGTATTCTAGAGGAAAGAAAATGAGAATGCCAGAGGAAAGGATTTGGAGAATAAATAGCTTAGTATAGGAGACATAAAATCTTACTCTTGTAATAGCTTCCTTGAACATATAAATGGAAAAGAAAAAATAAATAAGAGATAAAGAGAAAAAAGATAAATGGCTCTATTAGAAAGTAAATTCTAGAACAAAGTTGAAAGAGTGGAAAAAAATTTCAGAAAATATCAATGTCTCCTATCAAAAATAAGTGAGTTGGAACATAGGTCAAGGATAGATCATCTAAAAGTCATCAGATTACATGAAAATCTCTACCATAAAATAGCTTATGTGGTATATTTGAAGAAACATGAATGAGAACTGCCCAAATCTATTAGAATCAGAGCACAAAGTGAAAATAGAAAGAATCTAGTAGACACCTCCTGAAATAAACCTCTGAAGGAAAATTCCCAGGTACTTCGTAGTCAAAATTCAAATTTCCAGGTCTCTCTCTCTCTCTCTCTCTCTCTCTCTCTCTCTCTCTCTCTCTCTCTCACACACACACACACACACACACACACTATAAGCAAACAAACCAAAAAAAAAAAGAGTTCAGATGCGAAGCAGTCACAATTAGGATTACACAAGACTTGAAAGCTATCACTCTATAAAGAGTGGAAAGCTTAAAATATATTTCAGAAACAAAGGATAAAGTGTTATAGTCATGAATAACTTAATCAGTAAAACTGAATATAATCTTACAGAAGAAATAATTAAAGCTTAATGAAATAGAGAAGTTACAAATATTGCTAATGAAGATTCCAGATTGGATACTTTGAAATTCAAACATGGAAGTCAAGAGAAACATAAAGAGGAAATCTATTTGAGCAGTTGAAAGAGACTTTAATTATGAAGCATCTGCATTCTAACAGAGAGAGAAGAAATGTATCCCCTTAGAATTCTAATGTCTTCAAGAGTCAAAGAAGGAAGAAATAAGACTGAAAGCTTCGGCATGGTTTTCTTATATTTTGGTGATCTTATGAGAAAGAAAGAAAAGAGAAGGATAATGGAAAACACTAGGAAAGAAAGATGGAGAAGGGGAATGTTACCCATTTGAGGTGCACATAAAAACCTTAGAAACATGGAGAAAGGGGATGGGAAAATGGGTCATCACTTTTATTTGAACTAGACCAAGGAGAGAGAGAGAGACAGACAGACAGACAGACAGACAGACACACACACACACACACACACAGACACCTTGATATAGAAATGCATTAAACTCACAGAAAATGGGGAGACAATAAAAGGGAAAGGGGGTTAGGAGGGAGAGATTAATCAAAAACAACTCCATCTTCATTGGATAGACCATGAAGGAAGAAATAAGAGAAAGAAAGTAAGGTTATTGAAGAGAATAGAACCATGGTAGTGAAGATGGAAGCTGATTTTATTCAATATAGAGAACTTGAACACACTTCTTTCTCAATGCCTTCTTCTTTGTAAAGGGGGAGCAAGGGAAAAGAGAGGGGGAAATATGATAGAATGAAAGGAAATTGCACTATTAACAATCATAATTGTGAACGTGAATGGGATGAACTCACCAATTGTCATCAAATTGGTCAATAAGCATTTATTTATTAAGTATTTACAATGTGTCAGGCATTGTGCTAAGTGCTATTGATTAGAGAAATGCAAATCAAAACAACTCTGAGGTACCACATCACACCTATCAGATTGGCCAACATGACAAAACAGGAAAATTATAAATGTTGGAGAAGACGTGGGAAAATTGGAACACTAATGCATTGTTGGGTGGAGTTGTAAAAGGATCCAACCATTTTGAAGAGCAATCTGGAACTATGCCCAAAGGGCTATAAAATGTGCATACCCTTTGACCCAGTAATAGCATTTCTAGGGCTATATACCAAAGAGATCATACAAATGGGAAAAGGACCCACATGTACAAAAATATTTATAGCAACTCTTTTTGTGGTGGCAAAGAATTGAAAATTGAGAGGATGCCCATCAACTGGGGAATGGCTGAACAAGTTATGGTATATGAGTGTAATGGAATACTATCGTGCTATAAGAAATGATGAGCAGGCAGACTTCGGAAAAACTTGGAAAGACTTGTATGGACTGATGCTGAGTGAAGTGAGCAGAACCAGGAGAACTTTGTACATAGTAACAGCCACATTGTGTGATGACTAATATTAATAGACTTAACCCTTCTCAGCAATACAAGGATCTAAGACATCTCCAAAGGCCTCATGATGGAAAATGCTATCCACATCCAAGGAAAGAACTATGGAGGAGGACCAGAATACTGGGAGGAAGGTTGTTTATGGTGATTGGGCATGAAGAGTCTTGGTTCAGATACCAGTTTGTGGAATCCTCTTTTCCATACCTTCCCTTCCAAGGCAATAATTCTATACCTCTTTTCTTTCCTTGACCTCCCTCATGGGAATCTGAAACCTTTTCCCCTGGGCACTTTGTCTTTATAAGCAGTATTAACCACAGACTGTTGCTAGTCTATATATACTTGTTGAGAATACAGGTTGAAGACAACTCAAGGGGGAATATAAAGATAGAGATACATGTAAGACTTAGGTTTGGTTGTGGGTTTTTTGGGGGGTTTTTTGAGTGTGGTTTTTGTTGTTGTTGTTGTTGTTTTGGCAGAGTATTGTCTCTGGTTGGGGGCTTGAGTTTTCATTTTTAAGAGAGAGAGTAACTGAAGACCCACCCACACATTTTTTAAAGATAATTTCCTAGAGTGGAGAGAGAATGCTTATACTGGGAAATCTATCTAAACAATTAATTGGTCATAGGGTAAGAAGCAAAAAGGAGTGCCTGACTAGTTCATCACCCCTACACACAACATATACTGCTACACAAATATAGGGAATAGACTTTGAAAGGAGAAAGGCTACCACATTGTCTCTGCCTGGATTACAAGAGGAGAAGACGGATGAAGATGTTGAAAGTTTGTGGTATGGAGTAGGAGAAATGAAGGAACTCAAAACAGATGGTCTCAATAATTTGGAAGACAAGGTATTTTGCTGAGAGGGTGGGTTATGGAGGTGACACTTGGGGTTTGAGGAAAGAACATAATGTTTGAACTGTTGCTGAAGGTAGTGTGATAGAGTCAACCAAAGATAAATCAGAGGAATGATCTGTAGGGCCCAGAGCTTAGATAACATGAATTTACAGTGGACCCACTTAGCATGATTTCGTGACTTCAGCAACATTCAATAGCTTAGAAGAAGCATAGAAAACAGATGGTGAAGGTGACCCAGGGCTCAGTATTGGCTGGATATGAATAATGGAAGGACAAGTTTGAAGATAGTATCTTGCTGAAATAATTAAATCCAGAACATAGGTAAATGGATTCAGGGAATAGGAAAGGATTGTGGACTAGGGGTCTTGAGAAGGAAAAAGACAGATTCAGAAGAGTAATATAAATGGAAAACCAGAAAATCGAGATTAGAAAAAGACATTGCAGACTTCAAAAATGCAAAGGTATAAGAGCTTAGAGAGACAGTAACATTTAAGGTGTGACACCCCCTGAAGATAGCTGAGTTAGGATGGAGTTCATGAAGGTGGAGATTGATAAAATATGAAAGACAATGTGTTTGAAGAGTTATCAACATGAGCATTGAGGACAGGAATAATGAGAGCAGGGGTTAAGAATAGGAAGGAATACTGTGTGTGTGTTAATGAACTTCTTAATTAAGGAGAGAGAGTGATCTGGAAACCAGTATATGTCAGGAACAAGGACCTGAATGGGAGTGATGTAGATGCACTGAATTTCAATGGAAGAAGTTGCTGAGTGATGACGGCAAAGAAAGAACTGGGAATAGCAATGGGGAACAAAGAGTATGCCAACTCCTCCTCTTGGCCCTGTTTTTTGGGCTAAGTGAAGGCGCAGCCAGCACTGGAAAGGGTGGTTAAGGATGAGGTGTTTTCAGGAGAAAGCCAGGTTTTTATGAGTGCCGGAAGATGGAAAGAATGTGAAAGGAAGAGATGGGGAGGAAGAGGAATTTGTTAACAAAAGATCAGAAATTCCAGAAGGCACACTAGAAGAGGAGGGTAGATGAAGTTAGGGCTGAGTTGAATAGGGATAAGAACAAGAAGAGGAAGAACAATGGAGTTTTGCCCTAGCAGACAGAAACTCTGAATCACAAGAATTGGGAGAGCATGGAGCAGGAATTTTTAGTGCAACTGGAGAAGGACCAAGTATGCATAAACTTGTGTGCCGACTTGACCCCAAGATTCAAAGAGATAATCCATCACATGGGAAGATGATTATCCTGTGTCACCTCTTCTTCAGGTTGAATATACCCAGTTTCTTTAACTATCTAACATTTACAAACCATCCTTATGTAAATTCAAATGAAAAAGATGAAAGCTGAGTACAGAAGTATTGAGGAAAATTCAGAATGATGGAGTTTGTGGAAGAGAAGTTAGCCAAACTTCTCTTCCACCCCAGAACTCAGAATTTCCCCCCAGCATGGAAGATTGGTGATTAGTCATTTTGTTTTGCCCATGGGAGAGAATTGCTAATTTTTTTTTCAGTTTGGAAGATTTTTTAGTAGTTCTTGAAGGTGGTTTCCCTTTGGAACATCTGGGGATACTAATAATAGCCTGTATAATTTATTTACTTTGTTTTATTGCTTGAGTGTAGGTTACTGTGAGAAAGGGAGATATTCGTGGTTTTAAAAAATAAAAGTTGCTGGGAATCATTCCTAAAGGCTTTGAAAGGAATCACATGTAGAATTGTTTTCACCCTCAGTCACAAAGACAACATAAGAAATAACAACAATAAAACTACAGGAAATTCGACGTGTTGTTCTACAGTGTCCTTTGATTTGCCAAAGTAGGGCAAAATTGTGTCCATTTTTTTCCTGATTAACTAAAAGTGAAGAAATATTCCTTTAGTCCTTGACTGGTTAATCCTAAAACTATTCCTGAACTAGTCCTGCTTTGAGGAGGCTTAGAAACAAGGAAGAGATATGATCCCTGCATACCTACTTATTCATCAGACCTTCTCACTGGGCTTAGATGACTCAGCTGCAGTACCAAGGAAAAGACAAACTTTTTTCATATTGGAATCCTTTGGATCACTCTTTGCAGCCAAATGGTCTATATTTTCAAAAAAAATATCATCAGTGTCTTGTTTTTAGAAGTCTTTCTATACTTCATCACCACACTCGTCACAGTCATAAAACATTTCACAGTGTGATGACATATCTGATGACAGGCAGCCAGAATAGCCTGAAAATGAAAATGTCAGTTTTTATGAAAAATGTTTCTTTCCAGGAACATGATTTCTCTTATATCCAGCTAAATTTCCTGCAAGCCCTGAACCCATATACCAAGGTGGATTTTCGTGACTAAGCGATTTCTGAAATCTTACTTTGATATATTATATGAATGCACAGCTGTTTTTCTATTCACCCATGTGAATACAAAGTGGCATAGTGCATAGCATCCTGGCCCTGGAGTAAGGAAGATCTGATTTCAAATCCAGCCTTAGAACCTTAACAGCTGTGTGACCCTGGAGAAGTAGCTAACTTCAATTTTCCCAACTATAAAATGGAGATAATAATAGTACCTACCTCCCAGAGTTGTTTCGAGGATGAAATTTTGTAAAGCACTTAGCACAGTGCCTGGCACATAGTAGGTGCTATATAAATGTTGACTGTTATTAGTATTGCTGTTACTGTTATTATTGCCTGTGTTGTTGTGATAGATTGCTTAAAGTCCTTTTAAATTTTAGAATGGAAAGGCAGAAGGACAGAATGGTAACTACCCTGCAAAGCAGAAGGACTTGGGTTCAGGACCTGCCTGTGACACATACTAACTTGTGTGACCCTGACTGAGCAAGTCACTTAACCTCTTAATATTCCAGGCACTTCTCTATCACTGAGCTTCAGAGGAGGTCTTTAACTGAATTCAGAAAAGGAATTTTATCACCTGGGAGTTGCCAATGAAATTGACAGGTCCTGTTCCCATCCTTCCCTTTATAGTTTTGTGTAATAGATTTGGAAGGAACTCTTAGAGACCACCTTCCTTATCTTTCTTTTATCCTTATTTTAAAATTTTATAAAATTAGGTTCAAAAGGAACTTTAAGAGGTCATCAGCCTTTTTTTGTTTGTTTGTTTTTTTAACTGTCAGGACTATCACTGTCATTTGAAAAATAAGGTAGCAAGACGATCTGAAGAAGTGGAATTGATTACAAAGTACAGAATTATCACAAGTATTGATGCAATATGTATTGCTATTTTTTTCAGAAGTCTTTTGTCAAACATCTACATTGTGCTATTAGCAAGCCTTTTGTTGCTAATGAAATAAAATTAAAGAATCTCAGTTTGTAATACCAGTCTTCCACTAAGTACAGTCTCACTGGGTCTCTTTGACTTCCTTCCTGGAATTTTTCAAACTCCTGTGAAGACTGAGAACATTGTCTCCATAAACTTCAAATAGTTAACTATTACTTTCTGCATTGTAGACATATGAGATTTTATAAATATTCTCTCATTTTATCCTTACAACAACCTTAGGAAGTAGGTGCTATCATAATCTTCATTTTACAAATGATGAAACCGAGGCAAATAGAGGCTAAGTGACTTGTCTAGAGTCACACAGCTAGTAATTTTTGAGGCTGGATTTGAATTCAGATTCTCCCAATTCCAGGTTCAGTGCTTTAACCACTATGCTACCTAGCTGGCTAAATAGAATATTCCTCCTTGTTAGTAGATGACCTTGGTGAGGAACTACATTTCTGGAAAAGTAGTCATTTTCAGTTCAGGATATACCAGGTCACTACTACACTTGATCTGCCTTGCGGTATGGCCATATATTACAGCTTAAAATAGCACACCAGTGATTAACTTCATAAACTCATTAAACAACCATCTGTGTATTATAATCATTCTACGTACAGTCTATTCTTTGAATTTTCAAAAGAAAAAAATTGTGCCACCTCCTCTATAATGTCTTATCTTATCTTAACATTTGTCAGTAATTTACCATGAGATTTTATCATCTAGGGCACTTACACGTGTGGTTTTTCAAGAAGCATCATTCAGGTACATCTTCAGAGTATAAAGATTGGTACCCCACAATCTACCATGTGGTATAGTACTAGATTTAGAATCAGATGATAGTAGTTTAAATCTTAACTCTGTCAACTCATCTATATGACCTTGGGCAAGTCGCTTAATCTCTCTAGGCACCAGTTTCGTTATCTGTAAAAGGGGATTAAGTGCTGACCTCTAAGGTTCCTTCCATATCTAAAACTATGATCCCATAATCTTTATACCTTTAATCCTAGTCTTACATCTCCTCCACCCTCTACACAGGGCTATTCCAGATCTCTCCCCCGCCCCCACTCTTTTTTCTTCAACTTTTATTGCATAATAGATCTGTGACCCTTCCTGCTGAACTTTTATTTTGTCCCAAGGAGAGTACTTGGCATGTAATAGGTGCTAGTTGTTTAACTATTCTGCCTTGAGCTGAAGATAAAAACTGTTTCTTGCAGTCTTATATGTAGATGATATATGTTTGCATGCTTATAAATGTATATAACATATACATATTTATAGACTATATGCACACATATAGCTTTATAGAGAGAAAGTAGAGAGCATATATATAAAGAGTGTATAGTTTTTAAAAATTTTTCAATTATGTGTATCAATCTCTTTACATGTAAAGATAATTTCTTTATCTCTGTAGTTAAATCTATTTAACTATATATGTACATACATACATATATAGGTAAAGAGATTAATTCACAGAGTTTAAAAATGGACAAGTACTAGTCTGAGTGTTTAGAAACAAAATGCTGCCTTTCTTGATGCAATACTGTGGTCAGAGAAGTCCTTGACCATGAAAACATTAAAAACCTTCATAAAGGGAAAGAGTTGAGCAAGACAGTCATAGACAGCCTTCTCTTCAGTTAGTTCCTGTTTCTTAGAAAGGCAAAGGAAGTCACTAGTAAATTCAAGCTTGGCCTTAATCTTTCTGCACCTTCCACCTTAGGGGGATCCATGAGTATGCTGTGGTCCATCCTAGCTGCCCTGTCTATGTCACTGACATAGAGAAGTTAAGTTGACAGGTCACACTCTACTCTTGTCTTCCCTGTGCTTTAGGTTCTTTTTGTTTTTTGTTTTTTGTTTTTAAATTTGCCTAAAGTTCTGTTCCTTGCCCAAAGTTAGAATTGAAAGATCTCTTTATTGAGGAGCATAGGAAACCAGAATTTCAGTTAGGAATTCCTTAATAATGTTGCTTGGCTTACTACTATACAAGGGCTTTTGCAGCTTTCTGTTTTGGTTATACAAATGAAAATACCTTCCCTCCTCAAGTTTTTTGCTAGTCCCCAAGCATGCCACTCCATAAATGGAGCATTAGGTCAGATTGACATGATAAGGTCTACCATAATAGCATTGATTCATTCTGGATCAGCTCTGTCCCAGAGACCCATAGAACTTTTCCCCTAACTTCCAGGTTACCACCAGGTCCATGTGAACTGGGTTTATTGAAGAGCAAATTCATCTTCTTTCCTAAATTGGTGCCAAATTACAAATACATTTTTATCATGCAGCAAAACACTATTCAAGGCAATTCAGCTGCTTTGCAAAACCCAAGTGGAACAGTGCTCTTCATTACTAAGGATAGGACTTAATACCTTGAAGGATGAAACATTCTTAAAGCATTTGCATTGTACATGTTTCATAGTCATTTCATAATTGTTTCCATGTTTTAAGTGTCATAAAGATTGTTGAAACTTGGAAAATGTAAGCACTAAAGGGCCTAAAATTAATGTGAGGGCGTAAGTGGAAAGTAGCTTCTTGATGTTTCTCAAATTTTATCTACAAAGTGATATTGATTCCAATAATTAAAGAAAGCTGTGTCTTCTCACTAGATAATTGGATGGAAGTTCTAGCTTAGTAACTTTTTTCTGAGGTTTCTGTTTTGAGGTATTACCCTTGGCTACCTTACATTTCTCTGAGTAGAAATGGAAGTGATTCTCATTGGAAAGATCAAAATAAGTAGCATGAGACAAAGTAAACTGGCTAAAATGTATTTTAGAATGATCATTTTCATCTGTACTGTCACTCCTCTTATTTTCCTCACTTGTAGACTACATTATCCTCATTTCTAGGAATACCTAATTTCCTGGCATCTTTTCATATGGGATCAACCCAAGTGAGATTGCACTAATTCAATTCAATTCAACAAACGTTTTTTATCTACTGGGTCTAAAAGTTATGTTAGCCTTTGGGGATATAGAGACAAAAAACAGTTCCCATTCTGAAAAAGTTTATATTCACTTGGGGAAGGGAGGGGGAAGATATACTATATATAAATGAATATGTAAATACAAAGTAATTGAATGAGGGTTTGCCAGCTAATAAACATTTACTCTGTGCCAGGCACAATGCTAAGCTTTGTGGATACAAAGAAAGGCAAAAACAATCCCTGTTCTCAATGGGCTTCCAGTCGAGTGGAGGACTCATCAGGTAAATAGCTATGTACGCAGCTATGAGCTATGGCCTGAAACTTGAAAAATACCAGAGAAACTAAGTGGAGGTGAGGAAACAAACATTACAGGTATAGGTAATGGCTTAGTGATACCTATCACTGAGGGATGAGGGAAGCCCTCACAAAGAATTCCTTACCTGAACTGTGCCTTGAAGGAAGACAATAACACTTAGAGCAGAAAAAAGGAGGAAAAATAGCAAGTGCCCAGAGACAAGCGATGGAAAATTGAGTTCTGAGAACAAGTAAAATGCATCTTGTATAAAGTATAGCTATATGAATAAGGCTAGAAAGGTAGATTGTAACCAGATTGTGAAAAGCCTTAAATGACAGACTGAGGAATTTAAATTTTATAACATAAATAATAGCCTATAAAACTATAAACCAAAGGCAAGCCCAATAAACCAATATGAATGCCATGGAGGTTCCTTGACTATTCTGAACTCACTCCCTTCCCTCAGTCTGCATGTGATTAACTTATGGACACTATTGTGATCCTTAGGAACACTAGAATTTTTTTTCTATTTGCCTCATTCCCTACCATCTGTGGTCCCAAAAGCTTCTGTTGGGGTGTGGATGGGTGCCACAACTAGAAAGAAAATAAAACTGGTGTATTCTTTCATCTTTCCCAACATCCCCACACTCATGTTGAGGTCCCAGTTGTCTAAGGTCCGCCAAGAAGATAAGGAGAAAATAGCTTACAGAGCAATAGCTTAACCAGGGAATTTGGAGAAATTCCATATGGAGAAACATCGGCCTAAAAAAACCTTCTCTTGGTCCTTATACCCCTCAAAATTATTCTGCCATGTCTTTCTTCCCTTTCTTGCCTAACTTCATGAAAAAGTATGCTACTTCCATATCACTTTCTCACTCTAACTTCTTCTGATTTGGCTTTTTTCACAGGTAATCTGTTGACTCCTTCAAAGGTCAACAGTGACCCCCTTATCATCAAAATCCATTGGCCTTTTATCAGGCTTCATCTTCCTTGACCACTTTTCAATTTTAAAAGTAAGACTTTCTTTTTTTTTGGAGGGGGGAGATAGTCTTCTACCTTAGTTATTGACTTACCACTCTCCTGCTTCTCCTACCCATATAAATGATCCTGTCTATCCTTTGATGGCTTCTCTTTCTCCTTGCAGATTCTCAATATTGGTGTTCTCCCAAGATCCTCTCTCTCTGTCTCTCTGTCTCTCTGTCTCTCTGTCTATCTCTCTGTCTCTCTGTCTCTGTCTCTGTCTCTGCCTCTCTCTCTCTCTGTCTCTCTGTCTCTCTGTCTCTCTGTCTCTCTCTCTCTCTCTCCCTCTCCTCTTTTCCTTGGCAATCCCATTCTTCTTGTACAACTCCCAAAGAGTCTAGCCTTGACTTTTCTTCTATAGAACATCTCCTCCTGAATAGCTGCTCAAACTCGACAAGTCCTAAACAGAATTATTTTTTTTTTACCAAGGAAAATGCTTCTCCTTTTGACTTGACCATTTCTGCCAGAGGTACTACCATTGCACCTAGTCACCCATTTAGAAATTATTGGTATTTTGTCCTGTTTGGACTATAATCATAGTTTTCTAACTGATGTTTCCACCTTCACTCTCTTTCATCTTTAATTTAGCCTACACACAGTTTCCAGGTTTCTCTTCCTTAGTCACATAAATTCCTATGCATGGCATTCAAGATTCTGCTATAATCTAGTACCACTCTTCTTTTCTAACCTTATTTCACATTGTTCATCTTCACTGTGTTATGCTGTATACAAATTCACTGTCTTTGCACACGTCAAATAGTTCTACCTCTGTATTTTTGCTATGGCTTGGAATAATGCCCTCAACTCATGAAATCTCATCTTATTCTCTCAATCTCAGTTCAAATGCTGAGACTTCCATGAAGGTTTATTGGGTCTCTTCCCTTCAAGTCAGTAATCATCCTCTCCCATAGGATTTGTCTTGCTCTCCTCTTATGTACTCATGTCTTACTATCACGATTATTATTATGTCATTTGTCTCATATTATTTCTATGAAGTTCAGATAAAAAGGAATTTATTTGATCTTTATTTATCTTTCCTAGCACTTCTGTGATTGCATTAAATGAAGGGGAACTCAACTAAAAACCATGAGATAGTATGAGTAAATGAAAAGGATTTTAAATGATGCTCTCCAACCACTTATATAGCCGTGCTTATTGTGGTAAAAGCTATAATGGTTTGTGGTAGAAAGACCTGGAAATTGCACTGTCAGCCTTCAAGTTTAACCCTTTAGAGGCATGCAACTAGCTAATATTATGCTTGGAGGAACTACAATGTATTAGATTGCTCCAAAATTAACAAACTGAAAAGGAATATGAGGGAATCACTACATGTATACATTTTGAGAGCTGAGATTGTCTGATTTTTATCTTTGAATCCCAGAGCCTAGAAGAAAACCTGACATATTATAGGCATTTAATGTGTTTGTTGATTAATTGGTAAGTTTTCTTTCTGAATTGTGGGTTTTTTTTTTAAATCCTAGTCTATTTCATCAACCTTTGTATCCTCCTGATAATTATGAACATGATAAATATAACTGATTTCATGCTATAAATAGTGTGCAGAGGGGAAATCATATTTATCAAGAGGCTGTCAAAATGCTTTTCTTTTTCTTTGTCATTTTTACCTAATTCAGTAATTATGTCTATATTAATTCTTTTCAACTAAACACCACAAAATCATTAACCACTACCCAACAGGAATCTGTAATTATCCACATTTCTTATTTATTCTTTTTTCTGCAGCACATATTTTGGGAAAGCAAAAAATAATTATGAAGTATGCTTATATCATCTTATTTTTATTGACACTTTTTGTTATCAAATCTCATTAATTTCTAAACATATTCCTCCACCCATCAGCAAGTCATTTCTTTTTTTTTATTTCCCTATTAGCCATGTTGTGAAAGAAAATACAGACAAAAAACAAAAAAACTAAGAAAAATGAAAAAGCAAAAACAAAGTCTACATCTTCATTCAGACCCCATCAGTTCTTTCTCTGGAGGTAGATAGTATTTTTCATCACAAGTTCTTCAGAATTATTTTAGATCATTGGATTGATCAGAATGGCTATCATGCACAGTTATTCATTGCAAAATATTGCTTTTACAATGTTCTCGTTCTGCTCCCTTCACTTTGCATCAGTTTATATATGCCCTCCTAGGTTTTTCTGAAACTATTTCTTACAGTATTTCAGCACAATCATATACCACAGCTTGTTCAGCCATTCCCCAATTGATAAGCATCCCCTCCATTTCTAATTCTTTGCCATCACAAAAAGAGCTGTTATACATATTTTTGTACATACAGGTCATTTTTCTTTTTCTTTGATTTCTTTGGGATGCACACCTAGTAGTAGTATTGCTAGGTTAAAGGGTATGCACATAGCCCTTTGAGCATACAGCCAGTTCTTACTTAAATGGACCATTCCACAGACCTCCCCCTCCCCTTACAGGGTTCCATGTAGTCATAGTTCCAAATTGCTCTCCAGAGTGGTTAGATCGGTTCACAACTGTGTCAACAACACATTAGTGACCCAAGTTTTCCACATGTCCTCCAACATTTGTCATTTCCCTTTTCTGTAATATTAACTAATCTGAGAGGTGTAGGTGGGACCTCAGAGATTTTTAAATTTGTATTTCCCTAATCAATAGTACTTTAGAACATTTTTGGATGCCTATGGACAGCTTTGATTTCTTCTTTTGAAAACTGCCTATTCATATCCTTTGACCATTTATCAGTTGGAAAATTACTTATATTCTTATAAATTTGACTCTGTTTTCTACATTATTGAGAAGTAAAGCCTTTATCAGATAAACTTGCTTTAAATTTTCCCCCAGTTTCCTGTTTTCCTTCTAATCTTGGCTGCATTGGTTTTGTTTGTGCAAAACCTTTTTTAATTTAATGTAAAAAACTACCCTTTTTAATTAAGATTTTTAAAAAAATATAACTCTATATCTTTGATTATCAAACACAGATTTAGTTATTTTCAGTGTACTCTACCTTTACTATGGCAAGAAAATGGGCAAATGAATTTCAGAAAGATGCTTGATAATAAAAGCTCAATCAAAAAGTTTTCTGGCTAACCAAAAAATATATATAAATTAATCACAACTCCATGGAACTTAATTAATATATCTTTCCTTGCAATCCCAGGCTACATTCCCCCTTTTCCTACCCTCCCCCCCCAATGAAAAAGCATACAAACACTTGGACAAATTGAATACTGCACGATTTGAAAGGGATATTTTTTTCATATATTTATAGCTGAAAGGACCTTAGAAATTATCTAGTGCAAGCCCTGTATTTACAAAGGAAAAAAACAAAGACTAAAGAGATTAAGTGATTTGCTCAAAAGTCACATAAAATGTAGTAAGAAAGCTGAGATTTGAACTCAAGTTCTTTGATTCCAAATCCAGCACACTTGCTACTATACTAACGACATTCCTCCTTGCAATGTTATTAGAATTACACATCATTTTAAAAGAAATTAAGTTAAAAGGAATGGTTTGCTGGTCCAAGGGACAGGTATATTAAATAATGAATGTGACAGAGAAACAAAAGTTATGAATAAAATACGTTGTTAAATATAACACATTTCAAATTTATCAATAATTAATAAGACGTTTAGAACTTCCCCAAATCCTTTAAAGTACTTTAGAGACCTTGAATTAATAGATAGGATTAAGGGCTAATAATTCACTTTACCCCATCTAGCCATTGGTATCCCCCAGGGTTGTATCCTGGTTCCTCTTCTCTTCTTCCTCTCCACTATTTCACTTGGTGATTTTATCAACTGTCAAGGATATATTTACCATCTATATGCTCATGATACTCAAATCTGTCTTGCCTGCCCCATCTCTTTGCTGACCTCCAATCTCACATCTCCAACTGCCTTTCAGACATCTTGAACTGGATGTTTACTAGATACTTTAAACTCAATATGTCCAAAACAGAACTCATTATCTTTTCCTCTAAATCCTTCTTCCCCCACCTTGATCTTCTTTATTGCTATAGAGGCATCACCATTCTCTCAGTCCCTGAAGCTCAGAACCTAGGACTTATCCTGAATTCTTCACTATCTTTCACTTCCCCATCCCAAATCCAAGCTGTTGCTAAGCCTTGCTGATTTTCTCTTTTCCACATCTATCGAATACACCCCTTCTCTCCTCTGACACTATTATCACTCTAGTATGGGCACTCATCACCTCACACCTTCATTACTGCAATAGCCAGCTGGTGGGTCTGCCAACCTCAAATCTTTTCTTTCTCTAAACCATTCTCCATTCAGCCACTAAAATGATTTTCCTAAAACCCAAGTTTGCTGTCACCCTTCCCTGACTCCCACCTTAATAAACTCCAGTGGCTCCCTACTGTCCCCAGGAACAAATACAAAATGCTCTGTTTGGCGTTGAAAGCCCTTCATAATCTAGCCGCTTTCTACTTTTCTAGTCTTCTTATACCTTACTCCCCAATATATATTCTTGGAAGTTCCATAAATAAGACACTCCATCTCTTGCCTCTAGGCAATCTCTGGCTGTCACTCATACCTGGAATGCTCTCCCTCTTCCACTCCAACTACTGACCTCTTTGACTTGCTTTAAATCCCAACTAAAATTTCATCTCCTACAGGAAGCCTTCCCCAACCTCTCTTAATTCCAGTGCCTTCCTTCTGTTAATTATTTCCTATTTGTCCTGTATATACCTTGCTTTGTATATATTTGTTTGTAAGTTATCTTCTCCTTTAGACTGTAAGCTCTATAAAGGTAGAGACCGTTTTTTGCCCCTTTTTGTATCTCCAATGTTTAGCACAGTGCTTGGCACATAGTAGGCATTTAATAAATGTTTCTTGAATTGAATCAAGTAGATTTTAGAGAATTATCTACTTTCTTTTCCTAAACTCACTGCCACATTCCTAGAGAAAGCCCTTCAAAACTCAAAAAAAAGCCACAACCCATTACCTCTTTCCACCCAAGTGTAACATTGGAAACTTGACAATAAATATATCAAAGTACAGAAGTTATACCTCAAATGTTCATATATTCATAAGGAGAGCTTGGTTATCTTGGTCAATTATGAGAACACTCATAAAACCAAAGATACAACAGGTAATTGATATTTTAAAAATTAAGCTGGTGCACTCACTGGCTAAAGATCAAAGGACTAAGGTTCTGATTTGTAAAACACTAAAATAAATTCCATATTGTTTAAATGTATTAATCATTAGATAGTTATGAGGGGAAGAGAGAACTCTAGTTTTAGTCTTCAAAGGTATGTATGTACACATCTCTGGGTGTGTGTGTGTGTGTGTGTGTGTGTGTGTGGATGTGTGTGTGTGTGTGTGTGTGTGTGTGTGTATGAAAGAGCTATAATTTGGGAATAGGGAGAAGTAAGGGCTTGGGGAGAAGACAGAGCCCATAATAGGTTATACCCATTCAAATGTTGTTATGGATTCAAAAGTGCCTAAGCTAGAGAAAGTTGAATATATACAAATCCCCTGAGTCTTATTAATCTTTTCTTCTCCTCTCTCTCCTTGGTCTTATGTTCCTTAGGGAAACTTTTTCATATTCTACTATCAGCTATAAGGCATACAGGCAAACACTCTGGGCATTGATGATCCAACTTTGGTATTATTTTGATTTGTTTCCTGATTTCTACAACACATCCTGTACATCTCCAGGCATGTCACATGTCTCCTTCCCTCCTTGATGTGTTGTCTTCATCTTATGATAGAATTTGAAGGAAGGGGCTGTTTCTCTGATTTTTATTTGTTTCTACAAGACTCTGGCCTCAGATACTTACTAGCTGTGCGACCCTGGGTAAGTCACTTAACCTCTGTTTGCCTTAATCTACTGGAGTAGAAAATGGCAAACCACTACAGTATCTTTGCCAAGAAAACCCCATGGACAGTATGGTCCATGAGGTCACGAAGTGACAGATATCACTGAACTAAAATTTATTAAGCACTTAAGTCATGCTAGGCTCTGAATAAGTACTCTGTGTGTGTGTGTGTATGTGTGTGTGTTTGTGTGTGTGTGTGTGCAGGCACATATCCCTGTTGGCAGGTAAATAGACACAAAGTATTTATACAAAGTTATACAAAGAATTTTAAGGAGAAATACAACATTAACGATTTAGAAGATTTCATGGAGATCATACATGGTACATACAGCTATGCTTTGAAGAAGGCTAAAAATTCCATAGTGAGCCGGTAAGGATTTGAATGTGCAAATGCATTGAGACTGGGGTTGGAGCGTCATAATGATTACACCATCTGCTTTAGTAGTTGTGAGGAAAATCCTTTGTATACCTTAAAGTGCTATATAAATGTGTTTTATCAATCCAACCCTCTCATTTTACAGATAAGGAGACTGAGGCCAAAAGAGACCAAGTCATTTGTGCAAGCATCAAATGTGTCAGAGCTAGTCCTGGAAATCACCCAAGGCTGCTGATTCCAAGACTACTACACTTTTCACTATAAATATGCCTTATATTTTCTAACAATACTATTCAATTTTTTTTAACATTGCTGTATTCTTTGTCTTGCTGCCCTATAGCAACACCCTAGAACATGGTATTTAAAAGGTGGGCCTTTGTTTTTCTGTAAAGCTCGGAGTTATTAAAGCAGCTTTGCAACTTCCACTTAGACTATTTACCTGCTCTCCTACTTCACTTCAACCCAGGGCCGATTTATAGTTTATCTGAACTGGCTGTTCCAAATATACATACTTATGGATGAACTCTATAGGTTTTCCATGTAAATGCATGCCATAATCTGGGCAATAGGCGTCATGAGATGATGTGGACAAGAGTCACATAGGAAGAACAAGCATACCCCAGTTGTGATCTTCATCCTTAGAAAGAACTTCCAAATCTATGAGATCATAAATTCATTTGAATATTTTAAGCATTCCAACATATTCTCTGAGTTGACAAAAAGTTGCTTCCTCTCTTTGATCTTAAAGGTTTTGCCAAGTTGCTCGAACAAAACAGATTCCTCCTCCCCCCTCTCAATCTTTGAACTCTCGCTTCCTCCCCGCCCTTTCGTCAATATCCCCAGTCCAGAATAGCAACACACCCCATTCCTACAGTGCCTGCCTCACGGATCTAAGCCAGAAGCTCCCCCTCCTCCTAGTCAGCAGTGCTCCTTAGCTGCTCTGTGAAATAATGCCCTGCAGTGCCTTCTCAGCTAAACAGTACCCTTCGAGCTCCAGGCCTCTCCCAGGAACAGTCCCTTAGACTAGAGTCTAATGTTTGCAAGACCTGCAATCCTTAGCACAGCCCTTCCCCATGGGTAGCAATCACTGCTGTTCCCTCCTCTTGGGCCCTGAAGCAGACACTCCCCTAGTTCAGTTACACGCTTGTGGTAACCAGAAGTGGTAGGCTGTGTGTAAACTGCAAGCAATCCTTTAAAAAATTTTTTTTTCCATTAGTTGGAATAGCCTGGTACTCAGTGGGCTCAGAACCCAGAGCTGGAGTAGGGCCTGGGGCCACTGTTTTAGGAGGGTTCACTTGGATTCCTTCAGTTTTACTAGCCTTCCAGCCCTGCTCAAGCTTATCCCTCTTCCATTGAAGGAGGTGGGACAGGGTTGGTTGGCAGCCGGCAGGTAGGAAGATCTGGTCCTACACCTGTTGTTCGGCTGGAAACGAAGCTGCGGGTCCCGCTGCCAACAGCTGGCAACAGCAGCCGCAGCAGCAGCGGCAAGTCTGGCCCACAGAGAGCGGAAGGAATTAAACGCCCGCCCATTGCTTCTGACAGCCTCCTCCTTCTTTCTTTCTCTCCTCCTCCTCCTCCTCTTCCCTTCCAGCTTCACAACGTGAGAGGGGTCGTGTCTGCGAGTCTGTGTATGTGTGTTCTGTTGTGGTGGCTTGTGGTGTTTTGTTTTTTTCAAACCAACAAAATAGGAAAGCAGCCGCCGGGTTCTCAACCGCGAGCAAAGCTGGTGCTGTCAGCAGGATGGTGGTGAAATAGGGTTGGACCGGAGCGCTCTCCCTGTCCGCTTCTAGGGAAGCAGGGGAGGAGTGGAGGAGAAGAAGGAGGAAAGGGGGCAGTCCGGGTGCTCCGGCAGCGCCCCGGCCGATCGCACCCCTGCAGCTGCTGTTGGAGGCTGTTACAGACGCTGCCTCCAAACGCCCGGGGACACTGGTCTCGGCTTCTGAGGGAAGCATGGGGGACTCAGTGTTTAATGAGAAGCCCAAGCTCCACTATGCGGTAAGTTGTCCAGTCTCCGAACTGAAGATGGGACGGGTCAAGGGTGGGAGTGGAGGAGCTATTTGTGCCCGCAGGGAGGCTGCTGAAGGTGTTGGCCCCAGCCCCCTCACCCTGCCTGGGCTGTTCGATGCTGGAGGTGGGCAGGGAGACCAGGGTAATTCAGGCCGATGCTGAAAGTCGTCGGGCGTGGGGAGGGGGAAGGAGGGCAGCGGGAGGGTAGGACGAGAGGTTTTCGCCAATGTTGGGATCTGGTAAGGGGACTTCTGTTTGCGTGGCATTGCCTCACCTGTTGGGCACTCACAGAAAGTTGAAGATGCCTGTAGATCGGCGACTGAATGGCTCCCTGGACTGTTACTGTAGTGCCCTCGGGGACCCTTTGCGGTTTCACTTAGGTGTCTTTTAGGTGCTGAGCCCCTGACAAATCAGGAAGAGGAATTTCTGTCCAGCCAAACAAAACCGTGCACACACCTGGAGGAAGAGGGCTTTTACTATGGTTGCTCTTCCTCTTGGTTAAAAAGGCTAGTGACAAGGTAGGAGGGCTCTCGATTTATGCTAGCTTGTGCTGCCTGGATGCATCTGGACTGGGGAGAGGGAGTTGAGAAATGGGGCGCGCCTTGAGAAACTAGACTCTACCGAGTTCCCAGTGCTTCCAAGCCGCTTTTGTACGCCGAATGGGCTGATGGTTCTTTTCCTGAGTCAATCGGGACCAACCCATTCAGCCTTTTGGTCAAATATGTGGAAAGGACAGGAATAGAACTGGATACCAGTCAATTTTTTCTTTTCTTTTTTTTTTTATTACTTTTTTAAATGACCTAAGAGGTAAAATAGTGGATCATAGAAGAAATGCTGCAGGGTATAGATAACGCACGTAATGGTTTGCTTTATTTACGTCTCTTCTGAGGGATATGAGTTTCCCTCCAAGTTTTAAAAATAAGCATTTTTTTCCAATATAGCCAATGTCTGAAGCAGCTTGTTCTATCTACAGTCTGGCCTGAACATTAGAGACCTGGATTATCTGTCATTTAGTGGCTTTACGATCCTGGACAACTCACTTGCCCCATCTATGAAGTGAGAGCCTTAGAATAGATCAAGAGTTCATAACTTGGGGTCTGGAGATAAATTTCAGGGAGTATAAGAATTTGATTTCTTTAAAATATATTTTTACAACCATATTTCAATAAAATTGGTTTCTTTTGTAATACTATTTATTTTTTGCATTTAAAAATGTTATTCTCAGAAGAGGTCCCTAGACTTCATTAGATCCAAAAGTGAGGTCCTTGACACAAAAACAGGTTACTGAAAACCTGGTCTATGTGATCCAGAAGTTTTGGGGAGCTCCTAGTGTCCCGTGATTCAATCCAGGCATATGATGGAGAATTCATGTTGGACTTTCAGATTTTCCTTAATGACAATCTGCTTCTCCTTACGGATTTAATATTGGCCTAGGCAAGTGCTTGACCTCCACTTTTTTTGGAAGAAGAAAATATTAGAATGCGAGTACTACTTAGAAATGTTGAGAGATGTCCCAATATTTTCTTAAGATTTATTCTTTGCAAGCTTATTTCAATGTTTTAGGTTTCTTTTTATGCAATGGGGTAATCTTTATAAAATGAAAAATAAAAAGGGTTAGGGTTTTTCGTTTAATTTTTGGCAATTAGTAATCTTTATAAATAAACCAAGCACCCCCAGATCAGAGGCAACCTAATGCAACGTCTTTGTTTTACTCTTGCCCATATCTCCTTAGAAAGCAATCTCAGAAAATTTAATGCTATAGTTGTAAAGAACGAAAATAACACTAACTCCATTATTTGCGGTGGTTTCTCTTTGGTATAGGTCAGGATGAACAAAAGGAAATCACGGAAGGAGGTTAACTACCAGTGATATATCTTAGTTTACATATTTGTTTGTTTATTTTCCCAAACATTTCAAGGTTTTTTTTTTCCTTTGCAGATTTTGAATAGGTTTCAATTTATCCTAATTTGTTTGAGAGCAAGAGAAGAAATATCTAAGACTTTAGGGAACAAGCCGGAATCTCTTTGAAGTTGTTTAGGATGGGGAGCACACCAGAGAGTAATGCTCATTTACTTTAACTGGGAGATTTAATTTATTATTCTCCTCTCTTAACTCTCTCCCCACCGCACCTCAATGTTCATCACTGGAATTCAACTTAATTGTGGTAGAATGAACTGCAGCCCTTTCTGGACCTGTGAAGGCATACCTCTGATGGTAGATCATGGCATTATTCTAGTGCTGATTGCCTTAAATTTATCTGAATGTCACTTACATTATAAATTTAGGGATTTTAGGATGAAGATTTCAGAAGGAAAATTCTATATACCCTCTCCAGTGCTAGAAGCATCAAAATTACACTGGAGGTCTTAGGTCATTTGGTATACAAACTTTAGACAAAATAAAGGTATTCGGAAGGTCTCTATCACAGATGAAGTGCCACTCAAAAGAATTTTCTTTTTGAAGCATGACCACTTGCTGTCCATATTTATAAAGTTCTGTGTCACTTAATCTGTCATCTAATGTTGTCACTCCTTGTCTATTTTCTGCACTTTAGTTTAGCTATTTCCAGGAGCTTGCTTTTGATTTTTACAAAAATATTCTGAAAAAAATTCTTTCTCATTGAAAAGGATTACCCCTAATATGTCCTTAAGGTGTTCTGTCTCTTCAGTAATAAGAGATTCCATTCATTTGGAACAGTTTCTCAACACTATTCCTTTCCTTATAGGATTCAGTCATCTTTCTCATTTCTCTATTCTGCATAACTTGGTTTCATGTCTAAAGTCTAGTTATTTGGTAAAGAAATAATCAGATAAGAGAGAGTAATTTTTGGAGTTGCCATCAATATCCTATTTTTCTTCTCATGTACATAACTTCAAGTCATGAAGAACTAAAAACACAGAATTCCATAAATCACATCCTATTTTATATAATACTTGGTAGTTTGTTATACTAATTTTTTCATATCTATTATCTCACTTTTATCCTCTGACAACCCAATGAGGTAAGTAATACCTACCTCAGTAAGTTGTTTAACTGAAAGAGCTTTGTAAACATGATATAAACATTATATAAATAGCATCCTTATTTTACAGATGAGGAAACAGGCTCCCGACACACATGTGACTAGTGTCAGAGACAGAATTGGAAAGAAGGGAGGGAGAAAGGGAGAGAAGGGGGATTTATGAAGTGCCTGTTATGTGCTAGTGCTATGCTAAGCACTGAAAAATGACAATTAACATTTATGTAGCATTCACTGTGTGCTAGGCACTGTGCTAAAGTGCTTTATAATTATTATTTTGTTTGATTCTCACAATATCCCTGGGAGGGAGGGCAATGCTATTATTGTCCCCATTTTTCAAATGAGGAAACTGAGGTAAATAGGGGTTAAGTGATTTGCACTGGGTAATACAGCTAGTAGGTATCTGAAGCTGGATTTGAATTCAAGTCTTCCTGACTCCAGGCTCAGTGTTCTACACATTGAATCCCCCTGCTGCCCCAGTTTTCTCTGATTTTCTCTTTCATGGGTCAAGGAATGTTTACTCCACCACCACTTCTGCTCTCAGTTGAATAAGTAGGGAAAAGAGAACTTTATGCAAATTAGCATCAAAGAGAAAGGAGCTGAAACAGGAGAACCAGAGATCTTGTGCCAAAGTATAAGGTACACATTTGATCCAAGAAGGAAAAAGAATTTGAAAAGCTTGTTAGTTCGTAATTATCAACTGATTCTGAATTCAAGGTGAGCTTTTTAAAAAATTGACTAAGCCTAGGAATGAAAACTGCACTCAATATTTCCATCATTAATGAAGATTCTAAATTTTGAGGTTTCTCTTTTTTTCTAAATTACCACTTTGAATATCATTTAACAGACAAGTAAAAACTCCGTTTCAGATCACAGAGACAGAAGATTCACAATGTAATTCTAAAGTAGGACTGTCTACACTTTTGGAGATAAAGGTTGTTATTTTAGTTCTCATATGAATCAAAGGACCAGTAGGGGTACTTGCTTTAACAAAGTTACCAGACCTGCTATATCAAGGAGATACAGTGCACAACGAATTTAGTGTGTCACATTATACCCAAAAGAATACTTCCAGACTGGCCTGCTGTCAGTGATTGGGTTCTTAGCTACACTGGCTAAGAACAGGTAGAGCTAGATTCCTAAAAAAATATGGATTAAAGTTTACTTGTTTACAAATGGCTGAAACTGAAGTCAGTAGAGGACTTTTCTGTAATGCTAGTGATATCTTCAGCTAATTTGTGTAGGTTATTACTAGTAAACGGGTATTTTTCACAATTCTTAAATTTTTCATTTTGGCTTTATCATTATTGAAGACTGAGTTCCATTAAAATAATTGGCCAAATTAGGCCAAAAAAATGTACACTGAGGACTCGATTATCAGGTTTGACTAGTGTGGAATTAGTCAAGTAAACTATCTGATTCTAACTCCCAGAGGTAATGTCCTCTTGTGGAACGAAGAAAGCACTTATTTAGGCAAGAGAGCTGGTGTCCAACCTAGACTCTTACACTTGCTATGTGACCTTTGTCTTTCTAACCTTAGCACTTCAGAGAATGCCTGGCCCCAGAGTAACATTGGCAAACACGTATATGGTATTTTAAGTTTTGTTCCCAAGACATTTTACTTATACTATCTTATTTGATCCTCACAATATCTTGGGAGGTAGATACTATTATTTCATAGGTGAAGATACCAAGAATGAGAGACTCTCCCAGAGTCATACAGCCAATGTCTAAGGCAGACATCCTCAAGACATCCAGTCTTTAAGTCTGCTACTATATCCATTGAACCACTTGGCTGTGTCATTGGCGGAGTAAGCATTTAAAAATGATTGTTGATTGTTCAGTTGATTGATTTATCTTAGGTAAATTAGAACCTTTCTAACCTTGGATGTCCTCACCTGTAAAATAAGGATAATAATAATCATGTTGCCTCCCTTAGAAAACAAATGTGAGGGAAGTACTTTATAAACCTTAAAGCAAAAAAGAAGTCCAAGAGGTTGAGCCTATAAATTAAAAAATAAAATAATTTTTTAAAAAAGAGTGATTTTTAAAAGGCATATAAAAATGTGACCTATAATCTGGCATAGATGTAGACCCAGGAATTCTATTTCAAATCTGCTTAAAGTGCAATGCCCAGTTTAAAGTATTAGTCCCATCAACTCTCAGTTGAGCTTCATTCTTCATTTAATTTATTTCAAGAACATTTATTGAAGGTTTACTATGTTCATAGCATTATGACTATCAGTAACCATATGTTTAAGAGAATGTGAGTGCTATCACAGTGAGAAATGTCAAGAGGAAGCAATGAAAAGGGGACAAATTACAAATCCTAACTGGGGTAAACTATTAAATTTCAAAGAAAAGCTGATTACAGGAGGCATAATGTAAGTTCTGAAGTTTGGTAAATTATTCCTCTCAGTCATAATAATGGAGTGGGACTGTGTTATTCCCAATTGACAAAAGAAGCAACTTCATCACAGGTCAAATGACTTGGCTAGTGCTGAAAAGGGATTCATCTCAAAGATTACATTAAACTGACCTCCAGATTTCTTCTCAGATTCCAACTCCCTCAAAATATAAACAGTATATTACAAACCCCAATTTCCTGCCAAGATCATGCAGCATATGACTTATTTCATTACAATACATGGAGTTTATATTGGAGTTACACATTTAAAATCACATCAGTAAACCCTTAGACTAATATGAGAATATCAGCAATACTACTTTTGTTTTAAAATAGATCTTCTGAGTGCTTTATGAATATTATTTCTTCCTACGGCCCCCAAGAGATAGATCCAGATTATTTATTCTACTTTGACAAGAAGGTTAAGTGATTTTTCCCCTTTTCAGATGTATCTCTGATAGAACCAAGGTGTCACACAACTAATAATTAATACAGCTTCAAGGAGAACCTAGCAACCTAAGTGAAGTGGCCTCATAATAATATCTAAACTTACTTGGGTGAGTTCTTGGCCAAACTGACCCTTCAGATGAATTCTGAACTTATATTATCTTATAATGTTCATCAAAATCTCTATTTTTCATTTTATGGCAGCAATGTTAAATCAGTTTGTTTTCTAATCAGTTTCTCCCAGAATGAATTCTTATCCAACTGACGTTTTTTTCCCCAAAATTTATCAATACTTCCTTTAAGTTTTTTTATTTTTCAAGTAACAAGTTTTTTTAAAAAAATTAACCTATCCTTTCCACTATCCTCAATTAAGAAATTTTTAAGCCCTCTAAACAAATCTTTCAATACATATCTTCATAGTTCAGTAAAACAATTTCCATGTTAGCCATGCCTGAAAATGTATGTCTCTTTCTGCATTTTAAGTTCATCCCCTCTCCATTAGAAGGTGAATAGCATGCTTTATCTCCATTTAGAGGCTATCATTGTTTTGGTCAAAGTTCTAAAACCTTTCAAAGTTGTTTTTCTCTATAATGCTGTTATCATTGTATAAATTGTTCTCTTTATTTTGCTTATTTAGCTTGGTATCAGTTCATAGATATCTTCCCAGTTTTCTCTGAAATTGTCCATTTCGTTATTTCATATGGCACAATAAATATTTTGATTTACTCATATAGCATAATTTGTTTATTTATTCCCCAATAGCAAGACAGTTACTTTGTTTCCATTTTCTGGCTACTACAAAAAGCTGATAACACACACATATACATACAAATGTGTATGTATACGTATACAAAAACACATATAGGTATGCATATGTACTTATATGTATGTGTGGCTGTATAAGTGTATTTGTGCTTGTATATATAATATGTATGTGTGAACATAAGTACATGCATGTTTGCATGTGTGTATGTATGCAGGTATGTATATATGTATGCACGCATATGAAAGAACCCAGTCAATAAGAGTTTCTTTTTTGTGCCCAGCTATTTGAGGCTATATTCCTAGTTCAGGTAGAAGACCAGAATGTGTGCCCTATAGAGGATCTTTTGTATGTGTGTCAAAGTAACTTTGGAAAGATCACTGGGCTGGTGGCTCTCAAGTACAATGTTACTTGGTGGAAAATTACATGTGACGCTTCCTCACTGGTAAATCAACTAAGTGTTACCTTATCTTCCTGTAGGTTTACAGAGACAGCATGTGAGCCTGTGTGAGCTGTTCACACTCCTGAAGTGCCCCAAGTATCACACAGGACACTCACTAAACACACACACAGCAATTTCCAGATTTTGACTTCCTGTGCTCCCGACCTTACTTCCTCTTTGCTGCTTTTGTTTCCCCAGATCCATGTTTCTGACTACAGTCTGGTAACCTGATTTTTTCCTACATACACTGGTTAACCTTGGCATAGCTCTTCAGCAGCAAAGGGCTAAAACTTTTCCCCCTTAACTATGAACTTTTATTTATGAATATGAAGAGATAAAGACTGTTTGAAACAAGTTAATGTTCTCATTAACCATATATAACTGATGAAGAGAATTTTAAAAATTATAAGATAAAATCCATCCATAATTTGGTCTTTGTTAATTCAAAAGACAATCTTGAACTTTTCATGATTTATCTGTATATCTGTTTATAAATGGGTAAGCCTCAGGGAGACACATTGTACCTGAAGTGATCTCAGTTCAGTTCTCAGTTCTTTCCTAAATATATGCATATTTTAGGATTAAATATCTAATAGCCTGTTTGCTTGTTGTTTTTCTTTTTGCCCATAAGAATAAGCTATAAAATATAGTGAGTTTGTAGACAAACAGGAGTTTATTGTAGCTTCTTAACTAAGGGTGTTCCCCTCTGCTTATTACACTCAAAATTTCTATTAAGTGCTTTTTTTACTCACGCCTCTGAACATTTTCCACAGTGGATCCTTGTGTCTCTTTCTTTCTTTTTCTACTATGGTATGAAACCATCTATCTCTCTACCAATACTTTACCTTCTATCTATTCTAAGGTTCAACTAATTTTAGCAGGAAGCATTTCTAGGGAGTCATCAGAGGCCTTTAAAACTTTCTAAAATACATTTTGCTTCAGCTAAGTTTGATAAACATAGAGAAGGTACAGTAATGCCTCATTTATATACTTTATTGTCTGGAGATGAGATGCTCACTATATGAAAGTTAATTTTCTAGGGAACTGAAACTTAAACCTTTGAGCACTAAAACCTTAAAAATGTTTTTAATGAAATTGGGGATCTTTCCAAAATGTTTTATATTTTCTTGCCACATTGAACAGTGCTTACAGAACACAAGTTAGTCTTCTTTTTTGTGTGTCTATGTAGCTCTTATTCTGGGGCAACTAGGTGACTCAGTGGAATTCTGGGTTTGGAACCAGAAAGACTCATCTTCATGAGATCAAATCTAGCCTCAGACACTTACTCCCTATGTGATCTTGGGCAAGTCATTTTACCCTGTTTGCCTTGGTTTCCTCATCTGCCAAATGAGTTGGAGAAGGAAACGGTAAACCATTCCAGTATCTTTGCCAAGAAAACCCCAAATGGGGTCACAGAGAGTCGGAGAAGACTGAGCAACAACAACAAAAAGTTCTCATTCTTACCATTACTTTTCATATCATTTTATAATACATTTATATTATTGTAGCAAAGAAACATAGTGAACTTTTTTTCTCTCAGAAATGACACAATATTAGTATGTTTGAATTTTTATGTCTGTTTTTAGTAGTTTTTTTCTTATTTATTCCTTTAGTGTTTGTCATTTCTTGTTGCTGTCAATCTACCTGCTTTTAATAGTGATAGTAAATAGCCAGTTTGCTGCATCCATCTTTCTATGGTCTTGGAAAATAGATAACCTCTCTGATCAGAATTGTGTCTAAAATAAGGGTAGGTGAGCTTTATTTGAGGGTATAAAGCATTGTCCCATGAATAAAGTACAGGAGTTCAGCTTTTTGAATACACATATTTATTGAGTCTCACCTTACTCACTTGTTGGAAGTATTTTGCTCAAAAGGTAATAGAGGGCAGGCAAGTGGAAGAATAAGAGAAACAGCTTCTAGTAACTGTCTCTTTCCCCTCAATGTAAAAGCCTTCCAAACTGTCCCCCGCATTTAAGGTTTTTACAATCATATGTGTCTGAGGCCAGATTTGAACTGAGGTTCTCCTGAATCCAGGGCCAGTGCTCTATCTACTGCACCACCCAGCTGCCCCAATCATATTTTTTTTTACAATCATATTTTGTCATTAAGTTTGAGTCCCTTTTGGAAGAATTTGTGTGAAGTAACACAAAATGCTCCGGAAAATTACATCATTATTGTCTGTTTGAGATGGAAACTCCAGAAAGTTGGGTCTATATGTCCTTGAAATTTTATTTAGAGTATGAGAAAGTTAGAGGCTGGTGTGACCAAGACTCAGGAGTAAATTCAGTGAATTTAAGGATTTGCAAGGCACTTTGACTTTTGAGATTTCCTTTTCTTGTCCTAAGCCTTTTTTTTTTGGCAAACTAATTCTTCTAGTTAGCCTTATTCGTATATATACACCATACTCCAAAGGCTTGAATCCACTGTTTTCAAAACTTATGATAAAATTGAGTAATATAAACTCTTTCTATCCCTTATAATGTTATCTTAGAGTCTTACGTATGACTCAAAGATGCTAATGTAGTGAACCATCCCCATACTGATAAATTATACAAAAAACATTAGGCTAATTTGTTAGTCCAAATATAGAAAGTTAGTGCTGAGCACTCTTTGACTTCCATTTACTTAAAAGGCATCTCGTAGGAATTAGTGTAAATGTTGAAACCAAAAATAGTCAACTTTTTGTTCTCTTTGGATAATGAACACATTTTCTGAGCTCTCTCTCTCTCTCTCCCTCTCTCTCTCTCTCTCTCTCTCTCTCTCTCTCTCTCTCTCTCTCTCTTTTACTAAATTACAGTTAGGGTGTCCACCAAATTGGAGTCCTAAAATACAGTCTAGGGGCTGTAGCTTTAGGGAAAATTTCTTGCAGGAGTAGCAAATGGAAGTACAGAGCAGTTTGATGAACTTTTTTTTTTCTAAACAAAAACCTTTTTTTGAATGACTCCCCAACACACTTTTACAGCTATAGTATGTAGTAAAGATATTCTTTGCCTCTCCAAATAAAACAGAAAGAAATTCTTTTAAAAATTCACCAATTTTGGGAGAACCTGTAGTCTATGTTGCCCTCAGTTCTTTATGCCAGCTAGGTTGTCCCTGGACATAGGCATAGTTCCTGGAGATTGCTTTGGGCTCTCACTTGTCCAGGCCACTTTAAAAAGACTGAAAATGTAATAGTCTAGTAACAGAATGGAATGTTTAGTTTGTTCAAAGAACTTGAACATGCTAACACATAGCATCATTTTTATAAATATTTACACACATGGCTTCAAATAGTCTTTTTTGTAGTATGATGTCACATTGCTAGTCAGGTCAGTATAAAGGTCACCATCCTGACTTTATCTCCAAGGGAGTCTGCCCCCTATGAATTCTGCTCACCAAGTCAAGGAATAGTCTCTCAGGCCAAGACTAAGGGTGAAGACTTTGGGTCACAGTCAGGGCTCTTCACCCATAATAACAATTTATAGGATCATCATGCTAGAATCTAGATTCAGCCTTATATAGCAACATTAAAATTGATTAATAACATTGTTTTGATATTGCTTGTTTTTTTAAAAAAAATTTATTTTTAACATTCTTTTTTTAAAAATTGAGTTCCAAATTCTCTCCCTTCCTCTAACCCCTCCCCCAACCACCGAGAAGGCAAGCAATATGGAATCAATTATATGTGTGAAATCATATAAGACATTTCTGTATCAGTCATGTTGCTGAAGAAAGGCAAGAAAAATAATGTGAGAAAATTATACTTCAGTTTGTACTCAGAGTTCTCTCTCTGGAGGTAGATAACACTTTTCATCGTGAATATTTTAGAATTGTGTTCAATCATTGTATTAATCAGAGTAGGTAAGTCTTTCATAGTTGATTATTGTACAATATTGCTGTTACTGTGTACAATAATCTTTTGTTTCTTCTCACTTTACTTGGTGCCAGTTCACATAATTCTTCCCAGATTTTTCTGATACCATTCCCCCTCATTATTTCTTATAGCACAATAGTATTCCATCACAATCATATACCCCATTCCCCAATTGATAGGCATCACCTTAAATTCCAATTCTTTGTCACCATACAAAGAGCGGCTGTAAATATTTTTGTCCACATAGGACCGTTTTCCTTTTTCTTTGATCTTTTTGATGTACAGACCTAGGAGTGGTATTGATGGCTCAAAGGGTATTCACAGGTTGATAGCCCTTTGGGCATAGTTCCAAATCATTATCCCAAATCATTGGAGCTGTTCCCAACTCTACCAGCAGTGCATAGTGTCCCAATTTTTCTACATATCCTCCAGCATTTATAATTTTCCTTTTCTGTCATGTTAGCCAATCTGATAGGTGTGAGGTGATACTTCAGAGTTGTGTTTTAATTTGCATTTCTCTAATTAATAGTGATTTAGAGAACTTTTTCATATGACTATTGATAGCTCTGATTTGTTCTAAAAACTGCCTGTTCATATCATCTGACCATTTTTCAACTGGGGAATGGCTCTTATTTTTATAAATCTGCCTCAGTTCTGATATTGCTTGTTGTTCATTGGCAATGTATGAAGCACTCCCAAATTCCCAAGTATCCCAGACCCCACAATTGTTTGTGCTCTTTTTCCTGTACTTGCAGGCTAAGTTTTGTTGTATTCTAAAGTAAAATTCTGACATTGCATTTGATTTTTCATTTGAAATTGTGCAGTACACTACTTATAAGCTACTAGACTAAAAGTTTGTTAAGGTCTATGGGTCCTCTTAGCTACATTTTGTAACTCCCCCATTGCCTGGCATTATGCAGTGCATTTAATAATAATACTTGGCATTTATATAGAGCTTACAAAAAAGAACTTTACAAATATTGTTTATTTTTATCCTCACAACAAAACTAGGAGGGAGCTTCCTTTGTTATCCCTATTTTACAGATGAGGAAACTGAGGCAGACAGAAGTTGAGTGACTTGCTGAAGATCACAAATCTAGTAACTGTATGGTGCTAGATTTGAGTTCGTGTCTTCTTGACTCTAGGCCCAGAGCTCTAGCTACTGTGCCATTTAGCTGCCTGGCTGTATATAGTAAATGTTCATTACTTTTGTGAATGTTGTCATAGTACAACTCTATGGTATGTGTAATATTTAAAGAGATGTTAATTTCATATCAGGAAATTTTCTTTAGATTCAGGGAAGAATACACAAAAACATCTTTTCCTGGATTACCACCCAATAATTCTAATTATGACCTTTTATATTTATGTCGTGTTGATACCTATGATGTACTATCTCTTATTCAGTTAAAAATTATTTGTGTTAATTTTCAGACAGCTCAAGGGCTCTGAAATACTTCTGTCTTTAATATATAACAAAATCCTCAGTATAAGAAGTACATATCTAGTCAAAATAAATCAAAATTGAGAAGTAGTCTGGAGGTCTGGCCTTAGAGTAAGGAAGGCCTAGGTTCAAACATTGCCTGTGACATGGTGCTTACTAACTGTGTGACTCAAAATCATTTAACTTCTCAGTGCTCCAGGCAATTACCTAAAATCAAAAGTGTCAGGAAAGTGGCAAATCTGCATAGGTGGAGGGGGCTTCTGCAATGGTAGTTCCCACATGGATGAAATCATAATCCAATGCTAAATTAAATATAGACTATAGATTTTTCATTTCTTTAAAGCAATTTGACAAAGGAAGAATTAAGTCCAGTCATTTATCT
Organism: Vombatus ursinus; assembly: GCF_900497805.2. Classification (NCBI taxonomy): domain Eukaryota; kingdom Metazoa; phylum Chordata; class Mammalia; order Diprotodontia; family Vombatidae; genus Vombatus; species Vombatus ursinus. The sequence goes on along the minus strand of NW_020954592.1, from coordinate 5,366,423 downwards.
AATTAGTGGATAAAAGAACTAGAAACTTTTCATCTAACTAATTCATTAATTAACAGCTAGTTTCATTTGGGTTCATCATATCTGCATCACAAGATGAGGACTTTTTTTGATGGTCATGATAGAGATAACATCTATTAATCCTTTTGCAAGGTAAATCATTTAGACACGGGAAGAACCTGTAGGGAGGTAAGAAGACTTGAGACTATAAGGCCAATTTTTTTCATTCCCTAACTATCCTCATATTAAGCCTAGTTCAGGTGAAGTAATTCAGCATATGTGCTGCAGATTCAGTCAGATTTATCTCTCTTGTGTAGGAAAAGACAATATGTAGGCTTCTGAAACAGAACCATTCTGCACATGGTGTCAAAGAAGTTCAATAACTACACAATCTCATGTCCAGTTATGAATTACATAGACCTTCTTTCTCTCTATGCTTTCTCACATTCTGACCTAATTAATTCTTGTGGGTGCCATTGTCTTCTCTCTAGAAATAACTTTTACATCTTATAAATCTAACCCTCTCTCTTAAAATCTAGTCCTGCTTCACCAACTTCCTATTTGGTATTCTGGACTGGATGTCCCACAGGCACCTCAAACTGTTCCAAAAAAGAGAACTCATTATCTTTCTCCTTAAATCTACTATTCTCCTAAACTTCCCCATTACTGTCAAGGATGCTGCCATCTTTCCAGTCCCCAAGGCTCACAGCCATGGTGTCATCCTCAACTTGTCACTCACACTAAGTGTGACCCACATAGTCAATCTTTTTCTCAAGTCTTCTCTTTATTCCCTTCACAATTTCACCTATATATTCCCCCTTCTCTTCATTCATATAGCGACCACCCTGGTGCAAGGCCTGAATTTGCCTGAACTGTTACAATAGCTTTCTCGTTGGTGTCCCTTAATCAGCTCTCATTCCACTCCAATTCATCCTCCACGTAGCTGGCAAATTAATTTTCCTAAAAAGCAGATCTGACCCTGCCGCCTGCCCCTACACAATAAATTCCAGTAGTTCCCTGTTACCTCTAAGATCAAATACAAATGCCTTTGGAATTTAGCCTGGCCCCTACATCCTTTTCTAGTATTGTTACACATTACTCCCATGCATTCTCTGGTTCAGTCCTAATGACCTACTGGTCATTCTTTACAAGTGACATTCCATGTATCCTCTCTGTATTTTTGCACTAGCTATGTCTAGAATGCACTCTCTGTTCATCCCTGCCTCTTGGAAGTCCTAGTTTGTTTCAAAACATAGTTCAAATACCACTTTCTATGTGAAACCTTTCCTGATTCCTCCACCTCCTAATGCCCTTCTCCCCAAATTACTATTCGGCCATTCTGTCAACAAGCATTTATTTAGCCCATGGTACGTACCAGGCATGGTACTAACCTTGCAAAATACATAGAAAGACCAAAAAAAAAATTATGGTCCTTGCCCTCAAGGATGTAACATTCTAATAGGAGAGATAACATGCAAATAACTATGTACATAAAAGATACTTAAACTTGAATATAATTACAGAGAGAAGGCTAGAGTGGTGAGGACCAGGAAAGGCTTCCTATAGAAGATGGGATTTGAGCTGAATCTAGAGGAAGACAGAGAAGCCAGAAGCCAGAGGTGAGGAGGAAGAGAATTCCAGGCAGAGGAGGCAACCAGTGAAAAGGCAGTGAGTTGGGATAGGAATTATGGGTGAGGAACAGCAGTAAGACTAGTGTAGCTGTACCATAGATGATATATTGGTAGAATAAAATGTAAGAAGAATGGAAAAGTAGGAGGGGCCAGCTTTGAAGAACTTTAAATGCCAAACAGAGATATTGATTCTAGAGGTGATTAGGGAGCCCCTGGAGTTTGCTGAGTAAGGAGTCAACATGATCAGACCTGCTCTTTAGGAAAATTCCTTCAGCAGTTGAGTGGAAGGATGGATTGGAGTTGAAGACATAAGGGTCCTCCCAGTTATGAGGCTACTGCAATAGCCTAGCTCTGAGATGATGAGGGCCATTCTAGGGTGGTAGCCATTTGAGTGGAGAGAAAGGGATATATATACATTTATATATATATATACACACACACACACACACACACACACACACACACATATACATATACATGAGACAATGTGTGTATGTGTGTTTATATGTATGTGTATGTATATTACATAAATATATCATATTCACTTATTCTAATAACATTCTTCCCAAATTACATGTTAAAACAATTTCAAATATTTTTTAAGTTTTAAGTTTCAAATTCTATCCCTCTCTCTCTTCCTCCCCACCCCCCAAGATGGTAAGCAATCTGATATAGGATATACATTTTCAATCATGTAAAACATTTCCATATTAGTCATTTTATACAAGAAGACTCAAACAAAAAAAAAGAAAGAAGGAAGGAGTGAAGAAAAAAGGAAGAAAGAAAAACAGCATGTTTCAGTCTGATTTCAGACAGTATCAGTTCTTTCTCTGGAGGTGGATAGCAGGCTTCATCACGAGTCCTTTGGGATTGTCTTAGATCATTATCATATTGACTTATATAATACATGCACACATATATAGGTTTGCAGGGGTATGCTAGAATTAACTTGAGAAAGCTAGTTGTTAAATTTTCAGTATGAACATTTATACTTCTGAAATCAGCAAATAGTACAAATCAAGGCTAGATATACTGTTTTGTTTACTGTCTAGACTTTTTTGAAAGTGATTTGGAGAAAGCATTAATAATGAAGATTAAACTTAAAAGTACATTGTTCATTCATTTTTTGAGAATCTGTTGTTAAACATTTACCGGCATACCCTGTATGTATCTATCTCTGTGCTTTTTCTCCTCAATTAGAATGTAAGTTCTTTGAGGGCAGGGATTGTTTCACTCTTGCTTTTGTGTCCCCACAGTATAACATAGTTTTTGTTGTTACTCATTCGTTTCACTTACATCCAACTCTTTATGACCCCATTTGTGATTGTCTTGGCAAAGATAGTGGAGTGGTTTGCCATTTCCTTCTTCAGCTCATTTTATAGATGAGGAAACTGAGGCAAAGAGGATTAAGTGACTTGCTCAGGGTTACAAAGCTAGTAAGTATCTGAGGCTGAATTTGAACACAGGAAGATGAGTATTCCTGACTTTGGTCTGTTTAACATGGAATAGGTGTTTAATAAATGCTTGCTGATTGATTAGTATGTATGGAAAGGGAAGAAGGGGCATGGGTAAAGGGAGATAGTTGCAAACTAAAAATGTAGCAGTATAGAAAAAGATGTTAACAATTTGAAGTGCCCACACTTTGCTTGTGATTGTAAAGAAAAACCTATTGCTTCCAAGGTTGCTCTCACACATTTTTAACCAAGTTAAAAACAGTTCTGTAAAGCTCTTGTAAATAATTATGATGGCTTGGAGTCATCCTTGTTTCATTAGTGTGCCATCTGAATGGGACAAATCAGTTTAGCTGAAATCCACTGTCATCTCTTCCCTTCTTCACTAGAACACAATGAATTGCTTTCCAACCCTATTGATCTTTCATCCCAGCAAACTCTTGAAAAATGGGAAGGGGGTGATCAGGGGATGGGTGACCTGACAACAGAGGAATCCCAAAAGATTTTCTTGCTAAATGTATTAACAAAAGAGACCAGCCTGCCGGATGATATTTTTAGTGAAGTGTCAGGGTTATTTTTGTAGCTCTGAATGTTGTGTTTTCTTCAGCAATGGGTCTTTTGTGGAACCACTTAGGGTTTGTATACATTGTGCCACTGCTCAAAATGCCCTTCATGCATGGGTGCTTCAGACTAGAGAACCCCTATTTCAGGAGCAAAAGAAGAATGGAGTTTTCAGTTGCCTAGAATACTGGAAATTTTGCCTCACTCATGGTTTTCCAGAAATAAAGTATTAATGAACAGAAAAAAATAAGGACTACATTTATCAGGGAATGGAGAAGATACAGCAAAGGTGTCTCGATTATGTCACGGACAAAAGAAACCTAATTATTTTGTAAGCCTGCCCAATATTCATTCTTGCATGTCCTTTCTATTCATTAGTCCTAAAGGGAGTGTCAGTTCATAAAATTCTCTTGGGAGAAAAGGCTGAACCTTATCAAGATTTACTGGCTCAAAAAAAACTAAGAACTGTTTTTATTAGTGATGACTGTGGTGTAAAACCTTATCACTGGGACCCAGTTACAAAGACTTCCTGCATTTACTTAACACCAAGCTTGACATTGAGAGCTAGAGGGATGATGCTGTTACCAAGCACAGTCCATCCTTTGTTGGCTACTTTAATTATCTTATGGCATTTTGATATGAATTATGTTTTGACCTTTTGCAAGTTGCTCCCATACTTCCTGAATAGTTAGCTAATAATAATAACAACACGAACAACTAGAATTTACATAGCACTTAAGGTTTGCAGAGTGCTTTACAAATATTATCTCATTTTATCCTCACAACCGCCCAGGGAGGTAGGTCATTATCCCCATTTTACAAATGAGGAAACTGAGGCAAAGAGAAGTTAAGTTAAGATCACACATCTAGTAAGTGTCTGAGGCAGGAATCAAACTCTGTTCTTCCTAACTTCAAATTTAGAGATTATAATGCTTTGAGGAATGTTTCATTGGCCCATCCCTATCTTTTAAGTAAGCTGTCAAGAAGTATCTTCTTTTGATTTGAACCCCCCAGGCCATCCTGGCTTCAAGCCTAGAATTTGTTTTACTATACCATGGAATTTCTCTTAAAAACTGTCATTCATTCACAACAATTTGCTAAGAGTTATAAAGTGTTTAAATCAATCTCAATAGCCCTCAGATTCTGTAGAATCTTCCCTTGGCTAAATGCCATGAAATGGTTGAAATGAAGAATATGTGTGCATATACCCGGTACGTTGAAAGAGCAAGGAGACTCATTCCATAAATAACAAAATCTTATCAATTTATAGTTATACCTTGCATATGTATATAAGTATTATGTGTGAGTATAAATGTGCATTCGTATGTATGTATACATATAATGGGTAAGTGGTATAGGTGGAAAGATAGCTGGCTTTAGAGCTAAAGGTCATGGACTACTTTTGACATTTATTAACTGTGTGACCCTGGGTAAATCACTTAGCCCTGAATAATCCTGTGTGATCCTGGGTAAGTCACTTAACTTAGCACCCTTTGGCCTAGGTAACTACCTAAGGTATGGAGAAGATACTGACCTGCATTGGTGAAAGGGAGTTTCTTCACATGGGAATACTCTATATCAATGAAATCACTACTTCAGCCTTTATTTCCTCTACAAAATATATGTACATTTAAAATTCTTCAAAACCTAGGCCCTTCTTACCTTTCCAGTCTTCATAGACATTGTTTTTCTCCATGACTATTTTGGTCTAACCATCCTAGACATCAGGCGGAACACTTGATGGAGTGATGGGCTTGGAGTCAGGAAGCTCCATCTTTCTGAGTTTAAATCCAGCCTAAGACACTTATTAGCTGTGTGATGCTGGGCAGGTGATTCAATCCTATTTTCCTCAGTTTTCTCATCTGTAAAATGAGCTAGAGAAGGAAATGGCAAACCTAGTATCTCTGCCAAGAAAAACCCAAATGGGGTCATGAAAAGTTGGACACAATTAAACAATAACATGATAGACTGCTGTTCCTCATACCCCATTCTCCATCTCTTTTCCTGACATTTTTTCTGATGAAATCCTTTGAGTTACTTCTTAGGCACAATAGTAAATGGTAATATGTTGTGGTCTACTCATGCCACCATGCCCTTTGGGTGACTCTAAATTTTAATTCTTTGGAGACTATAGTATTCTATGATTCTCATGCATATAGCATCACTGCAAGAATATGTATGTTCAAAAAATGGATCTTTGTTTCAGGGAGAAGTTTGGTGTCAAAATCACTGCAGACTTTCCATTTCCTCTTCTATCATCAATGTTGGAATCTTATTTAAATAGTCAATGTTAAAGTTGTCTCAACTGCATGCATCTCATTTTTAGTTTAGTATTGATTTTGATCTCTGCTCAAACAAAAAGATAGCTTGCCTTCACACAGCTGATTCAGAAAGATGTCCACATTGAGAACTAGACAATTCTTTTCTCTTAGAATATAATCGATTTCGTTTTCACAATGATATTCAATACTTGCCAGGTCCAGTGCCTTCCTTCTCCCTCTTGAAGAAAGTATTTATGATACATAGGTTTGAGGCTTCTGTATAGCTCACAAGCCTTTGATCTCTTTTGTTTCTTACTCAGGAACCTAACTCCAGCAGTAGTTTCACTGATCTCAAAACCATGCCCATGTATTTAGGTTGGCCGTGAGAATCTTAAAAAGACTGTGGCCTTTCAATATACAAATTCAGAAAACAAGACCCAGAAAGGCTAAGTGGTCTGTCTAGGATCAGAGTAAATTAATGGCAAATCTGGGGTGAGTCTCAAAGATTTAGACTGTTGTCCATTGCTCCTTTTCTAAGCCTTTACTGATTAGACTGTGTGAAATTAAAGCTATAACATAAGTTACCATAATCTCCTAATTTCTTAGACCTGAGATCTGCCCTTGTACTGAAACTATGGGAATTAAAAAAAAAATTTAGACTCATACCTCCGAAACATTTATCTGTCCTTACACTTAAAATTTAGGGAAAAAAAAGGTCCAGACATTTCTTAACCGACATTTTCTTTCCAGTTCAGAGATCAGAAAGCTTTGTAAACCTACATTCAGTTTTAAAATCTAAGTGGAGATTAAAGATGTGTTGACTCAGTTGGAGAGGAAATGTTTTCATGCCAGAGGCTGTGTCTACACTACATAAAATGGAATGGATATTTGACAAATAACCTGGCAAATTTTATCAGTGTAGATGGCCAAACCAGATAACGTAAGCACCCACCTTCAACTGTATCCAAGTAACTCCTTAGAAACCTGAGTTATCTGCTTTAGCTGAGGCTATCCATATCCATAATGCTAACTGGGAGAGTGCCAGATCTCCATTTTGCTGTGTAGAGACATCATCAAAAGCTGAGCCACAGATCATAATGTGAAGGCAGGGGTTGTACTTACAAAATCTAAGGGAAGGCTTGTTATACGTGCAGTTAGCATGTGCCTGAAAGCCAATGTGGTATTTAGAGTGTTTTGAATCTGCCTTCTGGTTCCAGCTCCAACAACTTACCAGCTGTATGTTATCAACTAAATGACTTCATCTCACTGAGCCTCAGTTGCTTCATGTGTAAATTAATGATAATAATATTTGTCCTACTCATCTAGCAGGGTGGTCTTGAGTAAAGTGCTTTGTAAATCATAAACTGCATGCCATGTAAATGAAAATTTGTCCAATGCATGCAGACAATTCACTCTTCCATGGATTTATCTTGAAACCAAAATAACATACCTCAGAAGTGTGTGACCAATTCATTCTTTCTCTGGGACAACAATGTATCTCTTTAAGCTAGGCAACCTTAAACTAAAAGAGATTATCTTTCAGAGGATGTCATATTCTATACATAATAACTTTCAGAGCACTATTGTTCTCACCAATTCTAACAAAAATAGGATCTGAACATTTGGCACAAATTATTTGGTCCCAAGCGTTGACTATTCAGGATTTTCACCTTAGTGTCACACAATACTACCTCAAATACTCCCACATAGGAAAGAATTTAAAGAGTCTTAAAAGATTGACCATAGAAAAGCCACCTTTTGACCTCCAGACCCTTCTATATGTGCTGCTAATAGCATACCCACAGAAATTATCGAGCATTTCACACACTCCTAGTACATCCCTTGTTCTGCCAAGAGATGCAGTCAGGCTTCAGGCCCTGCCCTAAATTCTATAACGCTTGCCACCCCCACTGTTTCTTTTGGCAGGCTCTTCTACATTCCTTTGACTCTTTCAAAGAAGAAGCCTTAACTTCATTCCTTCTACAGTAGGATTTCAGATTGTTCCTCTTTTCTTCAGGAGGACAGATGTCTTGCTTCAGGTTTATTTAGTCCCTTGGGAAAAAAAATTACCTTAATATATCTGATAATGAGGATATACATATATATATATATACATACACACATACATACATATATGTATATGTTATATGATATACATGTATGTGTCTATATATTTATATGTCTATTATTTTATTTATCAGGACATTTTTCCCCTTAAAATTGAGGTTATAAGAGTAACACGGGTGACTTTTTTTTCCCCCAATGCTATGCTCAGGAGAATGAGCCACTTTCATTAACATTGAAAGAAGCTTGAACTGAGAACCAAAAATTTATCCCTAAGGGTGTGTTGTCCTGACCAAAAAGGAGGAAATTCCACTTTAAAGTAGAAATTGGGTCAGCACTACAATAAGAGCCACAACCTAAAAGCATAATATTTTTTAATGTTGTGAAGGTTATATGAAGTTTTAAATTTGGTCACACAATCTGAATTCTCCATAATCCGTGTCCTTTATTTTTCCATGATTAGGTTACCTCTACAAGACAGTTACCTGAGTCTGGTATAATAGGAACACAGAAAAAAAAGTTATTCATTATTTGATGATTTTCATGGAAATGTTAGAGAATTATAAGCATAGAGAGACATTTTATTTCACATTTGCCACTTTGGTCATTGGGTGTGTGTTTGTGTGTGTGTGTGTGTGTGTGTGCATGCGTGTGTGTGTGTGTGTTTGTGTGGGTGTGTGTGATGCCTTCAGTGGGGGGAAACACATTTGAAGACTGGCTCCTCTTAAGAACTAATGAAGCAGGATATGTCTCAGGCAATATTTTTGTATCAATCTGCTGTTTTGGGAAGAAATAGAGCTTTTATATATTCCGGGATGAGAAAGTGGATGTGCTTACTGTTTCTTCCCTCTTAAATAAATGAAGAGTCCTCTGCTTATATCTGACCCCAGAGATTACAGACATGTAACTATCCTGGCAAAGGCCTTTTTTTAAAGTTAAAAAGTGGTTGGATCGACGGAAGTAGCCTAATTTCAAGAAGCTCTTTAAAATAAGCTTAATTCCTCGAAGGTTTTAAGGTGGCCTTTTCAAAAACATCAGAACAGGAAGTCATTTGAAAAGTTTTCTTTGCTTAATTCAATACCCAAAGCTTGGTGGAAACCAAACATCTCTGGGATTTTAAAGTCAACAAGTTGCTCTATACTTGCATTAAGTGGCTTGGGCAATGTTAACTTTTGATTATTTTTTTTTGGAGGGGGGAGGGTTAAGTTCTAGTGTTATATTTGAGAAAATGTTATGTGATGTTTCATGGTTGGTTTTAAGAACTTTTTTTTTAAAAAAGTGTAAAAAGAAAAAAATTTAAGAATTTAGAGATTTCTCTATAACTTCTCATTTGTTATCTATGGGAGGGGGGGAACTTATAGAAACCAGTACTCAAGGGTAGACAAAGAAATGAGCACAGAAAAGCATATTGAAGAAGAATACAAGAAAGAGAACAATATTGTTAGTCCAAATTTTCTGGTAACTTCACTGTAGCAGAATTCATTCTTAATTTCAATAAACTACAGTGGCTCTCTGAACAAATACAAAATGCTATATTTGGTATTCAAAGACCTTCATAACTTAGCCCCCCTCTACCCTTCCATTCTTATTTATTCCCCAACACATACTCTTCAATCCAATGACATTGGCCTCCTGGTTGTCCCATAAACAAAACACTCCATCTCTTGGCTTCTGGCATTTTCTCTGACCATGCCTGGAATGCTCTCCCTCCTCATTTTTGCTTCCTGGCTTCCATTAAGTTCCATCTAAAATCCCATCTTCTGCAGGAAGCCTCTCCCAACTCCTCTGAATTTTAGTTCCTTCCTTCTTTTATTCATTCCCTATTTATCCTGCATATAGCTTGTTTGTAAATTTTTTGTTCACTTGTCTCCCCATGAGGGAAGGGGCTGTCATTTGTCTCCTTTCGTATCCTTAGTGCTCAACACTGTGCCTGGCGTATTAGTAGGTTCATAATAAATTTTTACTGACTGATTGACAGTGAGGCCATAGTCTGTTTTTGCTAGCCTTGCTGTGGTCATTTGATTTTCCTTGGGAGATATATACTTGACACTGGAGTTCCCTTAGGGCTTGTTAAAAATTACTCTGGTTAAGAATAGCAATATAAAAACTTATCTATCCAGTTTTTCTGGTTGGTTTATTTTCTATCACAGTCACAGATACTCCCCCCTTCCCACCTTTTCTTTTCTCACAGCCTTCCATTTTTCTCCCCTTTCTCAATGCCCAGGTCATAGTGACCTTGCAGGTCCCCACATCCTGACTTATTTTTAAAACATTTGTAAATACTTCCATGCTTCAAGAATTCCTGATTTCATCAGCATGTGTACTTTTACCAGTTCAGTTAGTTTCCTGCCTTTTTACATCTCAGTAAATGGTATTAGAGAGTTGCTGTGGCAGAAAGATTCATTATACTGCATGTAACCAAACTGGTAATAAGTTTTGTTAAAAAAAAAATTCATGAAATCACTGGAACTAATTTCAGCAGAATTACTTAGAAAATCTCATGGGCTCTCCAGGGTGCTAGATAATATTTGTTGATCTGAGAGGTATACAGGTACACCATGATTTAGGCAAAGCTGATACAGGAAAATTCAGATTTATATAATACTCAACATGAGAGGTCACTATTAATTGTATAAAAGAACATACTCTAGGGTTATGGCAAACTTATATAGGACATTTTAAAATTTATTTGATCTTCTAAAAATAGATTTTCTTCATTGTGGTAGAGACAGGGGAGGGGCTTACGCTAGGTTCTTGATGGCTTAGCTAGCAGAACACAAGCTGAGACAGCTATCACCAATCCAGAAATGCTTCATGTATGGCAGTGATCAAACTCTGTGTGTGTGTGTGTGTGTGTGTTGCCCTAGGACCAATGTGACTAAAGTTAGAAGGGCTTCTTATCAAACAAACAGGTGGACTACAAGGTTAATCTTTTGGCCATGGCAACTCATTAAACTTCTTGCTTCAGGTAATAGAGGGTTTTTGAGCCATTGGTGAAGGCAGAGCCCCAACAGATGAAAGAAATCCATGGAGTAAGAGATGATCATCTGTAACCATAGTTATCTAGAAATTCATCTATTACATAAAATTATGTATAATGATGTAAAATAATGTAAACCTTCCCATTCAGCATATGTTACCCTATAAGATTCTTATATTTTTCTCACAGTACTATCCCATAGATAGACTCCAGCAATCTATGGTTAGCTTTACTGTTACACTTCTCGAGTGTAAGCTCCTGAAGACAGGGATGGTTTTATTTTTGCTTAACAAAGTGTTTGTCACATAGTAGGCACTTAATAGATGTTTGCAGATTGATCACCTTGGAAGAACACACAGCAAAGAATATTAAACTAATATCTTGTGAAAGATGGGAAAGGAGTGAAGTTTCTTTCCTCCTTCTTGTGTATTTATAACAGTGTTCAGAAACCAGGCTAGCACTAAGTCTACCAGTAGGAACTTAATGGTCTTGAGTTCACTGCAGCTGATAGCTCCCACCCACCCATCCAAACTTGCTCCTAATTAAAGCACAGATGCTTTATTTAGGTACCCCTAGTTGGATATTTTCTCCTTAATTATTGCCTCCATTAGGTAATACCACAGTCCCCTCTAACCAACTGCTACCACATTTCTCTCTTCTTCTTTCTTCAGGGTTTGGCTCTTCCTATATTCTGAGGTGACAGCTAATTTGATAAATTGATTGTACTAATATTGGCATGAAAGGAGATCATAAGAGCTCCTTAGAACTCTCCCTTCATTACTGTTGTTGTTTTTCAGTTCAGTCCAATTCTTAGTGTTCCCCTTTTTTGGGTTTTATTGGCAAAGATACTGGAGTAGTTTGCTACTTCCTTCCCCAGCTCATTTTACAGATAAGCAAAGTGAAGCAAACAGGGTTAAGTGACTTGCCCAGGGTCATACAGCTAGTAAGTATCTGAGGTTAGATTTTTAACTTGAAGAGATGAATCTTCCTGACTACAGGCCCAGCATTTTATCCACTGCACCACCTAGCCAAACCTACATGTATGTAGATCATACATGTATATTACAACAAACACCTTTTGGAGACAATTTTTCCCACTTAAAATAATACCCTCTAAACTAGATCTTCCAAAACCATGACACTCTACCCTTTCCTTGAGGGAATTGGTCTGCTCAGCTCTGAAACCCTGCCCTAGGCCTGAGCTGTCCAGATTAGTGAGTGAGTAAAGGCCAAGCTCATTTAACTCACTATGTCTAAACTTGCTTCACATGTCATCTAGTTATCTATTAAGAATGAGTAGAATTACATCTGCACATCTTGTCATCTGCACTCCTGCTGCCTCTCTTCTCCACACCTAAAATCCCTATGATTCCCCATACCCAAATTCGATGGTAGTGCCTATCATACACCCTTGCACTTAGTATTACCTTAGTATTATTCTCTAATTTTATTTTAATTATTACCATTAATTATAATATTAGTATTTCTTTGGTTATCAAATTGAATTTGAGATCCAGTGTAGTGGAGATGGAGAAGCCTTGAATTTGGAATTGAAGGACCTAAGTTGACTTGACTTCTCTCTCGACTCTTATGTTTCATTAAGTGTATAATGGTAGGCAAGACAATTTACCTCACCATTCTTGTCTGTAAAATGGCTTTATGAAAACTTTGAGAGTTAAAAAGATGTTGTCTTTGCTCTTAATTATTCTAAGGCTATATATTTGATGTGTTCATAATAATAATTTAGTAATTGTGGGGATAGTAACTACTTGTGCTGCTTACTTCGTAGACCTCTGCTGTAATTTATAATGAACTATGTATGTGAGGTATTATTATTTGGTACTTTTATGTATTTTATTAGCTGGTCTATAAATAAAAGAAATTAAAAATGTAAAACCTGGACCAGGTGATGAGTTTTATGCAAAAATTTTTGGCATTATTTAAAAACAAATATGTATGTCTATATATGAATGCATATTTGTCTAAAATAAAATTGGACTTTTGAAAAAGTGATATTTCTACAATGTTTTCTTCATAGAATCTATAGTTTCATCAAAGAGGACACTTCCTCCACTAATGCATATGGCAACTCTTAGATGTTTTTTTGTTAGTCAATCTTTTTGAAGTTTTTGTTTTTGGTCCAATATGTCCTTTCAACTTTGGTTAGGCTTGCCCTTAATCGACAGATATAGTATCCATCATAAGACCTCTCTGAATCTATGATCCATTGATGTGTCTATTGTCAATGAATGCTGCTATGGACAAAGGTGAGTGGCTCAAATTCCTCAGCAAAGGGAACTTAAATTCACGGTCTCTGAAGGTCAAGTCTAGAGGGTGTTGTTTCAAGGGGGAAATAATTGCTTTTAGGAACTTTCAAGAACTAGGATTACCTTCATACTGCAGTGGGGCATTGGAATAGTACTTTAGTGAAGCATTATAAGAGAAATATTGAAAAAATTGCTTTTTTCCCTTAGAAATTTATTAATCTCTTCATTGCACATATATACCTCCTTTTGGCTTTTTCTTATGGATTCCCAGAGTTTACGGTTTCTGTTTATTTGTTTTGTTTTTATGGGGACCTGAATATTGACCTAGGTATCAATGGTAGTCCATTAACCACAGTTTTTATTTTAGCATAAATAGTTTAGTCTATGGGGTAATTAAGTCATTTTAGTTAATTAATTTTATTTCCTTCAACTTTTTAGTCTATTAGTATTAGGCCATTCTTTGGTTAAGTGATTTATAATTGATTGATGAATTCCAGTCTCAAGACTTGAGTTGTTGAAGGTTGTCATGATTTAGGAGGATCAAGTTGGAATAATATAATCATACGTTTATAACTGGAAGGGGACTTGAAGACTGTCTAGTTTGACTTCCTACATTTTGCAGAAGAAGAAACTGAAGCTCAGTGAGATATTGATTTTTTTTGCAAAGCTATCAATTTTTTTGCCACACAAGTATTAAGCAGCAAAACTGGAATTTGAACTCAATATATTAATTGTGAACTAGCAGAAAGGGGAAAATGACTATGATATACTTCCTTACTATGGTTCCTCCTTAATTATCTTGTTGCCAATACCAGTGAAAGAATAATGTGCATATCTAAAAACTTAGATATACTAGATATCTTTGAATTAGGCCATTTCACAGTAAGGTGCTGTGTAGTACTTCCCAGGTATCCCAGTTTTGGCATATATGTATATAAACAATTTTTTCAGTTTAGTGAAGTGGTTTGTTTCCTTCTATAGATCATTTTACAGAAGAGGAAACTGAAGCAAACAGGGTTAAGTGACTTGCCCAATGTCACACAGCTAGTGTCTGAGGCCAGATTTGAACTCCTAAATCCAGACCTGGTACTCTATCCACTGCTCTACCTAGCTGCCTTACAGAGTGTATATGGCAGTTTAATTCATGAGAAATAGAAAAAGGACAGAATGGGAGAGAATTATTTACCTAGCCTCTGGCAAGTGAAACTAATACGTTAGTTGTAATGCTTAAATGGCCACATATCCATAACCAGGGCCAATGTGCTCTCAGTAACCACTACTGTACAATACAGGAAACTCACTTGTGTTTTATGTGAATATTTTTGTGGATAAATGCAGCATTATAATACATAACATTTTAGGTCTTAGGCCAAACTTTAGAGAGAAAGTTCTATTTGTGGTAATCTGAAACCACTAAAAGGAAAACAAATTAATTCCTTCAAGAATGCCCTATTGTCTGTTCTTAATTATTCAAGGACTGTACATACAGTTTGAAGTATGAAGTACAATAGGAAAAGAAAATATATTATCATTGTCAGGGTTTTGTGCTATCTGCCTTTATGAGCCTTTTCTATTTCTCTTTATCATTGGGTATGAAGGAAGAAGACAAAAGTGCTGATATCTATTCTATGTTGCTCTGTGTTAATGATTTGGATTTTTAAAAAGGTTTGATGAAGAAATATATTGGAACTATTGTCTAAAATGTGAATTTTTAAAAATTGTGGGTATTATTTCTAATTTTGTTGTAGTGTATCATCAGTCCCTAGCCTCAAGGGCTAGTAATCTAGTTGGGGTAGAGGAACACTGAAGAGACATATACAAGTTCAATGTAATACAAATTCAAATGATTAATTACAAAGAGTGGTTTAAGGGGTTCCACTAAGAAGGAATTGCTTCTAATTAGCAGGCAATGAATCAGGGAGAACTTCCTGGAGAAGGACACACCTCATTTGGGCCTTGAAGGATGAGAAGGAATTCAGTAGGTCTCCACTTGGGGAATGGTACATGCAAATGAACAAAAATGGGAGTGGGCAGGACAAGATTAGAAAATGAGTATTGTAGTTTGCCTGTAACATGAGTGCTCAGAAGGTGCCTGACAAAGCAAATTGGAGCCAATCTGTAGAGGCCTATGAATACAAGGCTAAGGAGTTTGTATTTTATCCAGTAGGTCATGGTAAATCATAGTAAGCCACTGATGGATTTTGGACTGAGGAATGATAAGGATAAGACTTATGGATTAGAATTAATCAATCAGCAAGCATTTATTAAGAACTTAGTATGTGCCAGGAACTTTACTAAGCTCTGGTGAGACCACGAAAATAGTCCTTGACCTGTGTAGATAGATTTAGAGGGGATGGTACTTGCAGCTGGTGGAATCACAAGGAATACAAAGGTTACTTAGCCATTACCTAGCTTAAAGGATGAATTGTACTGCAGTCTGGAGGCAGAGAGAAGAGTTAGAAGGTTATTACAGTAGTCTAGGTGAAAGGGAATAAGGGAATGAACTAGGGCAATAACAGTGTGAATAAAAGAAGGGGGAAGTGGTTAAGCACTGTGGTCAAGGAAATAGCTTACTCACTGTGAAGCCCCGTAGTTTGGTAGGGTGTCAGAGGTATTCTGGAGCTACAGAACAAGAAATCCACAGCACAGAATCCTACATTAATTAATTAAGAAAAGAATGATCACTTTTCTACAACATCAACACTTAGGAACTTTCTGTAATCCTTCAAGGGGCATTTATCAGCTCCCTTTACTGGTAGAGAATAATAACTGTTTCATGCCTTAGTAGAGGATTTCACAAATTACCATGGTCCAAGATAACCCATTGTCTGATGGCCAGTTTCCTGGCAATAAACCTGCCTCATTATAGCTACAATGACCTTCGGAAAATAAACACAGAGTCTGACTAATAATAATTGGCTTTTCAAATACAGCTAATACGCAGGACGCCTTAACAGTTTTAGCATAGTGTGAGTTTTAATAGTAGTAAGGTTAAAACCACACTAAGCCCCTTGGAACATCCTGTATAATGTTGTGGCTGTTAGTCATATCAAGCATGTCCAACTCCCTGTGACCCCTTGGACCATATTGTCTATGAGGTTTTCTTGGCAAAAATACTGGAGTGGTTTGCCATTTCTTTCTATAGTAGATTAAAGCAAAAAGAGCTTAAATGACTTGCCTAGGGTGACACAGCTAGCAAGTGTCTGAGGCCAGCTCTGAACTCAGATCTTCCTGATTCCAGATCCCAGGGTTCTGTCCACTGCACCACCACCACCACCACCACCACCACCACCAAAAACAACACCCAAAATCCTATTAGTTGACTGACTTGTGGCTTGGTTGCTGAAATCCTGAATTAGCTTTTCGTGTCATGAGTTGAGAAACAGCAAGCTATTGAGAAGTTTGAGTCATCTTTACTATTTTTTAGATCTTTACTGATTTCATCATCATAGTAAACTATATGTCCTTAATATTTATTACTGCATCCTTGAGCCTTAATTTCCTCATCTATAAAATGAAGAGAGTTAATAAGCTACTACATATTAGGACCAAAAATAAGAACCAAAAACTTCTAGCTTTGAGCTCAGTATTCAGAGGCACCATCTCTAAAATTAGTGAGGTTTTATGTTATGAACATCTAATCATATACTCTGAAAGTTGAGAAGGACCTGAGAGATTGTTGTGCTAGTACTATGATTAACAGCACCATGAAGCCATGGCTATTCCATCATTAGCCTTTCAGAACCTGGAATATCTTTAAAGCTGGAAAAAGTTGTGAGGCTGATAGCTTTGAGATATGTCAAAGAAGGAGCAAGATGAGCTAAATAGTTAAAAAAAAATTACACCTGGCATGCTCTGATTGCTTGGTTTGCTATGCAGAAGGAAAAGGGAGGTTTTGACTTGCTAGAAGTGTTTATAAGGGACTAGCCTTAGATTTATAGGCTATTCATGTTGACTTTAGAGATCATCTCATCTAATTCCTCTGTTTTATTTCATTTATAAATTCACTATTTATTTATTATTATATTTTATATATACATATATTATATTATTATTATTTTTTCAATTGGCAGGAATAGTTTTCTCCTTCTTGGTTCCCCGTTGGAGGGGGGATGGAGTAAAAGGAGAAGGGAAGTGAAGGGAAGAAAAGGGAAGATTATAACAAATATGCATATTCAAGCAAAACAAATTCCTATATTGGCCATGTCCAAAAGTGTATCTCTTATTATGCATTTCAGTCCATCTCATTTGAGTCCTCTCTTATCAGGAGATGGGTAGCATGATTCATCTTTTGTCCTCTAGAACACTAGTTTGGCATTTTGATCCGTAACTTCTTCATTTTGTAGTTGAGGAAACTGTGACCCAAAGAGCAGTGGCTTTCCCAAAGTTTACCTCTGAAATGTCTTTTGCTGGTTTCCACCTTTCTATTTGCATCATCACTACCTAAATTTGTAATTCACTCACTCATTCAAACAACATTTAAGTTCATATTGTGTGTAAAACACTTTCCTCTGGTGCTTGGGGAGAGGCAAAGTTAGAAATAACAAAGTATCTTTTTTCATAGATTTTGCTGTTTCCTAGGTTTATTAGACACAAGCACAGATAACTATAAATAATTACATGAGTACCTCAGAGAGGTACAAAACGTAATGATATAGTACAGCCGCTCTTCATCACTTGCCTGGACTGTTACAGAAGTGGTCTAAAATATCAGTTTACCTCTATGTTCTCTCCCCTCCAATTCAGGCTTCAGGATGCTTCCAAAGTAATTCTCAGATTTATATATACATGTGTGTGTCTCTGTGTCTGTGTAGATATAGATATAGTTTTTATGTATAGATCTAGTCAGTCCCTTCATAAAAACCTATTACATACTGAATAATGTTGATTGATTTACAATGCTGTCTATAGTATGGCACCACCCTTCCTTTTTCCAGCCTTATCACTTACTTGTTGTTCAGTCATATCTGACTCTTCCTGACCCATTTTGGGGGATTTTCTTGGCAAAAATACTGAAGTGGTTTGACACTTCCTTCTCCAGCTCATTTTACAGATGGGGAAAGTAAGGCAAATAGGCTTAAGTGATTTGCCCAGGGTCACACAGCTAGTATGTGTCTAAAGCTGAATTTGAATTCAGGTCTTCCCGACTCCAGGCCCACCAATCTATCCACTATACCATCTGGCTGCCCTATTATCACTTACTACTCTTCTGCCCGTATTCTACTCTTTAGGCAAATTGGCCTATTGTCACCCGATTCCTATCCACTGTTTTCTAGAGACTGGATGGTCATGTAGACTATTTGTGCCTGACCTGTGGTAGAGCCTTCTGAGCATGTATTGATCTGGTCAGCACATTGTACTTTGAGTTCAGTGTAATTAATGTCATTTTTATCCTCTTTGAGAATGAAGGACAACAACCAACCAACCAACCAACGTTAAGATAATGAGAGCTGTTTCTCGCTTTTTCAAGGCTTTTAATGTTCCCTCAGTGTCACACAAAGCCTCCACCATTTGATAAACTCCAATGTCTCCCTATTACCTACAGGATCAAATATGAAATCTTCCCTTTAGTTTTTAAAGCCCTTCCTACCTTTCCAGTCTTCTTAATCTTTCTCCCCACTCCATATGCTCTATGGTCCAATAACAATGGTTTTCTTGCTCTTCTTGGAATGCTTGATCCCTCCTATATTACCTCTGTGTATTTTTCACTGTCTTTTCCTCATGTGTGGAATTTACCCTCTTCATCTCCGCCTCCTGGGTTCCCTGGCTTCCTTCAAGTCTCCACTGCAGTCTTACCTTCTGCAAGAAGACTTTCTCACTTCTCCTTAACCTTAGTGCCTTTACTCTCAGATTATCTCCAGTTTATCCTGTATATATCTTTATTGTATAGAGTAATTTTTGTGTTGTTCTCACCACGCTCATTAGACTGTTTGCTTATTGAGAGCAAGGACTGGTTTTTATTTTTTCCTCTCTTTGTATCTAATGCTTAGCAAAGCATATGGTGCTTAATAAATGTTTGTTGACTCTTTGCCCTCTACCTGTTGAATTTCTTTGTCTTTTTAAATAAATTTTATTTATTTATTTTTTGTGAGGTAATTTGGGTTAAGTGAATTGCCCAGAGTCACACAGCTAGTGAGTGTTATGTGTCTGAGGCTGGATTTGAACTCAGGTCCTCCTGAATCCAGAGCCAGTGCTCTATCCACTGGGCCACCTAGTTGCCCCGAACTGTTGAATTTCTACCCACTCTTTAAAAAGGCCGCTTCCACCATGAAGTCTTCCTTGAGCCCTTCATCTATTAATGACTATTCCCTTTCCCCCATATAATAATTTGTTTGTACTTCTTTTGATTTTTTAAAGTCAGAATTATGATTTCAGTAATATAACAAGCACCCATTAAAGAAAATCCCTCTATATATTAATTCTTGAATTTCTTCTACAGCTTAGCATCTTAGAGAATAGCCTAAGCAAGTGATAGTTTAAGTGACCTGTCCATGGTCACACAGTCAATATATATTTAGAGGCTGGTTTAGAATATATATTTTTTAGAACTTTAATTCTGGCCTGATGTTCATTCTGCCATTCTGCCTAACTTATGGATTTACTATGTGTTATTTTTTGTTCAGTTATTTATAAATGTGTCAAATCTCCCAATGACAGTATATGCCCCCTGAAGACAGGGACTGTATCTTATCTGAAGTATGTGTTTTCTTAGACCCTAGCAGCATGTTCTGCGTAGAGACTATGCTTAATAAATGTTAATTGATATTTTGAAAATTTTGGCCACATCAGAGAGATTTTGGAGAAAAATAATGACTGATTTCACTTATAAATTGTTAGATTAGAAACATTTGTGAGCACTTGACCAAATGGCACATGAAGTGATGCATTGCTTACACTAAAATTACTGTCTTTGTAAAAATTTGAAATTAAGAAAATAATCCTTCCCCTCCCCCTCAAAAAAGCTGCTTGCTGAATTTGAAGTATAGTAGCAGTGATAAGACCTGAAAAGCAAGAAAAGGGAAGTGAATAGTGGAGATGACTGGCATCACTAACAATAAGAGTGGGAACAGAAGTTATGGCCAACAGAGATTAGAAGGTATGATGGAGATGGGGAAAGAAAATGAACAACCATCATGGCATAGCCATGGAGTTTAGAAATAGTCCCTCAGAAAGCAAAGAATTCAATTCAATTTTAAAAGCATTTGTTAAGTGCCAATGATGTGCTGGGCATAAAGAAGGAAGCCAGTGAGGAAGAGAGAGGATTTACAATAACCCTGAATTCTGGAGAGGCAAACAATCAGCTACACTCAAGGGTGATGGTGCAGCCAGTGGAAGGCATGAATGTCAACACAGTTCAGCAGGCTGGTGGGAGAGGGACAGGAATTCCTTTTACGTACCATGGCAAACTAAATCATGCAGTTCCATGTCCCATAAATGCCACAACTATGACAGTAGAAAGGAAGGGGAATGCACAGTACATTAAAAACAATTGAAACAATCAGAATCAAACCCTTTGGTTTGACAAATTTGCCTATCTAGAGCAACCTATTCCTTTCCGGGGTGAGGAGGGGCGGGTTATTGTGCTTTGTTTGCAGAGCTATATGTACAGTTCTTTATGTCTTTAAGATATATTTTCCTGAGGTCACCCACAGTAGTATCCATTGACCACATTTGGTTTGATTTCCCCAAAAAGGGTAATTAGTAGTTACCACTAACATAAACTTCCAAAGATGAGGCTTTGGGGAAATATAATAATCATGAGATTGGAAAGGGAAATTCCCTCTTTCTGGAAGACACTGTCATAATATCTTTGGGGCCTGGTTTTTATGTTTGGATTAAGCAAAATACCAGGAAAAGTGATTATTTATATATCTTATGTATATATTTATATATTTAAAATTTATATATTTTATATATTTATATTTTATTTATATTTTATATTTCTATATTTTAAGCATTTATATATTTCAAAATATGGCATAAGATTTGCCTTGTTTGGTCCATCTTCAAAATGCAGAACAGTTACATAGGAATTATTAGTCTTTTGAGTCATAATATACCATTGAAATTTACAAAAAACCTGCCGGCCTTCAAAAGGAATACTAAAGAGGATTTTTTTTTAAAGTAAGAGATATTGTTACTCAGACATTTGGGCTCCCATATAGTTCATATCTGCAGCTGATAGGGACCTCCTAGGCCATGTATTCCTCCCTCCTCATTTTACAGAGGAGAAATGGAAAGGATTTATAAAGAGTTTAGAGTAGGGTCAGGAGAATGTTGGCACAAAACCAGTTTTTTAAAATAAATTAAATAGAATGGGTGGGGCTCAGAAATGCTGATTCTACTGTATTTTTGTCCTCTTCTATCTTGGTCTGCTTCCTATATCTTCTTTTTTCTACTTTTCCTTTTACTTAAACCTTGGTATCAGCCTCAGCTAAGGGGCTAAGAAAAAATATACTGCAGATAAAGACATAGTTCCTATCCTCCTGGAGCCTAGAGCCTCATTGGGATCTTTGACACATTTATAAATAACTGCAACAAAAATAATATATTGCAAATTAATAAGATAAGCGGAATGGCATAATGATATCGGGCCAGAACTAAGGTTAAGACCAGCCTGTAAACCTATATTGACTCTGACCACGGGTGGGTCACTTAAACTCTCAATTACTCAGGATTCTCTCTAAAACTGTAAGGATATCTGTTTTTGCACTCTTTTCTTTAGCATTCATGATATCTGCTAATATGTTGTTGTAAAATGGCATCTTGCTTTTAATATTGGCATCTCTCTGGTTTAATATAGGTTAATGACTTTAGAAAGAAAGAACAATTAATTAATTTCTAAATTATCCTCTGTCAACAGATCAGTAATAAAGATAATTATATATCTAGCATGTATTCTCAAGAATACAGTGAATAAAGTTAAATTTTTATAATATGTTTGGATTTTACTCTTGCATTTTTCATTAGGGTGCCAAAGTTAGTCAATACTTTAATATGTAAATATTTTTTCTTTTTGACCTAGGCATAAACCATTATTTAAAATAACATTTATTTGGTAGAACCAAATTGTAAAACAGAATAATTAATGAAGTTGCTAACTGTTCTCTGCTAGGCCAATGCTTAGATTCAAAGGATTAAATGAGATTCTGAATGTAAAAGCAGTTATATGAAAAAGGAAATGTTATTATTTAACTTATAAAAGTATCATTACCCCCAGCTGATATGTGCCAGGTTCAGGATTCTATATTCAGAGCTTTAATGGAAAGAGGCAGTGAGGTATGGTAGATAAAGACCTGACCTCAAAGCCAGGAATATCTAGGATTAAATCTAGGTTCTGACACATACTAGCTGTGTGACCCAGGGCAAGTCACTTAACATTTTATTCCAGGAAACTCTCTAAGAGTATAAATTACAGAAAAGGTGCCTACTTGGATTGGAGGGTCCTTATCTGGTTCCTAATACCAATTAAATCATGGATATAGTCCCTATTCAATCAGAGGATACAGAGGTGGATGGGAATTTAGAAATAATTAAGTCCCACCCCCCTCATTGAAATTGAAGCCCACAGAGATTAAGAGACTTGCACAAAATCTCACAGATTTATATATAAGTGTAAATCTATCCATCTACCTACATATAGATATAGTTATTCATCATATATATCTACTATATATATATATATATATATGTATTTGCCTATATCTATGTAGATACAGAAATAGATACAGGCTTCAACTCTATAGGCTTCAAACCCAAATCCTCTGCCTTTCAGACCCATCATTTTTCTACACCATATTACCTCTGTTAGATTCTTTACTTAGGTGGAAAAGGACAAAATTCTTCCTTAGACTTCATGGTAAATAGAATCAGACCTCTGCATGTTCCTCTGATTATTTTGTTGACTCTGGTTCCAAAGGGACTAAGTGTTTTCCAGGCCTGTTCCACTGATAGATGCTATTATACATAATGATACTTATTACTTTCTAAGATGAAATGGAGGTAATGGTAGTCATCAGAATTTTCCTTCAGTAGAAGTTGTTCAAGTAGATTTTCCCACTAATTTAGGTGCTGTTTCTCTCCCTTCCCCTCAAATTACAGGTGGTGTATCTTGCTGTATAAATAGACATCTACCTTACAAATGCAATGAGTGCTTTAAAAGGTAACCTAGGCACCCACCCACACCCTGACATAGTTGATGTCGAATTATTTTCTAGCTGCGGTTAAGCGTTATGTAAGAGGGTGCTGGAAAAAAAAAATTGTTAGGAACAAAGGTAGCTAGCTGTCCTAAGAATCAAGGCTAGCTGTTCCAAATGGAATTTATTTGTTAAACCAAGAAAACCTGGCTATTAGTAACAAAGTTGGTTTTGGTTCCAGCAAGAATTCAGGATTTAGTAAATTAGCAGAGGTAGCTCAGTTACCTATCTCCAAACTAGGTAAGGGTAGATAGATCAATGTACCTACATGCAGAAGAAAAGTAAGCTCCTTGAGGACAGTGTCTGTTTTTCCTTTTTGTCTTTGCAACGTAGTTACCCTGTACTATTCCTTGTACTTCATGGGTGCTTAATAAATGGAAGGGTGTTTTTTGGAAAGGAAAGGGTGTCATGGAAAGGGTGATTTTTACCATCGTGATCACACAGCTAATGTGTGTCAGAGTCCAGATTTGATCCTAGATATTCCTGGCTTTGATGTCAGCTCTTTCTCTACCATACCTCACTGCCTGTTTCCATTAAAGCTTTGTATATAGAATCCTGAACATCAAGATTTTACTATCTTGAACTTAGGCTTATAGAACCTTAGATATAAAACTGGTAACACCATCATTTTATAGATGTGGAAACTGAGGCCAGGGACTTCTCCAAGTTTACACAGATGGTAAATGACAAAATCTAAAACCAGATTCCATGACTCAGGTGCTTTTACCCACTTTGCACTGCAGAAAGAGTTGTAATTGTTTCCTCTGAAATGATAGAGATTGATTCATCCATTTATTTTATTAATTAATCTGTCTGAAGGAGTTTTTAATATATAAAGTAGGATGACTTTATGAAAACTTGCCTTAAAAAACCAATTGCTCAATTTAATAAAATAGATGGCTTGATAATTTATTCATCGAGGCCAAGGTGAAGGAGGGAGGAAGGGTGCTTGCATATTGTTTCTCTTTGTTTACAAAGACTACCAACAGTGTTGCTATTCATGTGGGCAAGTGTTGTGGAATAAAATGATGCTTGACCAGTCACTAGTGTCAGCATGTGTTTCCCCTGTGTTTTTGAAAAAAAAATACTTTCAATTTGTGACTGAGGTAGTTATTTGGAGACCTTATTACTGTTTGTGGTTTTGTGGTATTATTCAAGATGCACTATCGTTCTGCTTTAAAAGAGCTACCCTGTCTTTAGAAAGCAGAAGATGTTAAGATGAAAAAGGAGAATAAAATTCCACCTTCTCATATTACAGATGAGATCATTTGGAAATGTTGGATTCAAATCCATTCCTGGAATGGAAATCCTTATCCAGTACAGTGTGGTAAAGTGGATAAGATGCTGTCTCTGGAGTCAGGAGACCTGGTTTCAAATCCTATCTCTAATGCTTGTTATCTGTGTGATCTTAGTTTTAGCTTTAATCTCATTGGGTTTCATTTTCCTTATCTGTAAAGTGAGGGTATAAGATGGCATATGAGGTCCCTTCCAACTCTAGATCTATTATCCTATAAAATTAAAAGTACTATGCAAATTAGCATCAATATTTTGTATAGCCATTAGATGATACTAGCCAAAGGTGACCTCTCGACTCCTGAGAGTTCAATGGGTGATGGTCTGCTTATCTTGATCCTCATTCAGTGTTTTCTTCCTCGCTTCTGGTCATCTCTTTGAGTTTGATATAATTTAGATTCTTTGATCTCTATCTGCTTGCTCATTGTTGGAAAGTCTGTGAGGGAACACTCTTTCAGTTAAGCTGTCCAAAAGTACAGTGGCCTGTGGACCTAGGAAGAAAGACACCATCTGCATCCAGAGAAAGAACTGATATGTTACATATTTGTTTGTATAGATAGATAGATAGATAGATAGATAGATAGATAGATAGATAGATA
>NW_020954592.1:5338110-5341113 GCF_900497805.2 Vombatus ursinus | reverse complement strand
ATAGATAGATAGATAGATAGATAGATAGATAGATAGATAGATAGATAGATAGATAGACATTTGTGTCTAATGGTAGCCATCTCTAGGGTGAGGAGGGAGGGAAGAAAAAAAAGAAAGCTGCATGATAACTTTAATATACATTTTTAAAGAATGGCAAATTGTACATAATAGATTGGAAGTTTCATGTGCAGTCATCTTTTTTTCTATTCTACTATGTTATGGAAATGCTTGCTTTATTTCTTAAGTTCAGAATAAAAATTTTAAAAGTTAAAATGAATGCGAGAGCAGAGGCGGCGTAACTTGCTTTAGGTAGCAGGTTGGATTAGGTACCTCTAAAGCATCTTCCAACTCTAAGATTTTCCAGCCTTTGCTTATGTGACACATATTGTAGCTATGTTGAAGGAAGCCTCATTCCTGTTCTCCCCAACCATTGTAAATAGCTGGATTTTAGTCTGATCCACAATAGAATCATAATAGATGCAATCTAGCTTCTAACAGGTAAGCTGAGAATTATTATTTGTATATGCTAACAAGGGTGTGTCATACCAGGACACAGCCTCCTGAAAGGAATGCCAATTCTAAGTTGGAGATGCTTCTACAGTGCCTCATATTCAACTTTTGAAAAGTTGTAAAGACGGGTAAAGACCTGTAAAGGCAGGTGCTTGACTGGGAATAGGTAACCGAGTTTTAAGTCCAGCTTATGACAACTCCTTGCTATTATAATTATGATACTATAATATAAAAACTTTTGCCAGTCAAAATGCATTTATTAAGTATTTGCTATGTGCCAGGCACTGTACTAAGCCCTAGGAGTATAAACACAAACAGAAATAACAACAGTTCCAGCCCTCAAGGGCCTTATATCAAATAAAAGAAAGCTGAAAGGGGGAGGGAAGACAGAAGGATAACTAGCCCAGAGCATGGCAGACAATGTCCAGCATGTCACCTGGAAAGGAATAAGACAAGGCTGGCCTGGTTACCCTTCTTAAATGGAAGGTCTGGGAGGAGCCATCAAATTAGAGAAAAAGGCCAAAGGGGCAGTTAAACTTCCCATATGTGAATTCCAGGGCTGGAATGAGCTTCCAGGGTGAAGAAGTATCTGGAACATGGTAGAAGAAGTCTAGAGTGCAGCAACACATTATTTAGCAAGTCACTTCAGCATTTTCAACCTGTTTCCTCCTCTATAAAATGGAGATAATAATATCTCGGGTACCTAACTTATAGGGTTGTTGTGAAGGTCACATGAGGTGGTGTATGAAAAAATGCTTTGCAAACTGTAAAGTGCTTATGTAAATATCAGCTATGGTTATTTATCATAAATTAGTGGAACAACTAAAGACAAATCAAATGGATCACAGTTTTCTCCTTTAATTATAGATTAGGTGTTTTGCACAGTCCTTTGCACATAGTAGTCATATAATAAATGTTTGTTCAAAGCCAATGCAACCAAGATTGGGGGGAAGCAGAAACTGGGAAAGAATTTTTACAACCAATGTCTCTGATAAGCCTCATTTCTAAAATATGTAGAGAACTAAGTCAAATTTGTAAGAATATAAGGCATTCCCCAATTGATAAATGATCAAAGGATATGGACAGGCAGTTTTCAGATGAAGAAATTAAAGCTATCTATAGTCATATTAAAAAATTATCTAAATCACTATTGATTGGAGAAATGCAAATCAAAATGACTCGTAAGTACCACATGACACCTATCAGATTGGCTAACATGACAAAACAGGGAAATGATTAATGTTGGAGTAGATGTGGGAAAATTGGAACACCAATGCATTGCTGGTGGAGTTGTGAAATGATCCAACCATTTTGGAGAACAATTTGGAACTCTGCCCAAAGGGTTATAAAAATGTGCTTACCCCTTGACCCAGCAATAGTACTTCTAGGGCTATATCCCAAAGAGATCATACAAATGGGAAAAGGACCCACATGTACAAAAATATTTATAGTAGTTCTTTCTGTGGTGGCAAAGAATTAGAAATGGAGGGAGTGCCCATCAATTGAGGAATGGCTGAACAAGTTGTGGTATATGAATGTAATGGAATACTATTGTGCTATAAGAAATGATGAGCAAGCAGACTTCAGAAAAACCTGGAAAGACTTGTATGGTCTGATGCTGAGCGATGTGAGCAGAACCAGAAGAACATTGTATACAGTAATAGCCATGGTGTGCGGTGAATGACTTTGATAGACTGAGCTCTTCTCAGCAATGCAAGAGTCTAAGACATCTCCAAAAGTTTCATGGTAGAAAATGCTGTCCACATCCAGAGAAAGAGCTGTGGAATTTGAATGCAGATCAAAGCATACTATTGGCTCTTTTTTATCTTCTCTTTTGTTTTGTTTCCTCTTTCATGTGGTTCCTCCTATTGTTTCTATCTTTTGCTTGCAACGTGACTAATATGAAAATATGTTTAATAGGAATGTATATGTAGAGACTATATCAAATTGCATGCCATCTTGTGGATGGAGGTGAGGAGGGAGGGGGAGAAAAAATTAAAATTCAAAAGCTTTTGGAAGTGATTGTTGGAAACTAAAAATAAATTAATAAAAAAGAAAAAATAATAAATGTTTGTTAAAGTGAATTGGATGTCTGAGATGAAGGGTTAGATGATCTTTAAGATCAAATTCTCTCTTTCTATATCACACTAGTGTCTCCTAATGCTATCTTAGGCAGGGTTCTTAACCTAGGGTCTATGATATAAATATTTATATTTATATAACTAGTTTTTTGTATATTCCTATGTATTTCATGTTGTGATTTTAAAAGATTATTCTGAGGAAGGATCCACAAGCTTCACCAGACTGCCAAAAAGATCTATGACACGCAAAAAAGGTTAAGAACCTTGCTCTAATTGAAATTTAGCATTTCTTTCAATTATCAACTTAGGCACCAAAACATTCCACATGGCATCCAGAGGTTTCAACAGACAAAATATTAAAAATCTCTGATCCCAGGCATCCCTGCCAGAGAGCTATCTTACAGATCATACT
>NW_020954592.1:5292985-5338100 GCF_900497805.2 Vombatus ursinus | reverse complement strand
TTTATATTTATTAACTTTGTGTAGTCATAAAGTTAATAAGTACAAATATAATCAACATAGGTAAATACAAGTCACTTTGAAAGAGAGGGAACTAGCAATTGGGGGAATCAAGCAAGGCTTCATGCAGAAGCCTTGACTCCTGAACTGTATATTGAATTCAGAAAGAGACTCAATGAAATAGAAATAAAGAGGGATAGACATGAAGGATAACCAGTGCAAAGTCATCAAGATGCGTGATGGAGTGTTGTGTGGGAAAACAGAGAATAAGCTTTGTCTGGATCACAGAGTGTGGGATGGAGAGTAATGTCCTATGAGCTTAGGAAAAAATATCCAAGTGTTATACTCAATTTCCGTGTTGCAAGAATTGTGGGACTGTGTTATAGTGAGACTCCAGAGTTTCTTGTCTTTTATTGTTTTACTTTTTTCTTCTGTTCCTTCTGTCCTCATAGAATTTTCTTGTTTTTCTACCTCATATTCAAATATATGAATGTAGCAAGGTATCCCAACACAAATCTGATAAATTCAACCAATCCTAACTCCTTATGCTTTTAAGGTAGTCTCAGCATAGCACATGATTCTTGAAGATGGTGTACCACTTCAAGAAAATGTACACAATCATGCTCAATTGGTGTCAGCCTAGGTTCTATCACTACTAAGATTAAGATGCTAGATTATATTTATCCCATAATTCACATTAACTTTTTACATGTAAGATATATATATGTATATAAAATGCACATATATGCCTACATATATGTATATATATATATGTTGACTTGGACAACTCTTTAAAATTATAAGTAATAAATAAAATGTTATCTGTGTTTGCAAAGAGAATCCCCCATACTAGAAGTTCCCATGTCAATAGAATTGTGGACCCTTGTTTGGTATGATGGAAAAGTACTCAGGGTGTATAGTCAGAGAATCTGAGTACAAATCCTGACTGTGCCACTTAGTGCCTGTATCACTTTAGACAAGTCACTTAACTCCTCTAGCATCAATTTCCTCATCTGTTAAATAAAGGTTTTGATTAGATGACTTTTTATGCCTCTTCTAGCTCTTCATCCATAAAATTGTATGTATAAAATACATATTTCAATCAATCAACAAACATTTATTAAGTAGCTAGGCTACTTATATGCTAGGCATTGTGCTAAACTCTGGGCATACAAGAAAAAGCAAAAGACAATCACCGCCCTCAAGGAATTCATGATCTAATGAGCGATATTTACATATATTTTATTTATGTAAATTCCCTATACGTAATGTCATTCTGCTGCATATGATTTTAATTATATCTGTGCCCTAATGGAAAAAAAATAGATTCTCTAGAGTCTAACTGTTCTACAATTCGGAGTTTGATTTTTCCCTAGGCTTTCATATTTTAATACCATTTAGCAAATATGCAAAGGAAATAAATGCCAATATTATTTCTAGCTGTAGCATTTTAAACATGAGTTATTTTGAAACAGTGACTCATGAAACAGTAGTGTTAATTTGTTGTCTCTTAAGCATAGCTACTGTTTGAAACTTTTATTTTTCTCTCCACAGATGGAAAAACATGAAACTCCTAAAATCATAGTTCCTCTTAGGAAGACAATGCTGTTTAACTTGCTGTTTCTCATTGCTTAATACATTTGTTTTCTCTTAAAATATGAATAGTTGCTAGGGTCCCATTATATATTTAAGTTCTAGCCTATATCAACTATTAGGTCATATATAATACAGAAATTATTTTCATAGAATGGATGCTGAATATACAAGCATTAAAGCTGTGTGTGCTTACATACATGCATGTGTGTGTTATACACATATAAACATACATATATATGTGCATGTGTGCATATGTATGTGTAGGCATCCTGGTGTATTGAATAAAATGCTAGACTTAGAGGTCAGGAAGACCTGTGTTCAAATCCATTTCTAACCTTATTAGTTATATGCTATGTGTTAGTCAATTAACCTCAAGCAACTCTCTAAGCTCTAACCGGTAAGATATAAATGGTTTTGAGCTGTGTGGTAAAGGGAGTTTCCATACTAGAGAAAATGATGAAACTATGCTAATTTGGTCTACTACAAATTTATGTTTTCTAATCTCAACTAGGCCTTCAACTGAGACAAGTAAGGAATTTTGTAACCCACTCTATGTAACTTCATCTCCCTCCCTTCTCTGCTAAGGACCTTATGCCTTATATTTAACCCTCAACCCCCAAACAATGAGGCCATTTGCCTAGAAATCCCACTTCTCCAATCTTATTCATCTTACATCACTCAAAACATTTTCCCTCTACTATTTCTTCCTTGACTTTGGTTGGAGGTGAATGGTAACAATTAATTTTTTTTTTTACATTTTTTTTTTGGCTGGGCAGTGGGGTTAAGTGACTTGCCCAGGGTCACACAGCTAGTAAGTGTTATGTGTCTGAGGTCAGATTTGAACTCAGGTCCTTCTGAATCCAGGGCCAGTGCTCTATCCATTTCACCACCTAGCTGCCCTCAATGGTAACAATTCTTGCTTTGGGCCAGTTCCTGTACATGCACCCTTGATCTCATCCTCTTCAGTCTTCTCCAGCAGATTGTCCCCTCTATTATCCTTACTCTTTCTCTTCTCTCCTATTTCCCTCTATCTATTAGCTCCTTCCCTGCTATCTACAAAAACATCCATGTCTCCATTATCTTAAAAAAAAACTTACCTCAATCCTACCCTCCCCAACAGCCGTAGTTCTATATCTCTATTCCTTCTTAACTAAAAATCTTTTTTCCTTTTCTTTGGAGGGGGGGAGGTGGGAGAGAGGCAATCAGTGTTAAGTGACTTGCCCAGGGTCACACCCTTAAGCGACTGTTTGAGGCTGGATTTGAACTTAGGTACTCCTTATTTGAGGGCCAGTGCTTTATCCATTGAGCCACCTAGCTGTCCCAACTAAACTTCTTGAGAAAGCCCATTACACTGCATCTCTCCACTTCTCTACTCCCTCCTAAAACCTCTACAATCTGACTTTCAATCTCATCATTCACTGAAACTGTTCTCTCCAAAATTATCAGTAATCTTGGTTGCCAAATCTAATGCCCTTTCCTCAATCCTTATCCTTATTGACCTTTTTGCCACATTTGCCAGTATCATTTTTTCCCTACATTTTTGTGATTCTGTTCTTTCTTTTTTTTTGGTTGGGCAATGGGGGTTAAGTGACTTGCCCAGGGTCACACAGCTAGTAAGTGTTACGTGTCTGAGGCCAGATTTGAACTCAGGTTCTCCTGAATCCAGGGCTGGTGCTCTATCCACTGCACCACCGAGCTGCTCCGATTCCGTTCTTTCTTGATCCTCTTCCCACCTCTCTGACTTCCTTTTCTGAGTCATCACCAGGTCACTGCCACGAACTGTGGGAATCCCCTAAGGTTCTGCCCTGATCCCTCTTCTTTTTTCCCTCTAAACTATCTTTCTGGGTGATCTTTTCAACTCCAAAGGATTGAATTATCATCTCTGAAAATGTTTCCCAAATCTACATGGCCAGCCTTTGTCTCTCTCTCTTCTGTTACCAGTCCCATATCACCATTTGCCTCTAGAGGATCTTAAATTTGACATTCCAAAGGTATCCAAATTCAACATTCTGTATTTCACTGCATAATCATCACCACCACATATCAAACCCTGTTTTTTTTGGTCCAAAACTGGTTTATAATTTTTCATTGCATAATCATTACATGATTTAATTCTGTTCATCACAATACTTAAAAGGTAAACAGAGTAGCAATGTGTTCACCAGTGGCATATGGGTACACACTTATCTCTCACACATTGCAAGCCATGAGCACAGAATTCTCAGTGCACACACATTGTTTCTATTCAATTTTAACATCGATTTATGAGTATTCCATATGTCCTAATCTTGCACCAATAAATGATTTTTAAATAATACCAGCACAATTGGAAAAAAAACTTTATATAATGGTTGCACTCCACTTATTGCAAAAAGTTTTGGCATAAAATCTGCGATGATCATGCAGTGAAAAATGGTATCCAAAAGAGAACTCATTATCTTTCTCACCAAACTCACCCCTCTTCTAAATTTCTGTCTTATTATCAAAGGCATCATCATCCCTTTAGAAAGTCAGGTTTACAACCTCAGTTTCATACTGAACTCCTCAATCTTTGTATGTATGATGTTTGGTGCATTGCCTCTCTCATCAGAATGTGACATCCTTGAGGGCAGGGATTTTTTTTAACCTTTATTTGTTACTGCTACTGTTTAGCATATTTCCTGGCATATAGTAAGCACTTAATAAATTCTTTTTGCTTGATTTTTTGTTAAATTAACACAATGTTAGACCTTTCCTTGATATATCAATGGGTCAATGGATATGCACAAAGATAAAATTAATACAAACATGCAGTACCACAAATCTAAATTGACTTTACAAACTTGTTTCTTAATTTGGCCAACAAAAATGCACCAAGCACCTACTTGCTACAAGACACTTAATGGAAGCCCCATAATCCATCTTGTCTAGGTTTCGTTTTGTGTGGGGGTTTAATGATGACATTGAGTTTCTCCCTTTTCATATTCAAAGAACTACAAATTAGTTTTAAATATGCTTTAGTTATACTGTGATAGAAATAAATATATGCAAAAGAAAATTTGTCAGAGAAAAAACAACACATCACCACTGTGCAGACACTGACAAAGTGATGAAAGACTAGCACATATTCAAGTAAACATAATGACTATTTTAGAGTTCTATCCCTACAGGGATACACCTTGTATCCAGGCAGAAATACTTGCCTTTTAAAGGCAACCTTTTGTGACAAGGAACCAGCCTTCTCTACCTGAATGTTAATGACAGGATATACCTGTAGCTCTCTCTCCTGTGCCATCCCATTAGTAACAAGTAGCTACTAATGGAAAGGTACAACCACCCTAGATGTCTTTTTGTATACATGGGGGAAAATTACTAGGTTATTAACCATTAAGAAAATCACCAAAAAAATAGTAGCATAGGTAATGTCAGGACCCCACCACTGGCACAGGTCTAGCAGAAGATGCAGAAAGATGCAGAAGATGTAGAAAGCTTAGATAGTGCTTGTTCATACATTAAGTTGATTTATGTAACCACATAAGTTGAGAAAGTGGCATTACTAGACACTGTATCCTAAATCTTGCTGTAATTTACTCCTCTGTGTCCTGATACCTTGGCTTCAACTCCTGTTACTTCTCCATGGATATTCCAAATTGGATACTGTTTCTGCCTACTGACTTTCCCTTCTCACAGATTTCTGGGTATGACCATCCTCTCCAAAAGATTCCTGCCTCTCTTGGTCAACCAACAAATGCTCCAAAGTCATACTCTGATGATGTGAATATGTGGAATACTAAAGAAAACTTTGTGAAGATGTTATATGTGATGTCTTTCCAGATACAATCGCATACTAATATAAACTCTACATTACTTTTAGGTAGAGTCTTATGGAATTATGGATGTGGTAGATTGCCTGTCTTTTTTTAGAGGCCTCTCATAATAGTGTGCCCAAGCTTGTACCTGGATATGGTCAGTGTCAATATGAATTTTGAAATTTTTTGATAATCTATTTATCCATGGGTTTATGGAGACAGAGACGTTGTATGTTGTTACTATTAAAAGGAAGGGAGGCTGCCATTTTTTTCTTATGCACTCAAATGCATTGGAAAGAATTCATGAGAGAAAATGTTAGAAAAGAAAGGCATCTTGACTACCCCTTCTTTCTTTTACTCTGGTATGTCCATGCATTTATTATATCCACCTCAACAGTTCCTGTAGCTATCTCTTTGGTTACTTTAGATAATAGCAGTGATTATTGGAAAGAAGGCCTCAGTTCAAATCCTGTACTAGAAACTTAATAATTATATGCCCATGGGAAAGTCACAATGCCTCTCAGCCTCAGTTTCCTTCTGTGTAAAATGGGGATAATAATAACACCTACCTCACAAGACTTTTGTGATCATCAAATGAGTTCATATACGTAAAATTCTTTGCAGACCTTAAAAAGAAATAGAAATGATATTATTATTATTACATGTAACAAAAAGTGCTAACTTTCCATGAAATATGCCCAAAAGATGAGGCTTCTAGGGAAAAGAAATCCATTCTACTCTCAACTTTCCCTAAAAGTATCAGCTGAGTGCGACCCTAAGCATCTAGCCCCTTTTGGGAATTCATCATATAAGTAGAAGGCATGATTCCCATAGCTTTGTGAGGACTATTCTAGTATTAGAGGTCTTTCTTGCTTTTATTTACAGTGCTAGAGAGTTGAGGCTAACAGAAGTCTAACCCTCAGATAAGTGAGAGATTACTTTAGCGACTTCAAAAAAAGCCACTTGCTGGGAATGAGTTATTTCCTTCCCTGTATTAGTAGTAAAGGAATAAGGCCCAATTTGTTCTACTTTTATCCTTTCTTGGGGTGGGGGGTTGGCTTGAAAAAAATAACAAATGTTATCTGGTCCATTTTGCTACTTAATTGCAAGTTTTGTTATATGATATTCTTTGCAGTCTTCCATTATCAATTATGAAGAAGCTCTTGAATTCTCTTATTAGTTATGTGCAAATATTCAGAGGTCAGAGTTGTGTGGGTTTCTGCTTTCATCCTGAGAAAGTTTATACCACTTACAAAGTACTAAACTAAATTCACATATGAACTCAATTATTTCCAAGCACAGTTTCTGGAATTATTACACAATTGCAGAGGTATTCTGGCAGTAATCATGGCGTAGCAGTTTTTGGAGTCAACTTTCATTAATACTCATCAATTTCTCCCTTTAAGGATTTGTAACTATGGTACTACAAATGTCTATATATTGTCCTTACTCACATACTGCTGTTTTGTAAAGAAATGTTTCTACAATCTTCCCTTTTCTTTAAATAAGGAAGTAATGATTGCTTAGAAACCCTTGGAATAATAAAACTTTAACAGATCATTTCCGTGAATTTGAATCATTCAGGAAGCCTGTTGAGAGGATTGTCCCAGTGTTTTAAGGAAATGGAAATTTCTCCATTTTTCAATGATTATAGAAGACTTAAAGTTCATTGGGATTGTAGTATATGGTTGCTGAACTTCTGGGTTATTGGAGCCAGAGTCTTTCCCACAATGGAAAACAATGTAAGTGCCACTATTGGGGTCACAATCTTCTAACCTTTTCTTGAATATGGTGGTCTGTCTAAAAGTTGTGTGTCATTTTTCTGGCTCCCTGTATATCAAGGAAAAGTGTATATAGATAGATAGATATAGATATAAATATAGATATATTATATGTGTATATTATATATATATATATGCAGCTTCCCAGCTTTTTAAAACTTTCAAACTGAAAAATCTGCCTTCTTTACCTCCCACTTCCAACCAAGCACACACATTGAGAAAACATGAAAAACAAAACTTTCTATTGTCAAGCAAAAGAAATTCCCACTTTGGTCATGTCAAATGCACACACATATACATATTCATATAATATATTTGTATACACACATGTGTGTATGTATGTATGTATGTATGTGTGTGTATCCCTCTGCACTCTGAGTCCATCACCTCTCTATTATGATGTCCATAGCATGTTTCTTCATGAGTCTTCTGGAATCATGGTTCAAAATTGCATTGATCAGTTTTGCTTGTCTTTACAGTTTTGTTGCTATTGTATTACTTGTTGTCCTGGTTCTGATCACTTCACTCTGGATCATTTCATAAAATCTTCCCAGGTTTCTCTGAAGCCATCCTCTTTGCTTCTTGAAGCACAATAGCATTCTATCAATATTCATCATATCATACCTTGTTTAGCAGCTTCCTGACTGATTGGGGAGTTTTCTGATTTCTAAGTTTTTAATTCTTTGCCACCACAAAAATAGCTGCCAATTTTAAAATTTATTTAAAAAAATACATGGGCTTTGTCTCTCTTTCTTTTATATCT
Source organism: Vombatus ursinus (assembly GCF_900497805.2). Lineage (NCBI taxonomy): Eukaryota > Metazoa > Chordata > Mammalia > Diprotodontia > Vombatidae > Vombatus > Vombatus ursinus. The sequence continues at coordinate 5,330,175 of NW_020954592.1, read as the reverse complement.
CTTTGGGGTATAGACCTAGTAGTATTGCTGGGTCAAAGTTTATACAAAGGTTGTACAGTTTAATAACTTTTGGGGCATAGTTCCAAATTGCTTTCTTGAATGGCTAGATCACTTCATAGCTCCACCAGCAGAGCATTAATGTACATACTTTCCCATAGCCCTTCCAATGTTTACCTTTTCCTTTTCTGTCAACTTTGCCAAGTTGATATGTGAGAGGTAGAACCTCAATGTTGTTTTAATTTGCAATTCTCTAATTATTACTGATGTATAGCACTTTTTCATTTGGCTATTGATAACTTGCTCCTCTTCCTCTGAAAATCACTTGTTTATATCTTTTGACTAGCTGTCATTTGGAGAATGAATCTAATTCTTATAAATTTGAATCAGTTCCCTATATGTGTTATGAGACCTTCATCAGAGAAACTTGCTGCAAAGTTTTTTTCTTATTTATTGGCTTCATTTCTAATTTTTGCTGCATTGATTTTTGTTTGTCCAAATGTTTAATTTTATACAATCAAAACTTTCCATTTTGCCTCCTGTGATCCTCTCTTTCTCTTGTTTGGTCATGAAGTCTTCCTCTGTAGACAGATCTAACAGGTAGTTTCTTTATCTTTCTCATTTGTTTTACATCTTTGGATTGCATTTTACATCTTTTGGAGTTTATTTGGTATATGATGTGAGATGTTGATCTATACCTAGTTTATGCTGAACTGCTTTCTAGTTTTCACTATAGTTTTTGTTAAATAGCAAATTTTTGCCCAATAACTTGATCTTCAGATGTATCAAACTTTAGGCTATTGTGTTTGTTTGCTTCTGTATATTGTGTACTTAATCTGTTTCACTAATCAACCTCTGTATTGCTTAACCAGTATTAAATTGTTTCAAAAATTACTAGTATTGTAGTTTGAGATCTAGCCCTCTTACTTCCTTTTTTTTCTATATTTCCCTTATGATTCTTGACCTTTTGCTCCTCCAGATAAATTTTGATATTCCTAGCTGTATAAAATAATTATTTGGTACTTTGATTAGTAGACACTGAATAATTAAATTAGTTTGGATAGCATTATTTTTATATAATATTGACTCATCTTGCCCAGGAGCAATGAATATGTCTCCAATTATTTAGATCTACCTTTATTTGGATAAAGAATGCTTTGTAGTTATGGTCATAGTTCTTATGTTTGTCCTGAGAGGTAGATTCCCAAGTATTTTATATTTCTATAGTTATTTTCAATGGATTTTCTCTTTGTATATCTTCCTGCTAGATTTTGTTGGTAACGTAGAGAAATAATGATGATTTTGTGGGGTTATTTTACATTCTGCAACTTTGCTGAAGTGTTTCATTTTTTTCTATTAGTTTTTTTGTTGATTTTTGAGGATTCTTTAAATAAATCATCATATCAACTGTAAAAAAGCAATATTGTTTTACTTTTGCTTGTGCTTATTCCCTCAATTTCTTTTTCTTCTCTTTTTTTTCTGTTGTTAGCATTGTTAGCACTACATTAAATAGTAGTGGTGATAATCAACATCATTGATTTATCTTGTTGGAAAGGCCTGTAGTTTCTCATCTCTACAAATAATGCTGGCTCTTGGTTGTAGATAGATGCTACCTACCATACTAAGGAAAGATTCATTTATTTCTATATTTTCTAGTGTTTTTAATAGGAATGGGTGCTACATATTGTCAAAAGCTTTTCTGTTTCTATATATGAAATCATATGATTCTTGGTATTCTTGCTTTTGATATGCTTAATTATGTTTACAGTTTTCCTAGTATTGAACTAGCTCCCCATTAATCCTGCCTGGCTATAACATAATTTTTGTGATATGTCGCTGTTGTCTCCTTGTTAATATTTTATTTAATTTTTTGTATCAATATTCATTATGTATATTGGTCTATACATTTTTTTCTCCTTTGTGATCCTCCCTGGTTTAGGTATCAATACCATATTTGTGTCATAGAAAGCGAATCTCCTCTTCCTTAAAAACTCTTCTATCTTTTAAAGCCTTATACAACCTGCTCATAACCTATCTTCCTAGTTTCTTTGGTTATTGCTCCCTCCGCTGCATTCTGTGTGGTCCAGGTAAATGGGTCTTTTTTCTGTTCTTCACTCCATCTTGTATTTTTGTGCCTTTGCACTGGTTGTTCCCCATGACTGGAGTACATTTCCTCCCCTCCTCCACCTCAAAGAGTTCTTTTCTTCCTTTAAGGTGCAGCTCATGTACCTTCTTCTACATTAATTTTTTCCTAACCACCCTCAACTTCTAGTGCCTTTCCTCCGTACTATTTTGTATTTACATACTTTGTGTGGATATGTGAATATATATATGTATTTGTATGTATGTATAAATATATATCTCATATATTAATGTACATACATATTGTACTTTACATTTCTGTTATCTATATTTCACATTCAATTTTATTTCATATTCAATTAAAATTTTCTCCCACCTACCTCCCTCTCCCCCACCCATTGAGAACATTAGCAATATAAAACTCATTACAATTAGAGTCATGTCTATATTTTTTTCATATTCTTTTCCCCCCTATAACAATGTAAGCTCATTGTAAGGAGGAATTGTTTCATTCTTTCTACTTGTATCCCCAAGTGCCTAGAACAATTCTTGGCATATGGTAGTTTCTTGATAAATATTATTGATTGGTTGATTACTTGAAAAGATCACAGAATTCTGGAACTAGAAGAAACTTTATGGTTATATAGCTCAACTATTTCCCTGATATATTAATCAAGTTTACTACAACACTTCCAAGTAGTTACTATAACACTTCCCCAAAATACAGAACTTGCTAACTTCTGAAGTATATGTAGTCCATTACATTTGAGAGACAACTCTGATTAAATCTTCTGCTAATGTCTTGGGAATATTATGTGAGCCAACATATCTTTAGGAATGAATTTGTTCTTTTTTGTGACTGATAGTCCACAAAATCAGAGCAAGATTTCTGTTGTTCCTTATTGAGAAGTTCTAGTCCTTGATCCTTGATGCTTACAATCTCATTAATATAATATTGTTGTCATAAACTCAAGGTTCCTTTTCTTTCCATAAAGAGAGTAGATCAAAGCTTGATTTTTTATAGTCCTGTGCTTATTCTCTTGTTCTTTATAGAAATTTATATTTGTTACTTGTCAGCCGTATAATAGTAAACTTATTTGTAAGAATGAAACTGGGAAAGCAATGTTTAAACATATTGGATGTTGTAAGTTATGAAAATGATGGTGGTCTCTTCTGCTTTCATAGCCTGTACACAGAAACAGTAGAGCTTCAAAAGTGTTCGACCCAACAAGTAGTGAGTAGGGCTTTGGACCACAAAACAAGAAAAGCTATGGGTAGAGACAGTGTAATGGGTTTAGTGAATTACTCAAATTGCCTATTTTAGAGTCCCATTAGAATATGATAGTACTTTAGAATTTCTCTTTTCTACTGTACACTTCGTCTTCCTTTTATAATCTGTCCGTACCACGTTGCCTTAGCTTTCTGAGCAAACACAGAGCTTTTTGTCATTGTTAGGTTGTTCGATGATGTCCGATTCTTCCAGCAAAGACACTGCAGTGGTTTGCCATTTCCTTCTCTAGTTGTTGTTTGTTGTTTTGGAGTCAAGTTCTCAAAGTGAACCATGACATCAGGAAGGAGATGTCATGACTTGCAAGTGAATTAGATTTAAGTGAGGGAGGGCTGAGTCAAGTCACCAGCCTGACTCTCTTCTCTGGGTCCAGTGGCGAGTTGTAGATAAGGAGGACTGCAGATGGCCCCCAGTGCAGTGAGAGGCCTTGGCCTTTTTGACCTAAGGTCTTTCCCAAGTTTCAGTTTGTCTGAGGCAATGCCCAGTCAGTGATTAAGGCTAGGCAAAAATGAGGCTTCTTTTACCTAGTGAAAAAAAAACAACAAAATCAATCTGGGAAGGGAAGACCCTCAGGGTTTCTGGCCAGAACGGAAACAATTGCTATTTACACTCATTCTGACACATCAGAATCCAAACAATGACCAAGTAAAGGTATGTATGTATGTATGTATGTATGTATGTGTGTATGTGTATACATATATGTATATATGATATAGAAATATGCATAGAAATAATAATTGAATCCTTGACATAATTGGGGCTTGTAAACTCACAAAGCAAGTTAGTGTGGGGGAGAAGGGAACAGAGATGAGGACAAAGCCTTGGAGGATCCCCAAAGTTAGGGATCTGGATGAAGATCTAGTCTGAGAAGGAGCAGTAAGAAGGTAGGAAGGTAATCAAGAAAGAACAGTTCACAAAAATGTAAGGCAGAGAGTGTAAGAGGAGACAAGAATAGAGGTCAGAAAAGTCAAGAAGATTTTTGAAGAGGCTAGAGAGGTTAAGAAGGGTAACAAGTGAGTGAAAGACATTAGTTTTGTCAGTTAAGAGATTATTGGTAACTGAAAAGAACTATTTAAAGTGAATGGCGCAATTGCAAGTCAGATTGCAGAGGATTTAAGAGAGAATGAGGGTAGAGAAGTGGAGATATCTAGTGTAGACAGCTTTCTCAAGAAGTTTAGTAGAGAAGGGGAATAGAGTTGTAGGACCACAACTACTGGGAATGGTAGGGTTGGGTAAAAGTTTCTAAAAGATGGTGAAGACATGGGTAAATATGCAGGCAGCAGGGAAGGAACTAGTAAGTAGATAAGGAGAGACTGATATGAGAAAGATTGTGACGAGGACAATATACTGAAGAAGATGGTAAGGGATATTATCAAGGGGGTGTATAGAGGGGTTTGGGTTGATAAGAGGAAGGGCCATTTCTTCATGTGAGAGAGGTAAAAGAAGATAGTGGGTGAAGATGACTGAGGCATTGTGAGAAAAGGAGGGAAGGAGAAAATGGTATTCTCCAAGGATATTCAAGGGGTGTGTGTATGTGTGTGTGTGTGTGTGTGTGTGTGTGTGTGTGTGTGTGTGTGTATGAAATACTGAAATATAAGGCAAGATGAGATTAAACAGATGAGGTGGTTGGGGAAGGAGTTTCTCTGGAAAGCTTGAAGAGGGATGAAAGGATTTGGAACAGTGGCCATGGTGAAAGGGATAACAAATTTCTGAATAGGAATGTGTGAAAAGATTGTCATATTGCAGTAGGGTTCAGTTCATATTATTTAACAGAAATCTATTGCAGACCTAGTCTGCATGATTTCATTTTGTGACTTTTGTTCAGCTCCAATAAGTTGCACATGAACAGTAGTGAAGGTGGATGTACTGGGCTCTGTGCTACATGCTGAGATCTGTCAATTTATGTATCATCTATGTGTGTATATACATGTGTATATGTATACACACATACATACATACATATATAGGCTAGCACTAGACATGATCCTTCCCTCCCCAGACTCTTAGAAATCAAAGACTTTTTCAACAGACATACCACAGTCTAACTTTTATAAGAAAATAATCTTCCTCCCCTGCTAGATTGACAGTTCCTTAAGGGTGATGATGGTGCTGTTATTTTGTTTGTTTTTAAACTAAGATACCTTAGTCATAATGGATACAACCCTAGGCTTGGAGCCACTTATTAGCTATGTTATTTTGGGCAAACCACTGAAATCATCTGAGCCCTATATTTTTTCACTTGTAAAATGGGGATAGGAATATTTGCACTACCCTTTTCTTGAGGTCGTGGTGGGGAAATCCCTTGGTAAGCCTTGAAACACTACATAAACGTGAATTATTCCTCTTTGTTGAATTGTATTGCAGCTTCTTTTTCAATTCAGGAAATGATCTAAGTTCCTTTGTGAGGATTTTTTAAAAAATCTCTAAGAAAGTTTTACCTATTGAAACTTATTTTTATTTTGATCAAATCTGAGGACTACAATAACAAGTTATTATTATTTGTGGAATGCCAACAGTATTGTCTAGGACAAGGATTAAAAAAAAAAGACATCTTAGGTCCCAGGGCCACTCATCTAAGTAAGAAATAGGGAAGTTATCTCTTAAGTGTTAGTAGTGACTTTGTGACTATTAAATGATACTTACCCAAACTTGGTGTCAACCAAAAAGTCTCAATAAAAGATATAGTGAAATGCTGAATTGTGTATTTTAAAAAATACTTAAGAACTTTTAAAACAGTATCTAGTTTATGTGCTACTCTAGCTTGTTTCTCTCTTTCCTATCCACTTACAATTTCTCTGATACAATTCTAGAATTTTTTTCATCCTTTTGGCCTTGTGAATTTTAATGAAACACTGGAGATAGGTCTATACAGTCACCTTAGAAACTGAGGTGGCAGCCTTTACATACATGCACACAACAGAAAAATAACTTTAGCTTTGCTTATTGGGACAGTTATTGCTTAGAGCTAAATTCTGTGGCTAGATATATCTAAATTACATCATTCTTGGCCTTATATGTTTTAGAACTAGCCCCAAAGTTTCTACCCTTAATTGATCTATCATTGTTAATTACTTTACATATTTTTTCTATAGCTAGAAGTTCTGTGTTCAGCAATTATTTTTTTCCTGTTTGACTCACTTCCTCATTTAAAAAAACAACAACAACAATAACTAGCATTATGCCCCTTTTGGGTGGTTCATTCTTTTTCCCCCTGGATCTGTAGTTGAAAGAGAACTATGCTAATTCTTCTGGGCTTGCTTTTATGTATACTTCCTGAGGAGTAGCAGCTAGCAACTTTCTGACTGCCCTATTTGCAGGTTTACCCTCAGTCTGAGTACATTTGTCTTTTCCTCCTTTAATCCTGTTCTTTTAGCTGTAGGTTAATTTTATGATTTCTGTTTATTTTTCCTTTTTTTTTGTTTTTGAGTGTCTTTGTTCTCTTGCTGATATTTATAGCTTTTTTTCTTTCCTTTCTCCCCCTTTCATTTCCCGTTTACTCAATACTCAATCCTTAAATGAGGATTTTTTTCCTATGAATTGTGACCACAGTGCATTTTGCTTCAGCCTGCTGTCTATTTCCTACTACTCCACCTACTTAATCTGTTTTTTTTCTCTTTTTTTCCTATAGAATGCCAATTCCTTAAGAGCAGGGACTATTTTATTTTTTATCTTTTTGTCCCCTACATCTAACACAATGCCTAGCACTTAGCAAGCATTCAGTAAATACTTGTTGACTGACTTACCATCTTTTTGCTATTATAATGATATTCTGCCATTATAATGTTCATATTCTTCTGTTACCCAACAAGAAGTAAATAACTGAGGGAATCTACAAGCTCTCTCAATCCCATTAAAGTAGTTATATTTTCTTTGCTTCAGCTCAGATGGGCAGAGATTTATGTTAGCATCCCCAGGTTACAGCTCTGCCTCAGATTTTCCCTCTTCAGACTCCATAGTCTCATTCAACTGACTTGTAGCACTGCGGGTGTTCTGTGTGCTCTTTAACAACCATTGGGAATCTAAAAGATATGTTAAAACCTTTTTTCTCAGTTTGCTTAACTGTACTACTGCAAAGCCCAGCCATCAGTTTTGATTTTCTTTTTCCAGAGAGCATTTCCAAAAGAAAACGTTAGTTGCCTCACTGGTTAGGTGGATGCCATTCTCTTTCAACTCTGACTTCTGAGTATTGCAATATGTCCCTCAGACTCCTTTCCAGTAAATTTGTACTGTATGTTTCTCCATTATTCCTGTGTAAGTAGTTGCTACTTCTTGAGTACTTTTCTTTTTGAAGAGTTGTTTAAACCATTTTTTGGAAGACCACAGCATGACCTTAATAGAAGAAAGTTATCCAAAATAAAATAGATTACCTTATTATAATCTCTCCTGGTCAATCTACATTTGACTTATTGTTTTCAGTTCTGGTTCCACATTTTTAATAATGATAGCTACTATTAATATTTGTATAGCATTTTAAGTTCTACAAAGCTACGAAGAGTTATCTCATTTGATTTCTTACAATGACCCTGGAAGATAGAAGGAGGCTAAGTATTCTAAGAGGCAGAGATGAGGAAGAAGTACTTTTGGGGCATGGGGGAAGAGATGAGAGTTGGGATATTGTGCATATCACAAGAAGGCCAGTGTGACTGGACTACACATGGTGTGTGTAAAGGAGAGTAGTATATAGTAATCAAGGAAAGGTTGAATGTTACCAGATGGTGAAGGTGGCAGAAAGTGGAGATGAGGATGTTCTGATAGGCAGGCTCACGTAAGTGCCAAAAGGTAAGGACTATTTCTACTTTTTGGTTGTTTTAGGCCATTTCACTCACTTTTCTCATATACTGGAGCCCTCAGCTAGTATCCATGTTTATCTCAGTTCTATATTGGAATGCATTCTGTGCTGAACTGATTTTTGTGTATCAGGTTTCAAATTCCTCAAAACTAAAGAAACAAGGAATGGTATGTGTAAAGGAGAGTACTATATAGTAATCAAGGAAAGGTAGAAGAAATGTCAGTAAATATGGAGCATCTTTTTGCCCTCCTCTGGGGCAAAAATAACTATTGTAACAGTGTTATGAGCAAGAAGATCTAAAGGATTCTTGTAAAGAGAAGCACAACACGAACCCTTCTTTGTTGACCGAATGACAATAGTTTTGTTTATCTTGTAAATTCAAGTTTTAGGTATCTATTTAGTAACAACTTCTGAAAACTGTCTGTTGCTGGATAAGAGTTATGCACACCTCCTGGTGGAGAGAGAAAGAACTCATCATACAGTTTTATTGACGTTACTCCAAAGTGAATTATCCCTAGGCACGACTAATATAATTTGTCATAACATTGTTGGAATATTGGCATGCCATTGCAATTTTTTCTTGACAGCTTTGCCTCTCTGCGTCTGTCAAGATTTTTTCTTCTCTTTCTATAGGACCGCACCTGACTATATAATCTAAATCCAAATCTAATCCAACAAACATTTATTAAACATCTACTATGTGCCAGGCACTTTGCTAAGTACTGGGGATACAGTTAATAAAAAGAAGTGCAGTCCCTGTGCTCAAGGATCTTATACTCTAAAGGGGGAGACACTACACAAAAGGAGGCAGGAAATGGGGGTGGGAGTTTAGGAGCAGGAGATCTTGTTCCACAGAGTTGAAACTAAGCAGGGTAGCAGATGCAAAGCAGAGTCACCAGTACAGTAGGATTGGATGTACAAGGATGATGTTTCATTCTGTACAATAGCTCTCTAAGAATGTACTTGGAGACCTGGGACCCTTTCTTAGCTTCAAACAATAGTTCTTGATTGCTCTCATCTTTTTAAAATTTATTTAATGGAATTGTCTCTTATTTTGGTTCTTAAATTAAGGTATTTAACAGTATAGCAACAGCAGATTCAGCCTCTCAGTCACAGATGTGCTATAGTTCCCATGTCTTATGATTATATAGGTGTTGGATTTATATTTCAGAATAGTCATAATTCTATCTATAGGGACTAACACTTATTTTACTTAGTTTTCAGAAAGCTACCCTTTTGATTATAAACCTACTTAATTAAAATAAGGTGGTTTTTTTTTTCTTCCTTAACAAGTCAACAAATACCTCCTATGTGCCAGGCACTGTGTTAACCACAGGAGATAAAAAGGAATGTAAAACAACAGCAACAACAACAACAACAACACCACAGTTCCTTATCTCAAAGAACTCACAGTCTAATAGGGAGACAACATATAGGCAACTACAAACAAGATATTGAAAAGATAAATTGGAGATAATCTTAGAAGGAAGGCACTAGCATCAAAGGGTATTGAGAAAGATTTCTAATAGAAATTAGGATTTTTTAAAAATATTATTTTGATCTTTTTTTTTCCTTTTTACATCACTGTTACTTTCCAGTGACTCCATCATTCTCCCAATAAGACCCTCTTGTTAGCAAATAAGTACAGTTAGGCAAAACAAATCAACACATTGGCCATATTGGAAAATGCATGCCTTATTCTGCACCTTTGGTCCATAACAGCAGTCTGCTTTGTGGAGAGTAAGACATGTTTGGTTATTGGGACTTTGGTGTTCCCAATGGAAACTGCATTCATAAGAGTTTAGAAGTCTCTTAATGCTGTTTTCCCTTTACATTATTTTGTAAATTTTTCTCATAGTTTTGCTTATTTCCATAATTTGTCTTTCTGAGTTTTTCTGAATTTTTTATATTCATAATTTTATGCAGCATAATAATATTCTAGTACATTCATGCATTGCAGCTTGTTCAGCCATTCTTCATTGGAATCCAATTTCCTTCTAGTTCTTTGCCACTGTTAGTGTTATAATTAATTTTTTATGTCTGTACAACCTGAAATAGGGTTTCAAAAGCACTTTGGATCTAAAACAATTTGAAAGCACTTTGGATCTAAAATAGTTTGACTCTGAAAAACAACTTGACATCCATGCACAGTTTCCCCATTATCTTCCAATTCAAGAGAAAGTGGGGAAAGAAGCTTCTCTTTAAACAGATGGGGAAAAAAAAAGGAAAGAAAATTTGTACATACTTTAAAAACTGGTCAAATTTGGTTTCATTGTGGGATCTAGAAAATGACCTCATGGGAATCCTAGGTACTTCTTTCAGTCTTTATAATTTGCATACATTTAGGAATTTCTTGAAGTCTTAGAAATGAATTTGAGGTATTTTGCACACAGTTTAACACAATTTAAATAAAAATATGAATCTCATCACAGAACTATTTTTGATGGCAAGTAGAGGTGGTTTGACTGTCAATTAACTAAACTGTCATTCAAAAATAGGTTTTTCAACTCTCTTTTTTCTTTTCTTTTTCTTTAACACTAGGCACTCTTATTTCACCCAGGCTATAAATGTAGGAGTCACTCATGGTCTTATTCCAAATACTGATCAGCAAGGAAGGTTTAACCTGCTTCATTTTTCCAACCTGGGCTGGTTTGACCCTTCTTAAGCATTCTGATAGTCTTCCACTCCTAAGGGTACACCCTATCAGTACTAGATTAAACACAGACACATGATTGGCTATAGCCCTACTTCAGGTCAAAAATCCCAAGCTCAGATGATCCACCTGCTTCATCCTCCCCAGCAGCAGGGCCTACAGGCATGCATCCTCCTGGTCTACAGTATTAACTATTTTAATGCACAAATTTTCTTTTTCTCTCTCTTCTAAGCTCTCTCCTAGATATCCATTTGAATAATGAACTTGACTTTAGGCTTCTTTTCTCAGCATGATATTTTTGTGTGTATTTTTTAAATGAAGGAATGAAAGTATTTATTAAGTGCTTACTATGTACAAAGCACTGTACTTTATCCATAGTAATTGGGTTTAAATTATAAGATAAAATATTGTGAGGAACATCAGACAAAAACACCATTCCTAGGTAGTACCTATGAATGGCATGGCCTTGGTCATGCTGTCCTTTTCTTCATTGAAAAACTGTTCAATTAGAATGCAAAAAAAAGATGTATTTTTTAATGAATTTGGAAATGTATAAACAGAATATACACCAGTTCAGATTCAAGTTACCAATCTATGCTCCATACACATTACTGACAATTCCTTCTGCTCCTTTGATGATTCCTCCTCCCACACCTTTAACACAAATCTCTTCCAGGGTTATGTACTTGCCTCTCTTCTTTGCTCACCTGTCACTACCATGTCTCCCATGATGAACTCAATTTCTCTCAGGACCTCAGTTATTCCTATACTACTCTGCAGATGCCATAAATTCTGTGTCCTGCCACACCCTGGAGACCTGCAGATCTCTAATTTTGCATAATCTCTGGGTGGCCACTGGATGTCCTGTTGGTGCCTCAGACTAAGAATGTCAAAACTGAAATCATCTTCTCTCCTAAACTTGTCCCTTCTTTTATCTTCTTTATTTCTGTAGATTGCACTTCTATTCTTATAGTTATGACCTCGAAGTCCAATTTAAACCATTTCCCAAGTCCTATTACTTCTAACTTACAATGTCTCTTACATCTCCCTCTAATTTTTCTAGTCCCCTTGGAAATCATCCTAGTTCATGCACTCATCTTTTTCCACCTGTTGTAATAGTCTCCTAATATTTCTTCCTGTTCTCCCCTATTCTATTTTGTCATTCATATCACTATTTGCCTAATCTTCTTAATTATATCCCCAACACTTAGCACAGTGCCAGACATATTGTAAGCACTTAATAAATACTTCTTGATAGATTGATTACCAATCTGATCACATCATTTCTACTGCCTACTGAATAAATTCCTGATCCTGACATTCAAGGCTTTCCACAAATCTGGCTCCAACATATCTTTGTAGCCATATTTCATAGACTCATAGATATAAAGATAGATGGGACTTTGAGAACATTTTATCTAGCCCTCTCATTTTGTAGAGAAGAAAATTGAGATCAAGAGAAGTGATTTATTTGCCCAAGGTCATAGAGCAATTTATAGAACCTGGATTTGAATCCAAGTCTTTCAATGCTAAGTCTTATATTCTTTAAATTGCATCATGGTGCCTCCCAAGATTATACTCCAAGATTATATTCCCTCCATTATACTAGTATATTTCAGAGAAAATGAACTACTTTTTGTCATTTGTTTTCATTCTGGCCTGATCCTTTTCCATGCCTTTACTTACACTTTCTTCTCTTCCCGTAATTGACTCTCCCCATTCTGTCTGTTGAAGTTCCTGTCTTTCCATCAAGGCCCAACTGGGTAGCCATCGCCTCTTGGAAGTTTTTCTGCATTCTTTCTCCTGACCCACTCCTCCCCCATCCAGATGAAAGTGATCATTCTCCCTACTTTTTTCTCAGAATGCTATGTCTGTACCTTTCCCTCATACCTATTCTATTCTGCCTCTTACATGAATTACGACATAGGGGTGTGCTATGTGTTTATATGTGTATGTAGCTGTCTTTCTCTACCTTATATTACCAGGTTCTTGAAAGCTAAGGATACACCTGAGGACCTTGCCTAAAGAACTTAGTAAATGTTTGTTGAATTGAATGAGATCATTATTATGGCCTTGATAAATAAGAAATGGGTTTAAAATTTTGGGAGAGAACATGTTAGAGAGATCATGTTAAGTAAATGAATTTCCTGTGTAGGGATGCTGCCTCATTTGTCTGGTCTTGTCTAGTGTGTTTTGGATGATAATTTTCTAGATGACTGAAGTTTACCCTTTTAAGCAATTGAAATACTTAATTTTTATGTTAACCCATTTTAATGGAAATTTTCTTAAAATATTCCATACATATTTCCCTTCCTTCTTAAGTAGAGCCTATTGTTTAACTTTTTTTTCATTAATCAGAGATTGGACATAATTTGTTTAACTGTGTTATGATGTAGTGATGGCCTTTATTGCCTACAGAAAAGGCTTCTTATGGAAATTCTCCTAAAATGTCATATACATTATTTATATACATATTGTATAATATTATATATTATACACACATATCTATGTACATATATACACACATATGTATATGTGTGTGCATATGTATGCGTATATACACATATATGTATATCACTGTATCACAACACAGTTAAATAAATGATGCCCTGAATCATGAAAAAAATTATGGTTAAACTGTACATGGTATGCACTGCATACATGTACCTTTATGGGCATCATTTATTTAACTGTGTTGTGATGCAGTGATCAACTTAATTAATTACGGATGAGATATTTTATGGAAATCTTCCTAAAATATTACATGTATATTTCCTTGCCTTCATAAGTATAGCATACTATGTGTAATTTAGCCCTTTTCCATAAATCAGGGTCTTCATGGACATCATTTGTTTGACTGTGTTGTGATGCAGTGATGCCCCTCATGGCTTGCAAAGGAATGTAGACCTAGATGGCCCTATATTGTTGTCTTCATTCTCTGCCATGCTCTTCTAGTTGATCTTTCCTTTGTCCCTCTTAGTTGTCACATTTCCTTACCCATAAACTTAATTTACTGTGAGATATAACTTAGGACAGAACTGAATAGACTCTTAGAATATTAGAGATGGAAGAGACCATATAGTTCATCTAATCCAGGGGTTTTAAACTTGGAGTCAATGATCTATGGACAGATTTCAAGAGGTCTGTGAACTTGGATGGGTAAATATTACTGCTATTTTTATTCATCTCTGGGTTGTTTTGTAATCTTATGTAATTTTTATGCATTTAAAAATATTATTCTGAGAAGGGGTCTATAGGGTCCATAGGTGTGCCAAAGGAATCTGTGATACAAAAAAAGAATTAAGAACCCTGATCTAATCCAATTTCCCTAATTTTGTAGAGAGGGACACTTAAGACCCAGAGAACTTACTGTTTTGTCCAAAGTCATATGGGAAAAATGGCAGAGCTGGGAACTGGAACTCAGGTCTGTCAGCTCCAAGTTTACTACTCTTCCTACTATGCTGCCCTTTCATTTTTGTCTCCCCAGGCTTGTTTAACAGTTGAATTTTACTTGAAACTTTAGTTTGCCAGGACAAAGAAGATCACCAAGCTTGATAAATCAATAACCTTCATTCTGTATGTAATAGCAAGTCAGTAAATCTGAGCGTCTGGCTTTCTTTGGAGAATAAAGTAAGAATCTTGCAGAAGCTAGTTTCTTTTTTCAGTCAGAAATATTTTTGCTTGTGTTATGGATGGTTGAGGCTTTCCTGTGTGTGTGTGGCAGAGGGAAACTGGCTGCTGGAAAAGTGGGATGTTAATATAATAATTTTTCAAAAATTAATAAGTAATACTATTGTTAATGGTTTTCAATTATAATAAATCTCATAATACATTTTTTAAAACTCTCTGATTGACTTGATAGAGTCACTCAGTTAAGAAAGGTAATTTATTTTAGGACACATAATTAATGTTGCGGTTTTTTTAGGTTTTATTTTGCTTTTTCCTTTAAAAAATATTTTTTAAATCACTGTTACTTTCCAATAACTTATCTCCCTTCATACTCCCCAAATAGAACTCTTTCTTGGAACAAGTAAGTATAGATAAAGAAATAAACACCTTGCTTTACCATCAATCTTCAGAATTTCTGATTAGGAGCTCCATTGACTGGAATTTTGAAGTCTTTCAATGTTTCTTTCCCTTTCTATTACTATGGTCATTGAGTGAATTGTCTTGCTGGATCTACTTACTTCTGCCCACATTTGTTCATTCAAGGCTTCCTGATTTTTGTCAAAGTATTTTTATTCATCATTTTTAAGTAATATTCATTTTAAAACATTTCATTGATCATTTTTATATCACCTTCATTTTGCAAAATACTTCTAACCCCTACCCCAACCCATCCATTATAACCAAGAAAAAAAGGTGGAAAAAACTGTTTTGTAGACTCAGTATTCTACCTTTCAGCCACATGTTTTCTAAATGTGGGTCAGTATAAAATATAATACTCAATATTAGAGTAGATTAACTGCTCAACACACTCTGTTTCTATTCAGTCAAACTGGAGAAATAAAAAGCAACCAAGACATGTGTTAGAAGGTGGATTACCTAAGGCAGGTGGGAGGTGTAGTGGATAGAGCATTGAGCCTGGAGTCAGGAAGTCAGTTCAAATCCAGCCTCAGACATTTACTACATATATGAAGGAATTGATAGAAGATATTTTGAAAGAAGAAACAACAATAAAAGTTTCATTACTGACTTGGAAAGGAAAGAATGAAAGAGGATGCCAGGATTTATAAAAATCTCATAGAATTTCAGCTCTAAGAGGGGAAAAATTAAGCTATTTGGAGCAAGTGCTATGCTTTAAAAAATGTAACTCCTAGAACAATGCTGAGGTTTTTAAAATTATTTTTTAAAATATGAAATTCCAATAAGTGATAAAAGAAATCAATTAGACAAGTGTTTGAATTCACTTTAATTTATCATGATGAATTGAAATCTATTGATAAGCATTTACTGAGCAGATACCATGTGGCTGGCCATATAAGGTTTTAGTTGTAGAAAGACAGAAGTAAAACAGTCTCTGCCCCTAAGGAGCTTCAGTGCTTTCAAGGGAGACAACATGCACAGAAATACAAACTAAATACATACAAAATAAACGCTAGGAAAAAATGAGGCACCTCTAAATGGAGTTCTCTCATAGTAATAACATATTATGATATGTTTTTGCTAGTAATGTTTTAAAGTTGGTAAAGAACTTTGAAAATTTCTCATTTTACTCTCATAACCCTGAGAAGTAGATGTTATTATTATTCCTGTTTCATTGATGAGAGAACTGAGGCAGATAGAGGTAAAGTGATTTTCCCAGGGTCATAGAGCTAATAAATGTCTGAGGTCAGATTTGAACTGAGGTCTTGGTGACTCTAGATCCAGAGAGTCAACTTACCACCTCTTTTGATCATTTTCATTTATAATGTAGTGTAGTGGAGAGAGCACTAGACTGGGAATCAGGAGAAATAGGTTTTGCCTATCAGTTACCATGGACAGATCAGTGCCATTTTGTCATTATCTGGTGTCTAGCATAGTGCCTTGTACACTATTGTCACTTAATATGTTTGTTGGATTCAATTCAATTTTCAAAATGAAGAAGTTGGACTGAGAAGGAAATAAACACTTTACTAACAGCCTACTATGCTAAGCACTTTACAAATATGATCTCATTTGATCCTCACAACAACCCTGGGTGGTAGATACTAATATTACTCTTATCATACAATTTAGGAAACTGAGGCAGGCAGAGGTCAAATGACTTGCCTAAAGTTAAACAGCTATTAAGTGTCTGAGGCCAAATTTTAGTACAAGTCTCCTCACTCCAGGACCATCTCTTTAACCACCATATGAACTAGCTTGCTGATGTTTATTGTCCCTTCCAGGTCTAACAGTTTGCAGTCCCATCAAAGCAGCTGGGTTGAGGGGGAGGGGAAGAAGAGGGGAATAAAGGTACCAAAATTACAGAAATTATCTCATACTATTTATTAGGTTTAGTTTTAAGGAATTCCCTTTCTACTTTACAGAGTAAATACACACATATGTCTTACCAATATTCATTTTAATTTTATCCTCTTTTTCAATCTTCCCATTCTTCTTTGCCTTTGCTATGTATTTTTTTTATTTCACATGTTATTATTCTTTTTTCTTTTTACTTGTGTTTTCTTTTTTCCTTTTGCCACCTTTACTGGGCTAAAGTACGTATTTTACTTTGTCTTTTTCATTTCCTTTAGTTCATTTCCCCTTATCACTGCCCTTTGAGCACATTTATATTTCTATTTACAGCATGGATTTTATCCAGCCTCCTTTTGTGTGCCCTTCATTTCCTTTTTCTAACCCTAAGATTCACCAAGAATGATTATCTCTAAACACACATTGCTTTGTGTCTTTTACTTTCTGCTGCACTTCCTACAAAAACTGTCTGTGTGGACATAAGGCAAGGATGGGCAAGAAAGAAGGGCAAGGATGACAGCAAAAACCTAGACCTAGTCATAGGATTTCAATGTCCAGGGTTGCATTTCTTTGAATTGTGCTTTTAGATATTTTTCTGAAAGGACTTAGAGATGAATCAGGGTAAAGTTCAAAAGAAAGGCAATGTAGAATTGTAGATAGAGTGATGGATCTTTAGTCACGAAGACTGTTCAATTTCTACCTCTGACACTTACTGTCTGTATCACCCTAGGCAAGTCATTTCATCTCCCTAAGCCTCAGTTTCCTCATATATAAAATTATGGAATTAGACTAGATAGCCTTTTAGGTTTACTCCAGCTCCAAATTTGTGAGCTTTTTACTCAATGTAAAATTTTAATTTGTATCTAGTGAAAATAACAAAAACAGGAAATCTTATATTCCAATACTTTTATTCATTACAAAAAGCTTAGAAGCAGAGAGTCAGAGAAAGGTAAATTGAACAGGTTGACTGAGACACTAGTGAGGAGTTAGTCAAGCACAGTGAGGATTACCTGAACTTAATAGTGGAAGCATCTGTTCAACATAGAAACAATGTTCATTAAGGAACTTTAATGGAGATTTGCTGAGGTTTGAAGTTTACAATTCTAGAGTTATGATGTATTGTGAATACATGGTTTTTCTCCAAGTACATCTTATTCCCCTTTGCAGTAGTCCATCAAATATTAAACATGTAATAGGTATGTGACGTTTCCTTAGCATGGACCTCTACACTTGGTTTCTGAGCTGACTCAATCACCTCCATCTGACCTCGTATTGGTAGCTCTAGGTTCCCAAGCTAGTATCACTTAAAGTCTCTCAAGGTAGTAAAGGTAATCCTATTGTGGGTGAATACATTCCCCTTATTGATCACCGTAACTCTCAAATCTCTATCATTGTGCTTCCATTTACACAAAACCAACCACTCACAATTATGATACATTAGATCTTAAAATAATCATTACCTTAACAATAAAGTGAAAGAAATAATAAGGGCATCATAGGTACTCACATAAGGCAAATTTTACAATAATAAATATTTTACAATCTACTTGTAAACTTTGGCCATACTCTTTGATGCACTCAGTGTCTGTGAGGAAGAATGGGCACACACAGAAACCTGGCAGAGAAATACTTAAGTGAGGAAAATCCATATACTCAAAGTATCTTACAACTCTAGAATTATAAACTTCAGAAGCCTCTTTCCACCTCAGCAAGTTGTCCCTCTGCACAGTTGGACTTTTTCAGCAGCAATTATGGCATCCATCACTTCTAGCTTCAGAGTTAACCAGTTGAAGTAATATTAACCTATTTTGGGAAAAGGTGAGGTGTACCTTTATCTTAACATAGGCAAAAGCCTCTCCAGCTCTGTTTCTTTGCAGATTTCTTCTTTTCCATCCAACCCCCTTTCCCCAAGAACAGGTTACAATGCAAAGAAATCCCTTCAGCTTCTCTACTGCCCTCTTCTTGCTGTAAGTGGCAGTAGAGAACCCTCCAGGGTCTCATTAGGCAACCAATCTGCCCAGGAATAAATGTTAATAGGGAAAGAATACTTATAGTCTCTCTTTAACATGGTTCTGACATCTATCTATCTAGTGGCTCTCTCTATCTCTCTGTCTCTGTCTCTTCTCTTCCCTCTTCTCTTTTCTCTTTTCTTCTCTTCTCTTCTCTTCTCTTCTCTCTCTCTCTCTCTTTCTCTCTCTTTTGCTAAGCAGCCTTGTTTACTGCAGCTTAAATTTGTTTTGGTTCGAATTGCTTTAGAAATGACAGAGTCTCAAGTTTGATTTGTATGTATGTATATAGTAAAAGCATTTATTATTAAGACAGTATAATAGGATTAAGATTAGTAAGTAGAATAGAGTTAGAGTTAGTAAGTCCTAATAGGTAACAATAACATACTTAAGTCTCAGTTGTTATCAAATCTTGTCACAATCAATCATCAACCTTGGGGGGAGCCATCTACATCTGGCTCACTTGGGCTGGAGTGTCCCAGTTTTCAGCATCCAGAGTCCCAATGGGAAAATTCCAGGCTGCATGTCTGTACCTCAGGGGAGACTCCAAAGATAAAGTTGGGGCTACCTGCTTTTAGGCGTTTGCCAAAAATACGTGATTTGTGGGAAAAGAGCTGCTCTCAAATCTATCCTTGAGAGTATTCCTGTTATGAATATCCAATTTCTAGAGGGGTAGGCAGCCCTTCCTGGAAGCAGATACCATAAACAGTCCTTCACCATCTAGCTAGGAATAAGATTAACATGAAAAAAGAGTCAGGGTCAAATTGCTGGCATACTGAGTAAAGTCAGAATGTGTTTTTTAAGTTCATTCCTCTCTCTCTCTCTCTCTCTCTCTCTCTCTCTCTCTCTCTCCCCCCCCCCACCTCAGTCTCTGTCTCTCTCTTTCTCCTCCTTCCTTCTCCTTCTGGATTTAGATTCTGTGTCCTCTTTGTGAATGACCCCATTTTAACTAAATAGTAGTAAACCAAATTCTCACCTTCTCTCCTTGATCAGATAATATGAGTATTCCACAATCACAGGACAGTTTTGGTATTTAGTCATTTTTGTTTTTCCTTTGGCAAGGCAATTGGGGTTAAGTGACTTGCCCAGGATGACACAGCTAGTAAGTTTCAAGTGTCTGAGGTCGAATTTGAACTCAGGTCTTCCTGACTCTGAGGCTGGAGCTCTAGCTACTGCACCACCTAGCTGCCCCCCAGTTTTGGTATCTATATTTCCAGTTATTAACCTAAAAGTTATCAAGTTCTTCAAATTGTGTTCTCCATTGCCTCTAATAGTCTACAGCTTTGTCACATTCAGATGAGGAAATACAGCCTCAGACATCTGAGTCAAGCAACCTCAGTCCCTGCTTCCTGAAGAATTCTGAGTAGACCTATGCCCCCAGACAAGTAAACTAAATTCAGAAGCAGACATATGTTCCATACAAGAGAACTGTCAACTATAAATTTCTTTTAAAAGTTGCTCCCTTATACATAAAGAATGATAGCACAACTTGTCCTAGTTTTCTCTCTGGATGCCATTGATATAAAGTAAGAAAAATGAAAACAATTAATAGTTTCTAGTTATCTCATTTGATTTCAGCTCACCCTTGTGGGTTAAGTTCTCTTCATTTGGTTAGTAAGGAAGCTGATGCTGAATGAGATTATGTGGCAATATGGATGATGATAAAATAAGTGTGATATAGGAGACATGGTAACCAAGGGCAATACCAGTTTAGGGTATGCAATTATTTTCAAACTATTACATAGGAGAATGACAGAAGGTTAAGAACAGAATAGCCTCACAAAACATTGAAACACAGTTAAGGAGAAAATGAGCCTGAAGAGAACATGGTTTAACTCAATTAAACTAAATTATCATGTCCACATTTATAGAAACTATAATTTCTGAGTATTGACATCAACTTAGGTGTAAGACAGAGAGAGAGAGAGAGAGATATGCTCCCCTAAGGTGTTCATTAGTGCCATGGAAACTGAGCCCCATATAGTCCAAACAAAAGAATAATTCCCTGTGATTAATGAGAGTTTCCAGAAGACTCTCTTCATAAATGTCATTGTATAAATTGCACCAAATCCTAGAATGCTACATGACCTCTCATTGAAATCCCTGGCAATGACAGATTGGTATAACTGTCCATGCTGGAAAAACAAAGTAGTTTTGTTTTGTATTGACCAGAGTATGATATTCAGTTAGATGGATAGCTAATTAAGTTACATATATTTTTTTTCTTTGTTTTTTAGGCAATTGGGTTAAGTGAGTTGCCCAGGGTCACGGAGCTAGTAAGTGTTATGTGTCAGAGGCCAGATTTGAACTCAGGTCTTTCTAAATCCAGGGCTGGTGCTCTATCCTCTGTGCCGCCTAGCTGCCCCTAAGTTACATATATCTTAGACAGGAACTACAGCTGGACACTAGACAGGAAGAGATTGGGCTGGATTGAATCTAAAGTTATTCAGTGCTTTGAATGATAATAGTAAAAAAATAGTAACACATTTATATATATTTTTAAAATTCACAAAACTATTTCTTCACAAATAAAAATAAAAACCTGTTGGGGTAGTTTAAGTCATCTTATCCCTATTTTATAGATTAAGAAATAGATTCAGAGAAGTTATGAGATTTTCCAAGGGTCACAGAATTAATAATAATCCCAGCTGGAACTCAAACTTAGGTCTCTTTATGGAACTCAAGTCTTTGGAGTACTCTTTCCATTGCACCATGATAACCCCAGGCTACTTCTTCCTGACTATATGATATTGCTACATTGTAGGCAAGCATGATTCTGAAAAATTCAAAATTGCAAGTAAGCCAAAGAGCCAATAGTAAAATGAACATTGGATAGAATGAGCCCGCAACTTTTTACCAACAGTGACTTGCTGATCAAGAAGTAGTATAAGAAACATTATCCAGGACATATATGACCAGAAAAGGAAACTAAGACATTCAGGAAGCAAAAATGAGAGATGAAAACCAGGAAATCATTAAATTTAATTGTTGTGGGTGGTACAGTAGATAGAGTGCCAGTCCTGGAGTCAGAAAGACCTGAGTTCTAATCTGGCTTCAGATACTTACTAACTGTGTGACCCCAGACAAATAATTTAATCTTTGTTTGCCTCAGTTTCCTTAACTGTTAAATGGGAGTAATAATAGCACCTTTCTCCCAGGGTTGTTGTGAGGATCAAATAAGATAATGATTATAAATTACTTAGTATAGTGCCTGGCACATAGTAGGTGTTCTATCAATGTTAGTTATCATTATTATTACATGAACCATTTGTCAACTATGCTAGGAAACTGACATTCTGTCACCTTGCCTTGGCAATAAAGACTAAAAGGTATAAGTGTATAATAATCTTTTTTTTTCGGCAAGGCTATTGGGGTTAAATGACTTCCCCAGGGTCACATAGCTAGTAAGTGTCAAGTGTCTAAGGTTGGATTTGAATACAGGTCTTCCTGACTCCAGGGCCAGTGTTCTATCTGCTGTAACACTTAGCTCCCCCTAGGTGCATAATTTTTACAATTCTGAACTAAGAGCTCATGTTAGGATTAGGGTATAAATTCCATTATCAGAAATATATACTTTCCCTACTGCATGAATGAAGCCTTATTTACTGAACCTTACAACCAAAAATCAGATAAAAGAGCTAAGAGTACCTAGGAGTTTTGCTTTAAACAAGTTTTAATACTTTTTGTTTTTACTGTGCAATCCTTTCTGTGTATTGATATAGTGACATCTGACAATATTTGTAATATATACCTATCTGCTGAGTGCATGAGTTTGGGGATTTTGTTAACATACTACTAAAATGGGATAAAATAAAAGTAGACTTGTGAATCAAGTAATATGGCCATAGAAACTAAGCTGATGTCAAGAGTTGTTTCATGATCTGGTAAATTCCCTGTTACTGAGAGGAGCGTGGAGAAGATTCTTATATGATGCGGGTAGCTGAATTAGATGACCTCTAAATTTCCTTCTAATCTTGGATATCTGATTCAAAACCACTGTGGTTCAGGACTCTCAAAAGATCAATAAGAAATTGTCATTTCAGCTAAATGTAAGAATTTGCACAGGGACTGAGTACTGTGGTAAATCTTCTGATCACTTTTATACTTTGACATTGCTATTTAAGCTCTTGCTTTGTATTTTGGCAGTATGGGACCCACTGACTACTTCGTAGTTTAGCAACCTTGATGTTGAAACTGTTTTGCTGCTTCTGTGTAGAAGGACTTCAGAAGTATTGTATTTACCAGGTCTTTGTTCTAGTGCCTATTCTTCATACTTACCTACAATTGATCTGCACACAGTAGGCATTTCTTGAATGTTTATTGAATTAAAACTGAAATGACAAATTGAAATCCAGCCATTTGACTTCCACAGCATTTCCCTGAACTACAAAGCTACTCTGTTAAAAAAAAAAAAGTAATGGTAATACAATGTGTTTTTCGTATATATATATATACATTATTATACATATCTAATTATAGATATATGTTTATATGCATGTAATGTATTTATATAAATATGTGTTAAATATGTTTATGTACATATGCATGTGTATATATATAACAGATATCTATATTTGTTATATACATTTGTTAGTTTGTTATATATAACATTTGTCATATTTTTATATTTATTATATGTGTTGCATATATTCATGCTTTATGTATATACATATACACATGCATGCAAATACACATACAAATACATATAACAAATAAACTTAACTGGCCAAAAAAAAAACTCCATAAAAATGAACATATAAAAACAAGAAACAAATTCTTATGTAAACCCTCTAATCTTTAAAAACACAGAACTGGGCAGCTAGGTGGTGCAGGGGATAGCGTGCCGGCCCTGAAGTCAGGAGGACCTGAGTTCAAATCCGGCCTCAGACCAAACACTTGACACTTACTAACTGTGTGACCCTGGACAAGTCACTTAACCCCAATTGCCTAAAAAATTTTTTAAAAAATTTAAAAAAAGACAGAACTAAAAAAATAAATAAATAGCACACAAATAAGATGTTTTTGTTCTATTCCCACCTTCTTGGCCTAGTGTGATGTGTTGTTCTCTAAGTACTCACATATCATCTCTTGAGCAATCTGACCTAGAATTTTACAAGGAATTGACATCAAGCTTCCTGGACTCTCTACTGTCATTCCTCCACTAATCTGGAGTTTCAGCTCTTGGCTAATCATTTTCATTCCATCTTTCTCAAACTGCATCTCTTTATCCTTGGTAGTGAAAACAAGAAAAAGGATGTGAATATTTTTTTTTTGCCATAACTTCATCATTAGTCATCAGTTATCATTTCATGTAAGGAATATATTGATCCCTGATCTTTTGTTTGCCTCTAACATAGTTAAAAAAAGCTTCCTGGGAAAAATTAAAGCTTCTATATTAGAAAGTGAATCCATAATCAAATTTGACTAAAATATTTTTATTTTAGCATAGAGTTTGGATGAGCACAGATCATTTTGGGATGTTCTCTCTGTATCACAGTTTTCTAAAAGGGAAGAAAACCCTGACTTTTTGCTTTTACAAGTAAAAGAATATTAAGAAGCATTTGCTAGAGATTTTACAATAACAAGTATAGTCAATTTTTTAAAATATGGAAATACATAAAAATTTGTTAAAACCAAATTTTCAAAATTGAAAGCACAAAAAATATTTTATGAAGATTTTTACATATATATGTATGTTTGACACAAAATTTTCCCTTACTTCAAAGTTTAAAATTTAATGTGCATTTTTCTAAGTTCTGCCTCTACAAATATGTATCTAAACTAAAGTCATATTCTAAAAAGTTATTACAAAATACATGTGATTCTGGGTCCTAAAAGATTGTACATACCAGCAGATTACAAACTATAGCAGGTATCCCATGTTGCAAAGATGTGATAAGGTGTTGTATATATTTTGTTGGGGGAACTAGCCTCATTCAGAAAATAAAAAGTAGCCAAATTGTGAGTAACCATCTTCTGAAATAAAGTAAAGCTGATGCACATTCCCTTCCTCTAAAAAATAAATTTTATTAATCCCTTTTGTTTTAATACCATAGCCATTTTCTGATATCTCTCCCCCAACTAAACTTTTCATTGTATTGAAAAAAAAAGTTAAAACCAATATGGCAATTGAAACTGAGAATGTATACTGCTTTCTATACCCATAATTCCCTATCTGTCTACCAAGGGAGGAAGTGTCATCATCTGTTCTCCAGCAACAAAACTGATCATTATAGTTAATTAGTTTGGCAGTTTGCTTTGAGGCAAACAGAAAATCAGGAGAAAAAAGAAAAAAGTCAGAAGGGAAGGAAGGAAGGAGAGAAGGAAGGAAGGAGGAAATGAAGGACAGAAGGAAGGAAGGAAGGAAGGAAAGAACTGAAAATATAAACAGAAGTCAATAAAAGTCTCTTCCTTCAAGCAGCTCTCATTCTAATTTTGTTTTATTTAGTTCACATTATTGCCATTTTATGTATAGTATTCTCTTGGTTCTGCTTACTTTACTATGCATAAGTTTATACCTGTCTTCCCAGGTTTCTCTGAATTCCTCATATTCACTGTTCTTACAGAGCAATAATACTCTATTGCATTCATGTCTCATATGTAATTTGTTCAGCCATTCTCTAATTGATGGATATCTACTCTGTTTTCTTTTTTTCTTTTTGTTTTGGTACCACAAAAAGTACTGTATGAATATTTTGGTATTTATGGAATCTCTTTTTCTGTCATTGACCTCTTTGGGTCACATGCCAAATAGTGAGATAGTGAATCAAAACCTATTGAGTTTAGAGACTTTTTTCTTTTTACACAATTCTAAATTATTTTGCAGAACGGTTGTACCATTTTATAGTTCCAACAACAACATCTTAGTGTCCTTGTCTTCTTATGGTCTTTCCAACATTTTTTTTTTGCTTTCTTTTTTTTAAAGACTAGGTCTTAAAATCTTGCCTAGGATAGAAATGTAGAGGCTACTCACAGGTCAAATTCCACTCTGATCATTATGGGAAATTTGACCTACTCCATTTATAACCTCTGCAGGTTGCCTAAGGGGGCTTACCACTCCCAGGGGCCCACCATATTAATATCAAATTTAGTTTCCATACTATATCAGCTTAGCCCATTGTAGCTCAGAAGTCTTGAACCCAAGAGATCTGACAGCCTCAGCCTTCCCAGCAGCATGGATTATATGTGTGTTCCATCACACTCAGAAATATTCATATAAATCAAGATTTCAAATCATTTTCCAATTTTATTGATCATAATTGGCAATTATTTTTATTTGAAATGTTATTTTTTAATCTATAGAATAAAATAAGTATTTTCATAACATAGCATAATAAAAAAGATGATTGCACATGAAACTGCAAATCTATTATGTAAAACTTGCTATTCCTTTGAAATATATAATAAAATTATCATGTACTTTTCTTTTTTTTTCCTTTTTTCTTTCCTCCCCCTCACTCTAGATGGTTACCAATTAGACACAAATAGGTGTATATGTAAAATGATTCTGTATATCTATTTATTAGTTCTTTCTCTGGATGCAGATAGTATCTTTCTTCATAAGTCCTAAAAAGGACCTATTTAATTTGAGTATTTATACTAAATGAAAAACCATGATCACAATAGACAAATATTCCCAGAGAAGAATGGTTTCATTGCACTCATCTGAAAAAGAAAAACTCTGGATACCTGAAGATACCTGAGGCAATGCTATTTAGAAAGTAACTTTGATCAAACTTAATCTTGATTTTGAATTTAATGGAATTTTAATTCCATGTAGCAAACATATTAAGAGTCTATATGTTCTATGTACTCTGCTAAGTGTAAGAGCTACAAATAGAACAAGTACAAATAAAAAGCTTTATAGAACCTGACCACTCATAGAGAGTTTAAGACAAGTACACCAAAACTATAATGTAGGTTACAATAAGATGAATATAAAGGACAGAGTAGTAACTGGTATAAAGTATGGTTCTAATAAATGTTTGATTGATTGATTGAGATCACTAAACAGAAAACAAACAGAACAGGAGAGATGATCATTTCATTAAAGAAAGAGATCACTTTTCCCTTAGAGGGGGATAGATAAGATAAGGCTTTATGGAAGGGTTGGCACTGAACTGTATCTTGAGCCAAGGAAACAATTCCAACAGAAAGGAATGTGAGATAAAGATATAATGTGGTGTCATGGAAAGACTCCTAGATTTAGATTCAGAAATCTCAGTTTCATATCCTGACTCTCTTATTTAATACTTTTATGACCCTAAACCAATCATTTAACTTCTCAGAGCATCAGTCTCCTCATCTATAAATAAGGGTGTTGGACTAGATGATGTCTAAAATCTTCCAATTCTAAAGCCTATGATATATTCCAGGCACAGAGATTGGGGTGGAGGGGGGAATTGCAGAATGTCCCCAAATTATTCATGACAGATGGTCTGTTTTTTCTCTCTTTGCTTTATTAAAAAGAAGGTATTCCATTTTGAAATAAACTTTGGCAGAATGATGCAAGGAGAAGTGACCCTTTCCTGTTTTCTCCTTATTAACCTTTCTGACTCAGACAGTTTCACCATCTACATTGTTAAAGGAATTTAATCATTTTTCAGCCAAACATCTTACTTCCGTAAGATGGCATTTTACTTTGACGTAAGCTTTCAGTTACTGGAGTCTCACTAAATAATTTGCACAAATATACTTGAACGCATGTTTATGTAGATATTCAAACACATCATTAAACACTGCCATATTAATGGCAGATGTCAGAAATGTTATGGATTTTTTAAAATTAATTTTTCTGATTGCCTTTTGGTATAGTATGTTGTTATCCTTCTGTTAGATATTTGTTTAGTGTAGGTATATCTTTCTCAAATATTGATTATTTCAAACTTTGAATGTTGGGGAAAATATTCAATATTTTTCCTGTGATCTATTTTAAAAAAGCTATTTTAGTTTTTACACTCTTTATTTTAGTTTTTTAAAAGCTTTTATCCAGGATTATAATGATTATAAATTGTTAAAGTTGTTTGTGAATTCTTTCAGCTTAACTAATTATTTGTCCAAGGACAATTTAATTTTCTGGTAAAGAAAGTGATATTTTACTTAGTGGTTTTATAGGATAAACAACTGTATGCCTGCAGAATGAATTTCATTTGGAGGTGGGAGGAATAGTTCAGGATAGCTTGCCTGGATATGTTCAGTTGTTGTAATGGTATATTTGATTGTAATGGTCATCATTCTTTGGGAATTATATCCTTCTGTTCAGATACACGGAATGTGATTCTACCCACCCTACAAGGTTTTCATAAACAATATTACTGAGATTTATGCCATAAATGTATGAGTTCTGTCATCCTTAGGTTCAGAAGGATAGACACTAGGTGCTGGATATCTAATTAGGAAACAGCTCTTTAAGCTTTCTGACAATTGCGTTAACTTGTGAAAGAGATGTGTTCATTTCTTTGGATCTGCTTTGGAAATGTCTGTGTCTTCCAGAGCCAAGATATGTGATAACTCAAAACTTAGTATCCTTTGGACTCTAGGTTACTTTGCAATTTCCACTAAGCTCCTGGAGGCAAGGAATGATCTTATGCTTCTTACATGTCCCTCCAAGAACTTGACATACAGTGCTGGACACATAACTAGCTCATAATCAATGAACCAGGGAATGAATGAATGAATTGTAGCAGGAACAAAAATGGATACTGCTTTAGCACATGACATTCAAAAGAACATAGGTAGATCGGACAATAGACCCAGAGTTGGAAGGGACATGAAATACAGCCCCTTCATTTTACAGATGAGAAAACTATTGGCTGAGAGAATTCAGGCTTGAACTCAGACCTTCCTAACTCCAAACCCAGCAGTCTAACCATCGTAACATAACTACTGCCCAACATTGACGTAAGATTTTGCAATTAGCATCAACTGTCTTATCTAGAGATTCCCTGGTCAGAACCAAGTTTCTAATTAATTTCTATCAGAAGGACGAATGGAGATGGGGAGTTTTGGAGGCCAATAGATTACTCTCAGTTGCCATTATATATAGAGGAAGGTGTGTAAACAATAGTTAACTGCCTTATTTATGCAAGCATGTTGTCCCTGGTGCTCTTATTGAGACTTCCAAACAGCTTCTGCTGCCACTCACAAGCTGTGAAGGAATCAGATAGCCTTGAGAACTTTCTGGGTGAAATGTGTGGGGTCATATGTTAATCTTTGGATGATGTGTGCCTTATCTATGAGACAAAGGTCACATGAGTGTGTGGGGCCAAACCATCTTGTCATGATGGCCATTCTCAGTCAGCATAGAGTTTTAAACAATCCACTGAGTTAGCCCCAGAAAGCCAGACACTTGGCAGAACTAAAGCCAGAGATGAGTGTCTTGACAAGAAGAACTCACTTTCCAAGGTTATAGTAGGTATTTTTGACACTCTGTATTGGACCCTGATGAAGGACATTCCATGAAGTAGAAGCCTCTGATCCATTTCCTCACTGGGATTCAGAATGGAGGAATCTACCCTAGAATTAGCAAGGTTAGAGCTGACCAGTTGGGCACTGATCCAACTTAAGAATGCTTACCTGTGACATGAATACTTTTATTCCTTCTTTGTAAATAATCCCTTAGAAAACTCACCTTGGCATATGTGTGATTGATGTGTGGGGATAGGAATGTAGGAACACGGAGCTATGGGTCAAAAAGGAAAAAGGAAAACTGGGAAGAGGAACTGGATGCTTAGAGCTTTGAAGCATTTAGTCTAAAGACCAGAGAGACAAAGAATGAGAGAAAAGATGTATTTCAAGTATTTAAAATCATAAATAGTGTAAAAAATGACTTTGTTCACCAATTTCCTATATACCCAAATAAAGAGGTATCTTTTAAAGCTTAACAGAGATAAAATGAGGAAAATTAAAGGAAAGTTTATCTCAGCATGAACATTAAATTTGTAGAACCTATCTTCCCCAGGAAATGACACAAGTTGAAAAGAGAAATGATTTCAGAAAATATTTTATTTAGATCAGGGTTCCTTCATCTGGCATCTATGAACTTTTAAAAATATTTTGATGAGTATATTTCAATGTGAATGCTTTCCTTCATAATCCTATGGATTTTATTTTATGTATTTAAAAAACATTATTCTGAGGAGTCCATAGGCTTTACAAGACTGCTAAAAGGGACCATTACCCAAAAAAGATAAGAACCTCTGTTTTAGACAAAAATAAGGAAATTGAATTCATAATGCATTACTAATGGATGCTAGTCTATTTGAGGACTATATCCTATTGTTGATGTCACAGAGACAACCCTCCCTACCTTCAATGTGTCCCTAGGTGCCCTGTTCAGCATAGTGTTCTGAATGCATGATGGATTTCGCCCTGGACACCAGTCCTTTAGCTTCTGCAATAAACCTTTCCTGATCCCCCACCACTCTAGGGCCTTCCTTCTGTTGATTATCTCTGGTTTCTCCTGTCTGTGTCTTCTTTGTACACAGTTGTTAGACTGAACTCCAAGGGCAGCTAGGTGGCACAGTGGATAGAGTGGCACAGTGGCCCTGGAGTCAGGAGGACCTGAGTTCAAATCCAGCCTCCAACCAAACACTTACTAGTTGTGTGACCCTGGGCAAGTCACTTAACCCCAATTGCCTAAAAATAACAATAATAAAATTTAAAAAATAGACAACTCCTTTAGAGTAGGGACTAATTTTGCTTTTCTTTGTATCCCCAGTGCTTAACACATGCTTGGTACATAGTAGATGCATAATAAATGTACATTTGCTAACTGATTGAATGTTACATGTCACTCAATTCAAAGCATTTTTGGTTGAATGCAAAATGCTGTTTGAAGTGCTGTTAGTGGCAGCAGAAGAAGCTATCTTTTTAAATATTTTATTTATTTATTTTTCATTTTCAACATTCACTTTTATAAGATTTTGAGTTCTAAATCCCCCCCTCCTTTTCTTCCCCCTCTCTTCCCAGAACAGCATGCAATCTGATATAGGCTATATATGTGCAATCATATTAAACATATTTCCATATTAGTTACATTGTGAAAGAAGAATCAGAACAAAAGGGAAAAACCATGAGAAAGAAAAAATAAAAATAAAATAGTATGCTTTGATATGCCTTCAGACTCCATTGTCCTTTCTCTGGACATTTTCCATTGTGAGTCTTTTGGAATTGTTTCAGATCCTTGCATTACTGAGAAGAGCTAAGTCTCTCAAAGTTGTTCATCACACAATGTTGCTGTTACTGTGTACAGTGTTCTTGTGGTTCTGCTTACTTCACTCAGCATTAGTTCATGTAAATCTTTCCAGGTTTTTCTGAGATGTGCCTACTCATCATTTCTTATGGGATAGGAAGTATTCCATTACATTCATATACCACAACTTGTTCAGCCATTCCTTAATTGATGGACATCTTCTCAATTCCTAACTCTTTGCCACCACAAAAAGAGCTGCTATAAATATTTTTGAACATGTGGGCCCTTTTCCCTTTTTATGGAGATCTTTTTTTCTCTTTCAACTTGCTTGCTGGGGAATCCTCCCTTTGAGCTGAACTTATATGCTTTAAAATAGTATGGAGCTAGCCCTGGGTTTTCAAAAGGCTATGCCAGAGAACTTAAAACTCTGATACTTCCTAAAGGCTTCACATATAGATTGGATATCAGATATCTAAGAACCAGCCTAGCCAAACTTGGAGAGACTCATGACTAGGTGCACCCCAGAGTGGAGGCTTTTTTAGCCACAGCAACTCTTGAACATGACTTACTAATTCTAGAGAGTCTGTATTTGTTGATGGAAGGAGTCTCCATGTCAATGAAATTACAGATCTTTAATTATTGAAGTTGAAATATTCAAGTATGTGGGGAAATAATAAGATTGCTCCTTTCCAGGACTTGGGATGACATCTTCTCATCTGTCTCATTTTGTTTTTGCATTGCCCCATGACACAAAAAGGGATAAAAATTTAGGTTTTGGGGATCATAGTTTACAGAAAAGTTTTCTTGGGGTTTTTCTTCTCTGAACTTCAGTTAATAAATGGAAGTATGCATTCATCTTCCATGTCGGAAAAACAAACAACTACCTCATCTAGTGTAAACAGTTAAGTCATCTGTTTAGAGAGATGGTGAAGATGAATCTGTTTGGATAAACAGTAAGAATTGTTGGTCTACATACACTGAACAGGTGGCGATAAAAAGCCAAGGATTAATCTCAGTTGATGGTATTGGGGGGGGGGGGTTTCAAATGAGGACACTTATATAAGTGAATTCTTATGTTTTACTTTCATTTTTTCCAATATGTCAAATTGCTTCCATCACTTATTTGAAAGAGTCCAAATGTACATAGGATCTGAGAGAAGAGTTGACATTATAGCATTGTCAAATCTCTTTTATTTTTAGTTTTGTTGACTTCCTCTGAAAAACAGATGTGCCCAGTAGATAGAATGGAGGCCTGGAAAGCCAGAAAACCTGAAATATATTTTTTTGATCTATCAGGGAGCTTTCTAAGGGAATGTTTAACCTCACTATTTGGATAGAGAGTCTCTGTTGTAAAAAGCAGCTGTTTCTTTTGCATATATCAATGAATGACAAGGTTCTTAGTAACAAGGGCTTCTCCTCATCTGGAGAGAACAATTAGCAAATCCATTGACTATCCTTTGAAACTTAACTTCCAAAGCCTTCAATTTTGCTTAAGGAACATTTTATGCCTTCATCATGCTTATCTAAATTTGTCTTTTAATCTGTGTGTAATAAATATAACTTATGAAATTCACAGAAGAAATCATAATTTCCTTTGTTAATGTGATCTGCAATCATGATACAACTAATTAATTAAGCAATTACCTTGTATATTTGAACTTTAAACAGAATATTTAATTAATTGCTAATTTTCTGCTTCCTTATAGTAGATTGGGTTATTATTAGCACTTAACTAGCAATAGTCTCCTCACCATACCTATAGTAGGAATGTATATGGAAATCCTATAGAAACCAATGTACATTCAATTAGGAGAAAGAATACTGAGTTGGAATCAAAAAGGATTTGAAACCTGGCTTTGTTATCTGTGCAACCTCTCTGAGTCTCATTTATAAATTCTCGGGGTTGGACTAAATGACCTATAGGATTACGTTTAGCTCTAAATCATATTATCTTATAGATGGTAGATCTGAAAGAATTAGCATCTCCCAGGAATTTTAGCCTGGAAAAGAGAAGACATAAGAGCAGAATGGCTTCTTCAAATATTTGAAAAGTTATTATATGGAAGAGGAATTATTCATTTTCTGAGGGGCTACCAAGGGTGGCTCTAGCACATAGGGGTTGAATTAAAGAGAAACAGATTTTGGACCAATATGAGGAAGAATTTCAATCAGTTATAGCTATCTAAAAATTGAATGGACTAACAGGCTTTGGAGATAGTGAGTTTTTCCATAACTGGAAGTACCCTAGTAGAGACTAAATGACCATGTCAGGAGTGTGCTATTTTTTTTTAACATTCCTGTATTATATGGGAAATTGGACTAGATTACCAGTAAGGTTCCATGTCACTTGAATTTGTTGTTCAGTTGTTATTCTGTTGTGTCCAACTCCTCATGACCCTGTTTGACGTTTTCTTGGCAGAGATGCTGGAGTGGTTTGCCATTTTCTTCTCCAGTTCATCTCACAGATGAGGAAACTGAGACAAACAGGGTTAAATGACTTGCCCAGGGTTACACAACTAGTAAGAGTGTGAGGCCAGATTTGAACTCAGGAAGATGAATCTTCCTGATTCTAAGATCAGCATTCTATCCACTACAGTGCCACCTAGTGCTCCATAATTTAAATAAGTTTCCATAATTCTGTTTCTTCCTATTGAGGGATTTGAAAATTATCAGCATGTTGACTAGAAGTATCTGGTTCTATACACATACACACATATACACACATATACACATACAGTACAGACTCACTTGTATTTCACTGATATACAAAATTCCAGTGAGGAAACTCAATCTTCCAACACAGATGGGCATTTACTCTGCAGCTAATAATCTTAGAGGGTTGCCCCAGGGGTACTGAATAGTTAAGTAAATTGCCCAAGGTCATATAGCCACTACATGTCATAAGTGGGACTTGAAATCAAATGGAATCAGCTCATTGATTACCTACTATATGGACAATTTGTGCCTGAACTGTGGTAGAGCCTTCCAAGCTCCTATTGGTCTGATCGCTGTACGTTGATCCCAACATAGTGATGTCATTTTGGTCTTCTTCAAGAATGAAGGACAACAATCAACCAACCAACATTAGGCTCTAAAAATCTAAAGATGACTAAAATCAAGGTCCCTGCCATCAAGAATTTTATCATTTATTTGAGGAGATGATAGACAAATGTTATTTCATTTGGGGAGGTTATAAACACATAACTAATTTATGAGTTAAAATTCTGTAAAGGTACAAACTAAATCTTATAAGGGAGATGAAGAAAGAGAGAGCTCACATGTCTATGACTTGAAGTAAAGCCTGATCTTAGTCTTGAAGGATTTTACCAGATAGAGATGGGCAGGAAGGGCATTTCAGACATGGCATTAGAGTTAAGCCTAGAAATATTCAGGAAATGGTGAGTAATTCAGTCTGGGTAGAATTCAGAATCCCTGAAGTGAGGTAACAAAAGACCTTGAGGACTTTAGACTATTTGCTAGGTCCTAGCAAATCCCATTTGCTAGGAAGTCTTTAAATATTTCTGAATGGGGGAGTATGTAATGCCTTCAGTAGGCTTCATAAGTCATCAGAGAGGAAGTAAAAAATAAAGCAATATGGTATGATGGATTGAGAGCTGAGTTCAAGTTTTGCCTCTTAACATACTGGCTGGACGTAGTGTTCCAGGTAATTCTCTTAGATTACAAATTACAGAGAAGGTGCTGGCTTGACTGGGTAGAGGGAATTTCCTGCCTGGGAACTCCCTATGCCACTGGAATTACAGGTTTATATAAGACTTTAAAGCTTCCTTTTTATGAGACATAGGATATGGTGGATAATGGGCTGAACCTAGGGTCAAGAATACCTGAGTTCACATCCTGCTTTTGACACTTCCGAGCTGTATGACCAATAGCAAACCACTTAGGCTCTCTCAAACTCAGACAAGTCTCTAAGACCTATCTACTAAGTTGGGATTTGAAGGTTAGTGGAAGGAGTTACTGTACTCAAAATCCCCTTTGAAGTAAATAGTTAAAAAGAAGTATTGTCATTCCCGTCTTACTGATGAGGAAAGTGAGTTTCAGAGATTTTAAATAATTTGCCCGGGGTCACAACTAATAAATCAGAGCTGGGGGGAAAAAATGAACCAAGAGTGGAAACTATGGGATGAGCTTCATGAAAGAGGAGATTGTGATCAGTGTCAAATACTTTAGAGAGGTCAAAGAAGATAAACACTGCAGATAAACAAAAACAAAAAACAAAAAACATGGACAGAGTAGTTTTAATAGGGTAGTGGGAAAGGAAGCTGGAGTGAAGGGTATTTAGGAACAAAAGAATGGTGAGAAAGTAGAAGCAAGCAGTGGAGTTTAGAGGACTTTTTTTTAGAAGCTTAGTAGTAATGAGAACAGAAGTAATATTAACTAGAGAAAATGCCAAGAGTTAAAATCTATGTTTTGGATTGTGGTTTTTTGTTGTTGTTGTTGTTGTTTTTTGTTTTTTTTTTTGCTTTTGCTTTAGAGTAGTAGAGAAATTGAAAATTAATTAGCTCATCGATTTATAGCTAAAAATGACCTTGGTGTCTTCAAGTTGTAATTTACAGCCCATTTCTGTAATATACAACCCATAGGAATCCTTATATATGGTTTAGTGGCCCCCATTTCCATTTGAGTGTTGCACACAATGCTACTTCTGATGGTTATGGGCAATTCAATGGAAATCTAAGGTGAAGAAAGACTTGATTATACAGACTTTAATGTATCAGTGAGGACACAGTAAAACATCACCAGCCATGTTTGGTAACACTGGAATACAAGCAGATGCAGATGGTGGAGTTTGTCCAAAGT
This sequence comes from Vombatus ursinus, assembly GCF_900497805.2. Classification (NCBI taxonomy): domain Eukaryota; kingdom Metazoa; phylum Chordata; class Mammalia; order Diprotodontia; family Vombatidae; genus Vombatus; species Vombatus ursinus. Next base: position 5,294,412 of record NW_020954592.1, on the reverse strand, counting down.
TGCTGATCAGTAACAGTGGAAATGTTCTGGAATACAGTCCATTCTCAATTACCCATGTTAATGAGAAGGCAGCAGTGGAGCAAATAATCCAAAATTAATTTGTTTGGCTTTGGAATGCATTAGATGATTTTTTTCTGAGGCAAATTTACCTTCCTAATTATGTTTTGCTTAGGCCAAGATTAAAATAGTGTACATTCTTTAGGCATGGATGATCTGGATGGACAGAGGGAGGAGAGACAAACATTAAGGGGAGACTGAGATAATTCTTGGTGATGGGGCAAATCCTCCTCTTTCATCTGATTTCCTCTTCCTCTCCCTTTCTTCCCCTTTCTTTCATTTTCTCTTTATCTTCCCTCTTTTTCTCTTTTCTCATCCTCTCACACAAACATATTAACGAAACAAATTGCTGCAGATTATAAACAGTCAACTTTAATTATGTGATTGATTGACTTATTGAATGATGGATGGATTGGAGTACTAATGGTTGAAATATATTCTGTTGTTCATAGGATTATAGATTTGAAGGTGGAAGATACCTAAGATGCCATCAAACCCAATACTCTTCATCTTATAGATGAGGAAACTGAGTCCCAGGGAGGTTAATGAATTGGTACAGAGTGAGACAGGAAAGGAAAGAAAGCATTCCCTGTGTAATAACTTATTGCTGCTAGTAGACTAGTACTGTCATCTTAGATGAAGAACATATTTTTTAGGTGAAGGAAAAAATAGTTGGAATTGCTAAGTTCTGTGAAGTTCATGTTATGAAAGCTAGGCAATTAAATTGAAGACATATAAATGAAATATTCTGGGTGTTCAACTGACATGTTATTAGAGAGATTTTTCAATAAACTCTTTACATGTTAAGTAGTATAAATGACTGGTGGGTATTGGGGCAAGATGGGGAGGATGAGGAAAATCATGTTTTAAATACTTAGAAAGACCCTTTAAAGGATCTTAGATCAGAACTGTAAGGAACCTTAGAATTCATCTCTTCCAAATCCTTTATTTTACAGATTTGGAAACTGAGACCCACATAGGTAAAGTTACTTTCCCAAGTTCATGATGACATTAAGTGGCAAAGCTGGAATTAAAACCCACGTTCTCTCTCTTTCTACTGTTTTACACTACTCTCTCAATCTCTGGCATGTGATGGACTTAGTGACAGGAAGATGAGTTCAAATTCTGTAACTTACTAATTGTATGACCTTTGGCAAAACATTAATCTCTGTCAGCCCTGGTTTCCTCATCCATAAAATAGGGTTAATAATACCACTTATTTGATACGGTTGTTATGAAGATTAAATGAGATAATATTTATAAAGGGCTTTGTGAAACTTAAAGTGGTCACGGTGGTGGTGGTGGTGGTAATAGTAGTAGTAGTAGTAGTAGTAGTAGTAGTAGTAGTAGTAGTAGTAGTAGTAGTAGTA
>NW_020954592.1:5147881-5292975 GCF_900497805.2 Vombatus ursinus | reverse complement strand
TAGTAGTAGTAGTAGTAGTAGTAGTAGTAGTAGTAGTAGTAGTAGTATTTGCAGTACTAGTATTTGCAGTAGATAAAGTGCTGAACCTGGAATCAGTAAGAGCTTAGTTTAAATACATACTCAGTACTAGCTATGTAACTGTCAAATATAACTTAACCTCTGTATGCCTCTGTTTCCTCATCTGTAAAATGGGGATAATAACAGCCCTACTGCCCAGGGTTCTTGTGAGGATAAAATGAGGTGATATCTGTAAAGTGTTTTACTAACTTTAAAGCACCACAAAATGCTATTACCACTACTTCTTGTTATTCAGTTGTGTCTGACTCTTCATGACCCCATTTGGGGTTTCTTGGCATAGGTACTGGAATAGTTTGCCATTTCATTCTCCAGATCATTTTATAGATTAGAGAATATAATATACTATATATAATAGAGTCTATGCTATATATATTATAGTACATAGCATATATATTATATATATATTCTAGTATATGGGGAACATAGTATACTACTACTATTACAACCACTAATTATAAATCATTTTGATCTCTCCATTAAAGGAAGTCTCTTTTACTAAGCTTTCTTATGAGGGAACACCGTATCAGTCCAATTCAAATTACTGTATATTCCTGAAAGTAATGCAAGTGATTTTTAAAAATCACAACTGTCATCTCAAGCCCAGTTCAGCTAGGCTCTGAGTTGCTCATTAGCAGTTTGACTACAGAGTGATGTCTCTTTCTTCCAAGGCTACTTTCCAAGTTTTAGGGATGTTTTGGCCTGCAGCCCTGGGTGATATTCACATTGACACAGCCACAGACCCTTGAAGAATCAAAGATGAAGTAAAAAAAAAATAAGCTAAATTTCCAACTGCACTGATTCAGGCTGGTCTTTGTACCAGTTAATTCAAATTAGAGGGGTTCATAGAGTCTTAGAGTTGGAAAATAGTTGTTGGGGGTCATGAAATTAGATTAAAATTTAATTGGGAAATAATGAACAAATAAATAAAAATATAATAGAACTACATAATGTTAACATGTGGTTTTTTAAGTTAATATGCCCACAGGGCTCCTTATTTTAAGTTAATATGCCCACAGGGCTCCTTATTTATCATTTAGTGCCCCACTCAGAATTTGATAGCACTGGTTATAATCAAACTCTTAGCTGAAATGTGGATCTTCCCTTATCCCCAGATAAGTTATCATTCCAACACAGCACAGTAATCTACTGTACTGGGATATTCATTATCAAATCCATTATAAATAAAGCACATAAATTGATGCCTCAAATAATTAAGCTTAAGCTTTTTCAACACATTTGCTTTTATTTATTTATCTTTGTGCTACTGCATTTCATGATAAAAGTGAGAATACCATGTGCCTTTCCTAATTTGGGTTGGCCTGAAATCTGAGAGGGTTAAACACAACTATAATTAAAAGGTGGGTGCCCTCTGCTGTTACTAAGACTTAGTGATAGAGATATATGAAGTGTACTTTTGATATTTGAGAAGGAAAATGCTAACTCTTTTAAAGAAATATCCCTGAGAGATCTTGCTTCAAATGGCAGTGTAATACTGGAAAGAACATCAGATTGGGAATCTGGAGGCTTAGGTCCTAGCCCAGCTTCTGACTTTTTATTCATTTTGTGACTTGAACTTATTTTATTTCTCTGAGTCTCAGTCATCCATAAATGAGGGAGTAAATGACCTCTAAGGTTCCCACCCAAGTCCATTGTCTTGAATGCTTACGTTGTACTCTAGGGAAAAGAAGGGAGAGGAAAGCTTACCTTGAGTCTGTTGTATTGTATACATTTGAAAATATTTTGAAGATTAATGTGTTGTACATTTGATTTTGAAATGAATACCTTATATATTTTTTTCTTTAGAGTTGAAAAGTTTTCTATTAAAGTATTCTTTGACTTGATAACTCAATGACCTGTAGAGTAATGGAGTAGAATGTAACACAATGATGGCTGTGATTCACAAAGAAAAGCAAAAATTTATTGAAATGATGCCATCAATATTATAGGACAATCTAAACCATTCAAGCCTAAAAAACACAATATAATACCATAGGTAGGATTTTGGTTTAGGAATCAGCCAGATGATAACAAGAGGTATAATGATAGTAATTCTATCTAACATTTATTTAGTGCTTTGGGGTTTGTAAAGCACTTTATATATATTGTATCATTTGATCCTCATAACAACCCTGTGAGGTAGGTACTATTATTAGTGTTCTTTTTCATTTTGTAAAGGTTAGAGTGATTGTGAATCAGTTCCACTCAACAATTCCAGAAGGATAGCCATATTAAAAAAGATTAGCCTTTGTTGAAGAGAGAGGTTTGGGGGAGTTTTGTAAATCCCCAAAGGCAATCCAACCAGCTCTCCTCCTTGATTTAATTCTGGGCCCAGTGTGTTGACTATTTGCAGTATTTCTCTGCAGTAGTTATACTGATGGATGAGTCCTATTGGTTGTCCGTGAAACTACAAGTCATAGTATGGATAGTAGACATTAGGGCATTCTTCACTCACTTGGCTTTTTCCTTTGTGGAATATTAGACCAAATATTTGAATCATTATGTGTCTTGTCCAAGAGTCTAGTAGCAAAATGAGATTTTGATATATAGATATTCATATCATTAGGATCTTCATAGCTATGATTAGTTTTGCAAAATCTGATGGAAATAGAAATTGAGACCAACAATATAAAGCACAAAGTAGAGTTAGTAATTCGTGCTTGACTAAGTTGCTAATATAACAACAAAGATGGAGTGACTATCATATACAGATTTATTCCAAAGAGCAGCTATACATCATATCACTGCTAGGACAGTGCTAGGACCCAAAGTGCCTCATTAAGGACATGTTGATTCTTACAAAAAAATTATTTGATGATGTGATTGATCTGTTTTTAGATAACTTGACAATATCATTGGAGATGAAGTCTCAAAATATCTACAAAATATTATTAAATATTAGACAGTGTTATGGCTCATGGTGGTGAATGATTATAGCCTTTACAAACTAGCTAACAAAAATGTATTAAGAAAGGAAAGTATGTTTTTTTTTCATCTTTAAATAGCTGAAAGGAAAATTTGACAGTGATCAAAAGGTTAAATGCATTGAGCCACCTGGGTATTTTGCCTTGAAATGGTAAAAACCCAGTTTCATTAGCAGCAAAAATCATAATCCTTTGAGTCACGCTCAGGTTGGATTCCCTCCACAGAGCAGACTGGGCAAATAACATGCAGGTGTGCCAAACCAGGGTGTCAAGTGGCAGCTGACAACTGCAACTTCCTCTACCTCATCCCAAACTCTTTTCTTCCAAGAAAAAGTACATAGTCAGTCAACCAACAAATGTTTATCATACACTTACTATCTCCATAACACTATGCTAGTTGTTATGAGAAGATAGAGAAGCACATTAGCTACACCTTACCCTCTAAAAGTAAGCATTAAGACAGTGGCAAATGTCAGGTGACCCTCTGAAAAGATTAACTTCTAAGGCATGCAGAATTTGTCATTTGGAACCTTTCTTCTCATAATTCCTTGTGCTTTTCATTTAATTTAGCACATTAACATGAATTATCTTTTCATCTCATCTTCAATTCAACCCTCAGTTTTTCCCGTTGAATGTGAGAGGCAAAGGAATCAGAGGCCATCAGATTCAAACACCTGCTACTCTTATGCAACATCCCTGACACAGAATGATTTATTTCTAATCAAGATTTCCAATGATGAGGAACTCATGACTTAAGAGGGCCAGTACTTTTTGGGGGGTTTAAATAATTAAAAAATATTATTTTTTTAATCCCTCCTACCTCCACCTACCCACTGTAATTTTTTTAAGAGATAGATATATAATATAGGACCTTTATATCATATAAACATCGTAAACTGATATAGTGTTTTTTCATTGTTGAACTCTGATTGTTAGAAAATTCTTCTTTATATTTAGCAGAAATCTGCTTCCCTGAAATCTCCATCTCATGCTCCTAGTTCTGCCCTCCAAGGCTGCAGAGAGTAATCTAAAACCTCTTTAAAAAGATATTCCTCCAGCTATTCAAATATTATTATCAAGGACTCCCTTAGTTTCCCTTTTCTAGACAACATCCACTCTGTTGACAATATTTTATATCACATAACAGGCAATGTGATGTGGTTTAAAAAAATATTTGACTTGGAGTCAAGATACACATGTAGCTTTTTAAATTTAAATTTAAATCCTGCCTCAATTATGTACTGTGTCACCACGGATATATCACTTACTCTGAGTCATAATTTCCCCATCTAAAAAAATGGGAGTAGATATCTGTACCACCGAACTTAAAGGCATGATATGGGTATACAATAATGTATGGAAAGTGCTGAAAGTGCTTAGTAGACCTTAAATCATAATGTAATTATTCAGTTATTATTTTATGGATTCCATACCCCTTATTATCCTGGTTGCCCTCCTCTGTTTAGTCAATGTACTTCTTAAAATGGGCCATGCAGAACTGAACAGACATTCCAAATATTATTTGACTGGAGATGGAGATACCATCTCTAGGAAAATATTGCCTTCCTCACTCAGAATACTATGTTTTTTATGAGTTAGATTAGATTTTTTTTAGTATCTGCATCCCTTGGAGTGGCTGAATCAGATTAAAATGTAATTGGGAAATACTTAACAAAATAAATAAAAATACAGTAGAACATAGATAATGTTGATATGTAGTTTTCTGAGTTGATATGCAGTGTCAGAATCAGTAGCCCTATTTCTCTTTGAATTGGACTCTACTGGTTGAGAGGGTACTGTCTGTGCTAAGGCTTACGCTTACTTTCCAGATGGTGACAGGTGGTAAGCAGTAGTTGCTGGTGGCGATGTGGAAGGAGAGGGGAACCTTCTCCACTATGATTTCACCTCTCACTGATGACTGTGGAGGCTGGGCTAGAAGCAGATTTGATGGTGATTGGAGGGATATTGATATTTAGTTTAGGTCATCTGGGGCTGGACCTAGACATAAATGATACCATAAATACCATGTATGATACCATAAAAAGCCAGATTTAATACTAAAATTGAGTCATAACATTCACAGTTTCCTTTAGGGGACACACTAACATATTTGTACATTTCAGAGATTTAAGAAATGAGGGATAGAAGTTGAATTTCAGGGAGAAAATAGCCTTGAGGCATCGCTGAAGATGCTACCTTTTTTTAAAGGGGTATCAAACCTTACTCAAAGCTGTCATAAAGTTTATGGACATATTTCACATAACTTTGCCTCAACCGCTATTGCCATGTAATACTGACCTTCAGACTTTATAAGCATACTCTACTTCCCAAACTTCTGGTAATCCAGATGTTACTAGATTTACCATCAGAGACCAACCCAAATTCTGTTCCTGCTCTATTCCTTCTCCCATTTCCATTGCTAGTTCTCTGCTTCTACCTCAAAAGGCTCTAAGTAGGGAGTAAGAAGGGAATAAGCATTTATTAAGTGCTGCTGCTATTGTTGTTCAGTCATTTTCAGTTGTATCCAATTCTTTGTGACCCCATCTGGAGTTTTCTTAGCAAAGATACTGGGATGGTTTGCTATTTCCTTGTTTACCTCATTTTTTAAAGAGACAATTCTCTTTTTTACTAATTTATTTTGATTTATCAATAATCACTTCCATATGCTTTTGAGTTTAAAATTTTTCTCCCGCTTCCTCCCCACCACCTTCCCCAAGATGGCGCACAATCTGATATAGGCTATACATTTACATTCATATTAAACATATTTTCACATTAGTAATGTTGTAAGTGAAAATTAAAGCCAATGGGAGGAACCATCAGAAAGAGGAAACAAAACTCAACAGAAGAGGAAAATAAATAGTAATTCAACTTCCATAGTTCTTTCTTTGGATGTGGATAGCATTTTCCATCACAAGGCCTCTGGAGATGTCTTAGATCCTTGTATTGTCAGGAAGGGTTAAGTTTATCAATATTAGTCATCACACAACATGGCTGTTATTGTGTACAACATTCTCTTGGTTCTGCTTACTTCACTCAGCATTAGACCATACAAGTCTTTCCAGGTTTTTCTGAAGTCAGCCTGTTCATCATTTCTTATAACACAACAGTATTCCATTACATTCATATACCACAACTTGCTCAGCCATTCCCCAATTGATGGGCATCCTCTTAATTTCCAATTCTCTGCCACCACAAAAAGAGCTGCTATGAATATTTTTGTACATGTGGTCCTTTTCCTGTTTGTGTCTCTTTGGGATATAGCCCTGGAAGTGCTATTGCTGGGTCAAAGTGCAGCTGGGCACTTGTTTCTACTGCCACATCACACTCAGAAAAGCTCATTTTCCAGGTGAGGAAACTGAGGTAAACAAGATTAAGTGACTTGCCCCAGGTCACATAGTAAGTGAGGGTCTGAGGCCAGACTCGAAAGCAGGAAAATGAGTCTTTCTGACTTGAGGGCCAGCGCTCTGTCCACTGAACCACCTAGCTGCCCCACTAGCACTATACTTTATCTAGGAGTGCAGAACCTGGGGCCTTAAGGCCACATGTGACCCTCTAGGTCCTGAAATGCAGCCCTTAAAAAAAGGATTTGTTCTGTAAAATTTGGATTCAGTCAAAAGGATGCACCCAAGGACCTAGAAGGCCACATGTGGCCTCAAGGCTATGGGTTTCTCCACCCCAACTCTATGATTTAGAAATATTATCTCGTTAGACCCTCACAATAACAAAGGGAGAGAAAGTGCTATTATTGGCCCCCGTTACATTTGAAGAAACTGAGACAGACAGAGAAAGGTTAAAAGACTTGCCCAAGATCATACAGCTAGTAAGTGTCTGCAGCCACCTTTGAACTCAGATCATCCTGACTCTACGTGTAGAGTCTTATTTACTGCCCCACTGAGATGCCTTAGCTCTTTTCATATGGAGATAAATTGTCCAGTGTTATGTTTTGTGAGAACCAATGAATGGTTTGGGGACCAAATGTGCCCCTATATGGGACAGCTAGGTGGCACAGTGGATAGGGCACTGGCCCTGGAGTCAGGGGGACCTGAGTTCAAATCTGACCTCAAACACTTACTAGTTGTATGAGCCTGGGCAAGATACTTAATCCCGATTGCCACAAAAAAAAGTGCCCCTATGATGAGAGCAAACATGTCATAGTGAACCAAGAAGCAGCATTAGCTTTAAGCTCTGCCTCTGACACAAACTATGTGGGACTACAGACAAGTCATGGATCCTCTTGATACTCTAGGCAACTCTGTAGGACAATAAACAACAGGGAAGTCTTAAATCTCTCCCTATTTCCCCATTTGCATGGTGGAAGATTCACCTTGGCTCTGGAGAAACCACACATATGCCTAGACTAAAACAAAACAAAATAAACCCTGTAATAATTCACAGTGTACCCCAGTGCACAGCAGTTGTGATGATGGAATGACAGTTTGTTTTCTAAAAAGCATCAACTTTTGGACAGAATTTTGTTTCTTTTGTATTTATTATTTGGGAAATGAGTGGATACTAGGTAATTAAGTATCTATAGCACTACTTTATGGTCTCAAAGTAGCCCAATCTTGCTACATTAACAAAGTTGTGTGAGAAGAATTTTGGAACTGGAATCTGAAGTCTGACTTTTCTAGCTGTGTGTCTTTTATTAAATCACCTAACCCCTTTGAGCCAGTGTTCTCATCTGCATACCAGGGCTGGTGATACTTGTACTACCTATCTGGCAGGGCTGTTATGAGGAAAGGTCTTTGTAACCAATAAAACTCTAAGTAATGGGAGCTCCCCTGCAGTCATTTTAATGCCGGGTGAAGATTGACAATCAAATTTAAAAACCACTCTTGTTAAAATAGCTGCCTTCCAACCATTGGTTCCTACAGTGATAAGCAGCAGTAATGTAAAGGGTCCCACTCATGCCAGTGTCCTGTCCCTTTGGAGTCATCCATTGTAAACCAGCTGTTGAAAATTAGAAAGCCTAAATGTGATAATCTTCAATAAAGCTTTCAGTGGTTAATAATATAAATGGGAGGGGGGGTTACATTGTCATGATGAAGGGAGTGTGTGAAATCCTCCTTGTTCCAAAGAAAGGAAGATGCTTGTAACTGTTAGGTGGCAAGATAAGATGTCCCAGAGCAAAGTGCCAGCATGGATTTGTTGGACAGAAAGGCAATGCTACCTGTGAGTAAGGTAGACACATTTGATAGCAGGCTCCTTTGGAAATTACACTGGCCTTAAAGTATTTAACTATGCTGGCTCAGCTTAATACTCAGTGATGGATCTGTCTTTTGCCCTCTTCATATTCTCAAGGATTTCTTGCCACTATTGTCTATTTTCAATATTAGATTTCTGCATCCCTGTGTTCCATTACCTACCACAAGGCCTGGCATGTAATAGGCACTTAATAAGACTGCTTCCTGAATCAACTTATGAATGTGGATGAATGAACAAGTCTCCAAGCCCCAGAAGGCAGGAGTCATGTATTGTTAAGGTTTTGGTTTTTTAAATTTTTAAACAGAAACATTGGTTGGAATCTGGTAAATGTAATTTGAGGATGATAGCAAATGTTGAAAGTGATGCTGGAAAATAGGTAGGAGGGGGAGGGAATGAGGAATATTCAAATTGAGGGTGAGTTTTTAAAGGGTGATCAGCAGTAGAGTGTTAGTATGGAAACAATGGTCTCAAAGGCCACTTAATCTGTTGAGACTTAGTTGTTTCAATTATGTTTGACTCTTTATGACCCATTTGGGGGATTTTTTGCAAAGATACTGGAGTGGTTTGTCATTTCCTTCTCCAACTCACTTTACAGATGAGGAAACTGAGACAAACACGGTTAAGTGACTTGCCAGGGTCACAGAGATGATGAGTGTCTGAAGCCAGATTTGAACTCATGAAGATGAGTCTTCCTAATTCTGAGCCCAGTGCTCTGTCCATTTCACCCCTTCGCTGCCCCTTTGACAATCTAGGTAAACTCCACTTACAGTATTCCCCGACCAACTAATCTAGTGATTCTATCGAAAAAGAAATTGATAGATTGTAAACAAAAATTGAGGTTGAATTTTGTTCTCTGGAGCTGATTCTTGGAAATTGAAAATTTCATGAATTCTTGGGAATTCTGAATTCTTGGCAATTGAAAGAAGAATATAGAGATTAATTTTTTCCTTCTAAAGTTAGGTTAAGGTGTTTGACCAGCTGACTAATGGCTCAAGTAGATTTTTCCCCATCTCTTTTTTCTTTTTTCTCAATTCTTTTTCTTTTCATTACTATCTCTTTCTTATATTTTATTTTCTCTACCCTTTTTCAGTGTTTATCCATGTGCCTAAGGAGGTAGACAGCCATGTTCTTTAAGGGTTGTATCTTCAATATTCCTGATGACTCATAAGTATTTTTTCCTTTCTCTTTTTCTGAAGACTATTTATAAAAAAATGTCCAAAGTTAATAGTTGAATGAGGTATTCCTACTTGAAAGCAAGACATGAAATACAACTGACTCCAAAAAATTAAAAAATTACTGTCACAGAGAGGGCAATAAAGAGGCAGGCCCATGGTGGCTGTGAACAAGCTGTAATATATCACCAGTGAGGAACTCTGAAAAAGACTAAGGAGTAAAACATAACCTTAAGGAATTATATGACAGGAAGCAGAGTTCCGCTTGTTACACAGTAAGAACAGGGATGACGAATGTACGATTGGAGTAACCTACCTTTGTAATGCCAGGAACAGTGAGTAAGGCCCTTACATTAGGCTGAGACTTTCTGGTGAACATATTAGTAGGCTACATACAGGGCATACAGGGAATTGCAGAAGGTACCTTCTGAATTGATGAGGTCACAGAACCATTTGAGCATTGATAACCTCATAAGCCTACCAGTGAGGATATTCAGGATCGCAATAGGCCTCATGTTATGTCAAATGAGAACGATTGAAGGAACTTGAGATTTTTAGCCAGAAAGAGGGAAAATTTAGGGGTGGGTATGATAGTTGCATTCAAGGCTATCACATGAAAGAGGGATTTGAAGTATTCTGCTTGACCCCAGAAGATGGCTAGGTGACGCAGGGGATAGAGTGTTAGGCCTGCAGTCAGGAAGATCAAATCTGGTCTCAGACATTTCCTAGCTGTGTGACCCTGGGCAAGTCACTTAACCCTGTTTGCCTCAGTTTCCTCATCTGTAAAATGAGCTGGAGAAGAAAATGGCAAACCACTCCAATGTCTTTGCCAAGAAAACCCCAAATGGAGTCATAAGTTGGACAGCACTGAAAAATGACAACAACAATAACAAAGCCTGATTCCAAAGGGCACAGCTAGGATCCACAGGTGGAAGATACAGAGATAGATTTAATCTTGATATAAGAAAATTTTTTGTAATAATTAGGGCTACACAGAAGTGGAATGGGTTGCATTGAGAGGTAATGGGTTCACCTTCACTGGAGGTATTCAAGTAAAGGCAGGTTTAAAAACCTTAGCCAAGGTCTCCCACTGCTTCCAGAGCCATCTCTAGTCATCCTGATCTATATCCTACCACTGGACCAAGATGGCTCTGGAGGAGAGAGTGAGGCTGGTAATTTTGCACAGCCCTCCCTCACTTAAATCCTGTTGATTTGCATGTCATGGCATCACCTCCCAGATATCATGATCATGTTTGAAAACAAAGGACGAACAACAAGAACAACAACAACAACAACAAACAATAATCAAGCAAAGGCTGAATGTCCATATGTCAGGTAGTTTGTAGAGAAGAATATTGTCCAGGTATGAGCTGAACTAGGTCTCTTAAGATTCAAGCATTTTTTTTTTTTAAACAGCAATGAGGAATACTGTAGCCTTCCCTGTAGCAAATCCTTTCCATCTAGTATCTCCACTAGGGGAGTAAAGATGTTTAGTACTGACCAAGACTAGAAAATTTCCTGAAAGGAATGGCATTTTTGTATAAAGAATGATGACTTTAGAAAGGAGCTTTCTGAGTTAGCCTAATTATTTTTAAGTTCCATTACCAGTGAATGAATAGTATGTGAAAACTCTCATCATTTTCTACATCACTGAAGTACTCAATCAACATTTGAAAGTATTTTCTTCATTCTTTCAGTATCTCTGTGAAAATGTTTTGGTCTGGGGCTTAACTCTGAGCAAAGAAAATGCAATCCTTTCCGTGTAGTTGTGCCTTCTCTGTGGAACAGATTTGTGCTAGGACTCCATCTACAGTTGAAATGATGCTGATGTAAAAAACACAGATATTGGCAACTTTTTGTCAGTTTGGAAACTTAACTGGCAAGCTGTGTTATTTCCATTTAGCTAGCCAGATGAGTATGACATTAAGTAAAGCTTGAACCTGAAAATATATTATGATAAATTATTAGCTTTTGCCATTTTACTTGAGGACCATATTGGACTATGAAAAAAATATTCCTATCTCATATCATTCTTTCTTTCTGTCATGCTCTAATGCAAAACCATTTTAAGATATTTCCCATGAGAAATGAGATCAATCATTTATATTTTTGTCTGGTGTCCCAGAACAATATCCTGTCTCTGACCCTGGGAGATGTGTTCTATAATGACCACTCAAAAGAGTCCTATAGCTGAATTAATCATGTTAAATTAATTCTACGTTATCAGAACTAGCAGCATATGGTGGGAAGACAGTATTCATAGCATTATATGTAGGTCAATTGTGGATAAAATAGACTTTTGTGAGTCCACCTATCAGCTAGCATTTATTAAGTGCTTGATAGACTGACTGAATATAATAATATTCTTTTCCTAAATAATTGACATCCCTCCAATACTGCCTCCCCTTTTCAGATGGTCTATTATTCCTATGTTTATAATTTGAAAATTCTTAAGCTTTAGAGTGATTTTTTCTGGTTATTTAGCATAAGTAATTTTCAAAATATACTAGGTATTTATAGAATCAAAAGATTGAATTAAGTATTTCTAAATGCTATTCTTTTTTTAAATGCCCAAATTTACCTGGGGAAGGGGAGGGGAAGGGAGGGAACCATGGAAGTTAGAACTTCAGATCTTGAGACTTTGACCAATAACTCAGGGTAGCATAGCATATTTATTTTTGGATATACTATTATTCTTATATAAAGGGGAAAAGAGTTTCATAGGTAAAGTATTTTATTTTCTAGACAAAGAAGAAGCAGTAATGTAAATGGTGTATTTTCAATTGTGAATATAGATACAAACAAAAAGTATAATATCCAACTTGAGATATGCATGAGACACTAAAAAATATAATCATGGGCTTAAGGGAGTAGCTCTATGTTTGTAACTGCATTTGAAAATGTTTGCTGATGAAATGAAATACCCAAAGTAAATTATTTTCACCTTGAAACTATTATAGGAAAAATTTAAAATCAAGCAAGTGATCTCAAAAGACTGTGGATATATGTCAGTACTTTTGTATTCATCCCTAATGAATATATTTTTAAATGGCAGACTCTATTAAATCTATTCCATATAATGCATAGGATCAAAGAGGACTTTGACTTGTTGGTAATTTTATTTCTTTTCTCTTTTCACTGACACAGGTGGTCAAGTTCATCTCATTTTTGGCAATAAAGATGTGGGAAATTATAAATGAATGATAGCTTTGAGGTATAAATTAACTACACTATATGTAAAAAAAAACTCTGCCAGACTCTTAGGTGGCCTGTTGATGTATGGTCCCATATGCTCTATAAGGAATGTGTCCATTCTTGAGGTTATCATTTTTTTAAATGCAAAGCAAGACTCTCCACTAAGTACGGTTCATCTATAATATTTTGGGCACCAAGAATCAGTTTCCATCCTCTGTAACCCAAAATCATCCTCTATTCCCCCCTTGCAATTTTTCTGGTGCCTGATTTACTACAAGCTGACAACCTCTTTTTCTCTTGGTGACTTTAAAGAGGGTAATAGTGTCCAAGAATAGAAACTATAGTGCAGTAATAAAGAATTATAATATGAATACTGTTGATAGCAAAGTCACCTAATTCTTAAATCATATATCCAGGCTAATATATGTACAAACATATTTAAATCAGGATATTGTTTCCAAATCATACATTCCTAAGACTGCAGCAGAGATACCAAGACGTTTACAGCAGAAAAGTACCTTAGAACAACAACAGTAATAATAACAACAGTAATTTATATAGTGCCTTGAGGTTTGCAAAGTGCTTTTATAAATATTATTCCACTGATCCTGTGAGGAGGCAGGAGCTATTATAAATTCCCATTTTACTGATGAGGAAACTGAAGGAGACAGAGCTTAAGTGACTTGCCCAGGATCACACAGCTAGTAAGTGTGTGAGGCAGGATTTAAACTCAGGTCTTCCTGACTCCAGGTCTTGTATTTTATCCATTATGCCACCTTGCTGCCTATATTAGAGAATAGTACATAGAATAATAATTAGCCAGTAGTTTCCGGCCTTTTGTGTATCAAGATCCCTTTTTAATGTTGAAAAAATTTGTAGACATCCACATAGATTTATTGATTGATGAAATATAATTTTCTAACATTTTTATTTAAAGTTTTGAGTTTCAAGTTCTATCCCTCCTTTCTCCACTTCCCTACCCCCTCTCTGAGACAGTAAGCAATCAAATATAGATTATACATGTGCAATTATGTATAACAGATGAAATATAATTACAAAAGATTTATGAGAAGCATTGTTTCAGAAGATGAGCATTGCTCATCTACATTGGTAAAGAAAGTTCCTCGCTGAAAGCTACCTATGTTGATGAAATTAGAGATCCAATAAAAACATTTATTAATTCCATAATGCTTTTAAATGGATTTACATTTTATTCATCACAACAATATCTACATGCATTTGAAAAACAAAGCAATATGTATGTATGCAGGAAAATATCTTTTCAGTATACAGAAGATTTGTTTGTGAAATAAAGACCAAGATGTCAATACTTTGTGGACATGTGAATTCCCACACTCTTTGCAAAACAACTCTGTGATCCCCCTGAAGTTCACAGATTGGAAAGCACTAGTCTAGTCCAAATTGCTATTATAAGAGAAAAGGAAATGAACCCAAAGAAAATTGGATAACTTGTCCAATGTCACATAGCTAGGTTACAGTAGTGTCAGAACAAGAACCTAGGTCTTTCTTTCCTAAGGACCATAGAAGTTGTGTATGTGTTGGGGGGGGCAGGTTGTTTCAGACTCACATGACTAATTAGTAGACTAGCCAGTACTAAAACTGGGTCTTCTAAATCTACCTCAAAGTGAAAGGTATGGACAAGAATTATACATAATTAGAAGGCATGGCGGCATAGGATCTACACTGAGTTTTGAACCCAGGTTTTCCCGACTCCAGGGCTGGCTTGCTATCCATTATACCACATGTCTTCTCCCTGTAGGCATGGTATTGTTTAAATAGGCTATTGTTGTCTGGTCTCATAACTTCCTTATTATGAATAACATTATTCCTAGGGGAAAATGCATTTCAAACAATGAACTTTGAGGGCATAACCCTTTCATAAGTTGAGGAGACAGCCTGGATAGAAAAATGTCAGTCAGGACTTTGTTGTGGGTTAATGAACCAACATCTGCCAGACCTTCAAAATAATTTGGCAAATCATTCAATATCTTTATTAACCAAGGCTAAATGAAATGGAAATGGAAAATTAATGCTTTCTTTAAATCTTAGGCATGTTTTCTTCTGCATTCACTACGAATACAAATTTATGGTCATAAATCATCACATTTACAAAAAATACCCTGACAAATGTAGTGGTGGTTTGAGAGTGTGCAGGCTGGTTATTACATGTGGTCTGTCTGCTGATGTTCTGTAGTGCCACAGTATTCTGCTAATGGAGTGTAAAATGTCAATTCAATTTGCATATCAGGAAGGAAACTAAGAATCGTTTTGTAACCCTTCCCCTACTCCTACCCCATAACATGTGCTGTATAAGTAAATATATGTATATCTATCTATCTATAAACTATATAGAACTACATAAAATTATATAGAATTATTTTTATTAGTAAAAAATAGAATTATATCTAGACATACCATGGAACAAAAGCTAGAAGAGACTAAACACTAATATTTGACCACCTCATTACTTTCGAGGAAGCAGACTATGAGCTAGATTGATGACTTTCACATAAAGTCTCATGATTAATCAGAGCCAGAACTTGGACTCAAACTCAGGTTGTCTAATGTCAGATCCAGTATTCTTTCTACTACACAATTCTCCTCCTTAGAGTTCTCCCATCTCCTTTATCTATGTAGAGTTGAAGTGGGCACTCTTTTTTCCATCATTAACTCTGTGATTAGTATAAATATCATTAGTGTAATGAGGCTGGGCTGGACCAATCCTTAGGGCAAGTAAATGCATGGAAAGTTTGGGAGATCTTGCCTCTGATCATGCTTGTCTAAGAGGCTGGTACTACATGATGACAAAGTTCTCTTATTGACTACTGAGCCAGAGCAAGGAATGACTCAGTAGTTTCTGAGTCTGAACTGAGCTTGCATACAAAATATGTGACCCACTGATCCCTTAGTCACTTTTTCCTTCCTGGTGATGAGTGAGGCAACAAATGCTTTGAGCAGTCAGATGGCACACAGGCCAGCCATCATGTGTCCATGAGCACATGGTATTTCTGTTTCCTTTGTGTTTATTCCTTCCTGATCTGAATATTCTGAAAAAAGAATACTTAGGTGACTGTGAATTTGAGAGATCTAGAGGTCTCATCAGAGTCATTAGAGGCCCCACCTGCAACTGAATTCAATATCAATGTCCATCAGAGTTAATAGTAGTAGCCCCAGGAGTCACAATATAACCGAGGAGAAATTTTGAAGTGGAAGTGTTTGACTAGCTAACTTGTGAGCATTGAAATCTGACGATTTTGCAAGGTGCTAGATGACTAGCCCAGCAGTAGGAAAATCTGGGACATCTGGCTTCTTTTTTTTCTGGAATCTAATCAGCACTGGTGGAGAAGTGTGGCTACCCAAGTGGTAATGGTCAAAAACAAAGGCAGAAGATTCAGGAAGCATGACCCTTGAAGATAGAAAGGACACATATGGACTCTAGAAAGGCAGAGACACTTGAAGAGTGAAAATAGAGCTGCACTCAAGGAGAACTTCCTGAGAATTCGATAAAGAAAAGGACTTCCAGTAACCAGTAACTTGGAAATTATCCCTTTGCCTCATGCATTCTCTACATGTGTGCATTGCTACCATTGTGTTGTAAGCTTAATCCCTTTCACCCCAGGGACTTTGTATTTGCTGGAGGTAAGTGTATCTCAAGTTTGAAGGGAATATTTTGTACCAAGTGTTCTTGTGATACTACCTTAGTAACCACTTTTTATAATAGCTAATTTTTACACAAATTCTTTGGCAAAACATTCATGAGAAGTCTCCTAGTGAGGGCTTATGAGAGAATTAGAAACAAAGTCCCTTTGGGCTTCCCCTAGAACTCTGATGGGGAGTATTTGTCATTCACTCTCTAGGAACCCAGGCTAACAATGCAAATGGGAATTGGGGAAGGAGCGCTGAAGAGCTCCTACATTAAGAGTGCAGTTAGGAGACCTGAATACACTTCAAGCAGAAAAGGAATTGGAATGTTGACTTGAGTCAAGGTCTCTGTGATATCAAGGTTCAAAGGAAAGATTGGTAGATAGACAGACAGATCCAAGGTTGCTTTGGTCTCCCTAGACTTTAAATTCTGGCTTATTCTTTACTGTTTTCATATTCTCAGTTTACCTGGAGAAAAATAAAAAACACTTATTGAGGTCTCATTTTTAATTTAGGAGGATGCAATGACTGCTGCCAGTTAGACATAGTTGATCCACCTTTTCCTTTATAGAGCTATAACTTGCCTAAAATAAATACTATTACAAGTATCCAAAGTGAAGTAAAAATAGGATAATATCCAGTTACTTTAAAACTGAAATATCATCATCCTTATTTAGAACTCAAATAGTTGTCTTTGACAAAAGACCTGAAGGAAAAAAAATGGGTAGAATTTTATTTTAGTATCTGACATGACTTTTATTCACTTATCTAGTATATTGTAGAGGGATTCTTGTGCAGTTAGGGATTGGTTTAAATCAATGGTGACAGAAACACATATTGAGAAAGTTTTACCGAAATAAATAAAAATAAAATAGAACATAGATAATGTTAGTATGAGGTTTTCTAAGTCAATATGTGGCCTGCTTGTTGTTATTCAGTCATTTCATGATCCTGTTTGGGATGTTCTTAGCAAAGATACTGGAGTGGTTTGTGATTTCTTTCTCTAGCTCATGAGTAAACTGAGGCAAACCAGACTAAGTGACTTAACCAGGGTCACACAGCCAGTAAGTGACTGAGGCTGGATTTGAATTCATGAAGAACACTCCTGAGTGCAAGCTCAGTGCTCTATCCACCACATCAGCTAGCTGTCCTGTGGCCTGCAGGAAGCCATATTTATGGTTTAGTGGCCCCCTCCTTTCTATTTGAGTTTGATACCACTGGTCTAAATGGTCTAAGTCCTTCTGACTCTGAGATTCTGAGATACTGTGCTGAACTTTTAAAATGAGTAAACTGAAGTTTAGAATTATGAAGTAATTTGTCACTTATGACATAGCTATTGTTCCAGAGCAATGGTTGGAATCCAGCTATGGGGTTCTGCCCTCTTTAAGGTTGTCAATAAATGTTAACTGAATTGAATGGACCATAAATTATTTATCTTATCATTAAGACTCTATATAGGAATCATGATGTAGAATTAGTGTTTCCACTTTCTTGGAGGCTCTTAGATAAGACATTTTTTGTGGGTATTTTTTTTTTGTTAGGGAAGCAGCTATTCATACATACATAGTAACCTCTGTGTAAGAATAAAAATAGTATTCTGTGGATGTGATCAGGTTGAGGAGTTAGAGGGTAATGATAACCACACCAGGGACCTCAAAGAAAGCAAGGACTTAGTCTTTCATGTTGAAAAGTTGGAAAATCCATGAAATGCAATTTTTGTACTAGTTGGAATTCTTTATTAGCAAAGCTGTTAAAAATGTCTAGCCTTATGGGCTTTTATATCTAATAATAATTATAACAAATAACTAACGTTTAGATAACATTTTAAAGCTTGCAGAGTATTTCAAATATATTATCTCATTTGGTCACAACAATTAGGTGAGACAGGTACAGTTATTATTCTCACTTTACAGATGAGGAAAATGAGTCTGAGAAAGGTTAAATGACTTGCTCAGGACCACAAAGCTGGTTGGTAGTAGAGATCTGCTGTAGGATTTGAACTCAGGTCTTCCTGACTCCAAGTTCAGCACTCTATCCACTGCACTGCCAAACTGCCAACTTTATCATATTGTAAATACCACATTTTCTGTACAGGGCAATTTTTTTTTTCATTGCACATGAGATTTTAAATAGAGGCTATTTGCTACAAATTACATCAGAATTTTTTTCCTACTTTTTAGAAGGAAAGCCTGAGAGCCTAACAGAATAATAAGAATGTTCACTTCCATGTTTTAATTTGAGATCATGATTTCTCCACACTTAAATTCATTAATCAGCTAGGTGGCACAGTAGATAGAGTGCTGGGGTGGGACTCAGGAAGATCTGAATTCAAATCCAGCCTCAGAAACTTAACTAGCTATGTGATCCCAGACAAGTCACTTAAGCTGTTTGCCCCAGTTTCTTTATCTGTAAAATGGGAATGATAATAGCACCTCCCTCTCAAGGTTGTTGTGAGGATCAACTATTATAATAATTGTAAAGTGCTTTGCAGAGTGCCTAGCACATACTTAGCTCTATATAATGCAATCTTATTATTATTATTATTAAATTATCTCAATTAGATTTGTTCATCATTGTGTAATAAACATTTATTGATTGCCTGCTAAGTGAGAGTCAGTAGAGTATAGCAGAAAGAATGCTGGACTTAAGAGACAGAAAACCTAGGTTCAAATCCTGGTTTTGGTTTTGCTACTTAGTAGCCTTGTATCAGTAGACAAAATATTTAAATTCTTTTAGCCTCGGTTTCCTCACCTGTAAAACTGCAATAGTTAGACATACTTAATATCTCCCTTTCTACACTGTTGTAAAGGAAGTGATTTTTTAAATCTGAAAGCCCTATATAAATATGTGTTATTATTGTACTCACTGCTTTACTAGGCTTCATGAAGAGAAAGCATGGTATCATGCCATGTATTGGAGTGATGCTAGAACGCTTGAGTTCTAGTCCTGGATCTGCTAGCAATTTGAAAGGATCCTATCTCTCAGCATTGCTGGAGGATCTGCAGAAAATGAATGAGGTTATCACTCGAGTAGAGGTGGGAGGTGCTCAGCTGTAACTTTCTCCTCTTACCAGTTGTGAGTTGTAAAGGGGAACAGAACAGGTGGAGAAGGTAGGAAATATGTCCACCTGCTGGCTCTAATCTCTGTCGTGATGTCTGAATTTTCTTACCCTAAATAAAGGAGGTTTTAGTTGTGGGAGGGAAGGGGGAAAATATGTGAGTGTAGACACATATGTGTGTCTACACATATACACACACATGTATATGCAATATACTGTGTATCTATATGCATTTACTATACATGTCTTCCTACATACACGTGTATGCACATATTTGTGTATTGAATGTGCATTTATAATGTGCATATGCACATATATGTATGTACAATGCACTTATATGTATTTGCTGTATGCAAACATGTAATGTATCTGTGTATGCATACCCATATACACGTGTGTATAAATGCATGCATGTGTACATACATTTTATGCATTTATATACAGATGTGCTTCTATACACACGTGTGTCTATATATACACATGTGTATATACATGTATAATGTGTATGCATATATATACACATGCATATGTGTAACTGTATATATGTTTGTGTATATATATATAAATATATATATATATGGGGGGGTGTATGTAAAACAGTTAACTTTTTCCTTTTTGGGGGGGCTTACCTATGTTTTCATTCATGTAGGGAACCCTCTGGTAGGTACTTCTTACCAATACACATCTATAACACCTTGCCTTAAAGAGATGCCTGAGAGGTTAATTCTGGGAAAGGAACTGTCTAACCCAGTATCGCGGAGCCAGAATTAGCCAACATGGGACTCGAATCCAGGTTGTCCTAACTGAATATTCACCTAACTACACTGTTTTTGAACAATTAAGGCATCCTAGTTTGGTGTGGAATAGTTACATAATATCTTCATACATAATAGTTTTTTTAAGTAATTCATAGGAATCTTTGGAAGATTCTGAATGGGAAAAAAAAAGGAGAGAAATGAGACTAGTATCTTGCCTGTGCTTTGAGTGCCTGGAAACAAATGTATATTTTCTTTTTTCTATTAGGATATTGGGTAGGGAGGGAGAGGAGGAAGAAAAACTAAGAAGAGAAAGGGGGGGAAAGGAAGAAGGTGAAAGGGAGGATAAGGAGAATGAAGAAGCAAGAGAAAAACAGAAGTGTGAGGAAGAGAAAAGAGGTAGGAGAAGCTCTTTTTAAAATATTGTCACCAATACTACCCTTTCAATTTGCTGTGAAAATAATTGAAAGAATGATTTTCTTAAGGAGCCTGCAATACATATCCTTTCTATTCATTGACTGCAGGAATCAAAATAAAGAATTTATCATTTTGCTTGACCTTGTAAAAGTAAAGCAACAGAAAACAGCCCCAGGGAGCTTAGTGACAAGACAGCTCAGATTCACTCCTTTAATGCTTATCTACCATTCTGAAAAAAACTAGGAAATGTCATACAGTAAATCGCCCCTAACCATGCCTTAACCATAGACCTGTGAAATGGTGGCTTGAATATCTGTTGCACAACTCCAAGTTTAATGAAACAGGCTATCACTTAGATAACTTCATCAAATTGGCACCTAATCCATCCTAATGCAGTCCAGACACCTGAAGGTTATCAAAATAATGATAGCAAGACTCTCAATGGGATGGTAGTGTATTGATGTCACAGTTTACAGGGATGCACCCATCAGTTAATAACAGCTAGCCTTTCAGAATTAGAATGCACCTTAGAAGTTAACCAGTCTTTTATTTTGGAAAAAAAAAAAGCGAGGACCAGAAAGGTTTCCAGTGTCAGAGAAGAAGTTAGTGGCAGAACCAGGACAGGAACTTGGTTCCCCTAATACCCATCCCAGTGCTCTTTCCATTACACATAGCTCAAGGTTTGCAAAATACTTTGTCAACAACAACCTTATGTAATAGGCAATATAATTCATATGATTTCCATTTTACAGTTGACAAGACTGAAGAGACTTCAAAAGAGGGAAATTAACTTGAACAAGATTATACAATTACTAAGTGTCAAAGTCAGGATTCAAACCCAGGTCTGCTGATTTTAAGTCAACTTTCTTTTTTCTATGTCACAGAATTTGTTGACAACTTTCTTACGCTGTGGAAAGCTACAAAGGAAATTCTAAGGTGTTCTTCCTTCCTTTGAATTTGGCAAATGATTCAAGTTTGGTAGAAATGTTTTACTTATAAAAGCTCTATGAAGTAGGCAGTATATTAGCTAAGATCAACTTTACAGATGGGGAAACTGAGGCTCTGGGAGGTACCAGTGACTTGGTACAGCCAGATGTGGGCAGAAAATAACAATATTTAGTGCTTTGCTTGATGAAAATTTCAGTTTATAAATGAAGCTCCTCCTTTGTAAGATGATTAAGTCTTAGGCATTACAAGTAAATCTTACTCTTTCAACTCTTCCAACTTAAAATCTATATGGATTTGGGAAGGAGTTAGGCTTGAGGTTATGTTAGCTAGGTAAATTCTTTCTTCTGATTATAAAATAATAATGTACAATATGTTGTTTATATTCTTCTTATGCATTTTGTTGATTCAGGCTGGCATTCTCCCAATGTTAGTCTGAAATAGTATGATTTTTAATATCTTTCATTTTTATAGGTAAGACCATTGCTAGCAGAACTTGTGCTTCCTACATCTTTATTCTGCAGAATATAGCATCACAGGAAACTGTAGGACTTGTTTCTAAGAGACTATTATCCCTCTTCTTAAGTCATTTTTATAGTTCGGGATTCGGTATTCTACGGTTAAATCCACATAAGTATTATGTGTTCATAACAAGTAATTCTCCATCCCTATGAATCAGCCTCATTGCAAAACTAAACTTGACCTAAGTATAAAGAATGTCCCTCTGACACCATTCATGCAATAATTGAAATTAGTGTTTATAATTTTAAGGGAGTAAGGCAAGTAAGTAGAAGGAAAATATGAGAAGTTAAGTAAGGAAAAGGAGAATACAAGAGATTAGGTGTTCTTTAAATTTCACCATGTTATGAGATAGCCTCTCATTTGTACCTCTATAAATACTTATGTTCTCCCTTCCATGCGTTGCAAAACTTTCTTAAAGAATGACTTGGAAAGCAATAGAGCTAAAGCTACATTACTGCATTTTAATGTGGCACTATAAAAGTGGTATTTAAAAAATCCAACTCCTAACAAGGCTAGTAAAATCGAAAGAGAGAAATGTCACTATTAGCCCAGTTGTGCTGGTGTCTGTTTAATACTGAGCTGTGATGTTGCTATGGCATCTGACTTGTGAGTGCATAGCAACAGAATGCATTCAGTGATTCAGCTTGATAAGAGAGGAAATGAACTCACCATTTCCCTTTTCCCAAAATTAAACTGAGATAGCCAAAAACCCATTCTGAAATGAAACATACACCAATATGTTCTGCTGGATAAAAGCAAATAGAGGGGGAAAGGGTTGTTAAATGAAATGCATGTGTTGTGTGCTTTCTCATGAATGCATAATTAATGCTGAGAAATTCTCAACATCTGTATTAGCTCTGCTTGTCTTATTTGTATGTGATGGTACACTCAGTCACCTAAGCTGTGTGGATGAGCTAATGATTACAGATCTCTTGGCAAATGTGAGATACTACATAAAGGTTTATAGTTAGAAATATACATAATATGTTACTAATGAATGTCAGTTTGGACTTTTTTTAAAAGAAAGAAACACTTTCAGCCTGCTGTGAAAGGAAAATTCTTTTCTGCATAATAGTCCCCCCAGGGAAGAGTTATTTCTTGCCAGCATAACATATGAAGCTTAGTCACTATCGGCTTCACTGAGAGGAGAGGGAAGTTAATGTTGGAAATGCGGTTGTGGGAAAGAACTCTTATAGAAAGCGAAGGCCCTTGAAGTGTTGAGTGGGCTCTTGTGATGACAAACACAAGCTGACTTACCTATCCCAAGTCTGTTACATTTCTATCCCATATAGTTCATTTGCAAAAATAGGAAAGAGTCATGCTCACCATCTCCCTTCACTTAGTTTTTAATGTTTCCTTTCTGTTTTATGGGAGGAAATTGCTCTCTTTCCAGGTTCCATTTACTTTCTTGATGTAGCTCAGAAAAATAGAATGCCCCTTTTTTTCCCCAGCTTTCTTAGTTATTAAGACAAGAGCTCTTCTAATCTTCTTCCACCCTCCCTACCCCATTAGGGACTTGGTTTTGACTTTAGATCATCAAAGAACATCCCAACAAACATGATAAGGCATTGGCATCCGAAAGCCAGGAATTTTAGGTTCAAGCCCCAGCCAGTGTGACTTAATCTGTCCTTCACTAAGAAGAAATAAATTCTTGTGATCCTAACTTTGCTACTTACTACCTGTGTAGTCTTGGGCAAATTGCTTAATTTCTCTGGGTCTCACTTTCCTTATCTGCAAAACAAGGGGATTGGACCTGATGTCCTCCACCTACAAATCTATGATCTTATGTTAGTATTTGGCAGGGGGTATATGGAAGGAAAGTAGTTATAGTGAACAGATGTGTCATTTGATGGGGAGCAACAGTGGTCAACTCTGACAAGTTGTAGCAATGGGGGTATGGAAATGATAACTGGATAGTGAAAATCAACCTGTGTGTCACTGTTGGCACATGTATGTGCCTTGGGCTGTTGGCTTCTATTCTCTCTCAAGAAATAAAAACAATTCTTCTGCTTATACCTGTCATACTTAAAAGAATTGTTCCAAACTTCTCATTTTAGAAGTATTTGGGGTTAGCCAGATGCTTACCCTTTAAACTTGTTAGAGCCTTACTACTGTTGTATGTTCATGTCTGATTAGTAATATGGAATAGGGGGAAACCTTGTGGGAAAGTGAACATGTCATCTTAGACTTGATAATAGTATAGTTCTTACACTTTTTACACACACACACATATATTTATATATAACATATCTATCTATCTATATATATATATATTTAGACTTAGACTTAGACCTTCCATCTCTCTCAGAATATTCCTTTTTAGTGACCCTATCATGCTCCCTAAGGATGTGCCACAGCATACAGCTGGTTGTTGTTGTTGTTTTCTGTTCTTCGTTCTTGAAGAGGACCATGACATTAGGAAGGTGATGCCATGACTTGCAAGTGAATTGGATTTAAATTAATGAGGACTCTTCAACATTACCAGCCTCACTTTCTCCTCTGAAGCCATCTGGGTCCAGTGGCAAGATATAGATCAGGATGACTGGAGGTGGCCCGGGATGTAATGAGAGACCTTGGTCTTTTTAAGCTAAGGTCTTTCTGGGTTCTCACTTTGACTGGGACAACACTTATTCAGTGATGAAGGCTAGGTTTTTGTTGTTTGTCCTTCATTCTTGAAGTATGTGTTCTACACACACACACACACACACACACACACACACACACACACATGAAATGTATACATGGAGTTGCTAGTCTGCTGCAGATGAATGAAGGAGTCAGGAGAAGGTAACAAAAACCTAGGTGAACAGAGGATAGCAGAACCCTGACTGAGCACTTATATAAAATTATTGTTGCTGTAAGTGGTCTCCACTCCAGAGGAGCCCAGCTGTTTGATAGAGCTGTAAGGAGAAGCAGGAGTGTATGGGGCATCCAGAGAAGACTAGCACCTCTGGTACAAGGGCTAGCCAAGCCCTTTTCAGGGCTGCTTATCCAGTTTTGATGCCCACCTTCACCCAACTCTCACCTGTGGCTCCAAGAAGCTGTAGCCTATGCAGTGGCCACACCCTGGTAAAACCATTTCAGCAGGTGGGCTAACCCAGATTGAGGGTGACCAACAGGCTTCAAGCTAGTGAAGACTTCCTTTGGTGGAATGGGTAGATGAGAATAATTTGTTTCAATGGCCATGAACGATAACTGAAGCAGGCAGAGTGTTTTTTTCATTATTTAGTATTTTTTTCACAATTACATGTGAAAACAATTTTAACATTTTTTTTCAAATTTCAAGTTTCAAATGTTCTCTTTCCCTCCCTGGCCCACCTCATTGAGAAGGCAAGCAATTTGACATCGATTATACATGTATAGTCATGCAAAACACATTTACATGTAAGTCATTTTTTAAAGAAAACAGACAAAAAGAATCCAAAAAAAAATAAGGAAAATAAAGAAAAAGTATCTTTGATCTTCATTCAGGATCTACCAGTTCTTTCTCTAGAGATTGACAACACCTTTCATCTTAAGTCCTACAGAATTGTCTTGGGTCATTGTATTGCTGAGAAGAGCTAAGTTGTTCATAGTAGATCATCATACAATATTGCTGTTACTGTATACAATGTTATCCTCATTCTCAGGCATAGTGTTTAAAATTTGATCTGACGTTGAAGATACCAAAGTCATCCACTCCACCCCAGGCCATTGCCAGTTGAGCTGACTTTTGTCTTGCCACTAGACTTCATGACTCTGAAACAGAGAGTGAAGTTGAGGACCTTGTGCCACTTTGGCTCACTTAAATCCAATTCATGCGCAAGTCAGGACATCATTCTGTGATGTCATTGGTCCTCTTCAAAAAAGAAAGATGAAGGGGCAGCTAGGTGGTGCAGTGGATAGAGCATCAGCCTTGAAGTCAGGAGGACCTGAGTTCAAATCTGGCCTCAGACCAAACACTTGACACTTACTAGCTGTGACCCTGGGCAAGTCACTTAACCCCAATTGCCTTAAAAAAAAAAAAAGGAAAGATGAACAACAAAGGGAAGCACATCCTTCTTTTACTTAATTAAGTTGCTGGCAGCATTAATAGAAGTTTAGTATCTAGATCAAGCAATAATGTGCTATTCCTACTATACTATGCACTGGTCAGAACATATTTGGAGCATAATTTCCAGTTCTGGGTGCCATACTTTAAGAAGGATATTGTAGATAGAGCACTGGCCCTGGAATCATGAAGACCTGAGTTCAAGTCTGCCCTGAGACACTTGACTCTTGTTAGCTTTGTGACCCTGGGCAAGTCACTTAACCCTGATTGCCTTGCAAAAAAAAAAAGATATTGACAAAATGTAATGTTCTAAGGAAGATAATTTAGGCTAATGGAAGTGTGCAACCCACATCATAAGAGAGGGGTAAGAGAAACAGAGATGTTTATTTGGAGAAAAGAAATCTTAGGCCCTGATAACTGTCTTCAAACATTTGAAGGCCTGTGTTGTAGAAGAAGAGATAGACTTATTTATGATCGTTCAGATTATAGCTAGATCTGGAAAGGACTACAGAGGTTATATGATCCAACACCTCATTTTACAGATGAAGAAAAGGAGGCCAAGAGAGGGATAAGTGACTTGCCCAAGATCACACGGTAAGCAACAGATGCGAGATTTGAATGCAGGTCATTTGATCACCATGTCAATGTTGCTTCTATTTTATCATGAAGTCATGAGGTAGAAGTTATAGGGAGGCAAATTTTAACTCAGAGTATGGAAGAACTTCCTAATCATTAAAGATGCCCCAAATACTTCTTAAGAGAGTGAGCTCGTTAAAGTAAAAGTGTGCAACCAAAGACTAGATATCTTTTATTGATATTATAGTAAGGAATTTTTTTCATTTGTAGGGAGTACCCATTGAATACAATACTTGGCACTCAATAGCTATTTAATAAATATTGTATCAAATAACCTATGGTCCCTTCCAGCGCTATGATTTTGTGTTTTGGTAATTCTACTTTGGCTGGATTATGGATGGTGAGAAGTCTCTGTTTGAGACACTTCCCTGACTGTTATCTTCATCAGCACTGGGGATACAATAATAACCTCTCTACTTTGTGAGTCATAGTAAAAAGTTTCCTTATTGCTATTTCTGCTTAAACAGTATTCATGTAAGAGAGTTTCAATTCCATTTTTACTCACCATGATCTGTGACCATGCTATGAAAAAAGGAAAAGACATTTAAATCTAGAATAATTGTCTAGACAACCCCAAAATAGCAGTTCACAGGCACAAAGGAAGCTGAAAATTCAGAACTATAGCAGTAGGATACTTATCCAAAAGCTTTATGTGAACTATCACTCTCTATTTTGGAAGATGAAAATGTCAAGGAGATTAACCTCTGAAAATTATTTTTATTAATTGCCCTAAATGACTCACCTCACTTGAAGAATGTATCTATGTGTATAAAGTAAAATGAAGAATCAATGTAATTATTCAGGTAATTGAAAAGCAAGTCTCCTGGTCCTGAAATAATCCAGCTAACTGAAGAAAGTGTTTGCTTTGTCTAAAATTATCCAGATAATTGATGTAATTCCTCATTTTCACTTGGTTCTTGGTCCTCTGTTTCCTTATATGTGTTATAGGGGCTGAAACTAGTCAAAATAGTTGAAAATAAACTTTAATATTAAAGAAGAACATCAGGGAAGATGAAATATATTAATTCGTATCAACAGGCCATCCAGGTAATTGTAGGTCACTATGACCTATCTTTCATTATTTGTGACTAGTTTTGCTTTTCAAACTACAAATTAGGTCAGGTCTAGATCTCCAGGAGAACAAACACAACTACACAATTACTTTACCACTGTCTACTGCTAATATACAAGCTCTTCATGGTAGAGGCCAAAAAATGCAAGTTTGTATGGAACCAATTAGCTTTGCTGGTCACCCAATTTCCCCATTTCTTGAACACTGTGGTGATACTGTTTTATTTACACTGATGTGTTTTATTTCTGTGGTTAAGTTTTGCTAGTTTGATAATATTTGCTAAAGAGCAAAAGAGAAAGAAACAAATGTACACTTAGATTGTCTCTGTTTAGAAAGAAGCATGGAACAGTATGACAGACTCTATTAAGGGAGTGGTAGTCAGAAAGAGACTAACCCCAGAATGGGTAGGAGTAGGTCAGGTTATTTCTGAAGTCATTACACTGATAGGAGTTTGTTTCTGTAGGAAAAGGTAGATTAGTGAGGTCAACTAACAATATACAGAGAGAGTAGAGTTGAGTCATGGACATAATACTGCCAATAAAAGAAAATAAAAAATATGTGAAATCCTTTTAGGAAGGATGAGCCAGATGGCTTAATAAGAAATAGACAAATCATAAGCTCATAGATCTAGAATTGGAAAATCTGGAACTCAGAGGCCAATTTTATTTCACTGATAAGGAAACTGAGGCCCAAAGTGGAAAGATGACTTTCCCAAGATCTCATAGGTAGTGTAGGAAATGGGATTTGAGCCTAACTCTTCTGACTCCAAAGTCAGTGTTCATTTTCTAATGATTGTACTACATTGTGATTAGAACTGTTTTATTAATATGGTGTGACTTTTCATGACAATTTTCATCGAGTCAGGAACATTGATTTTTTTTTTTAAATTGCATCTTTCAGCAGTCCTTCCACCATGCCTCATTGTGAAGTGGAAGTGATACAGAATTCTTGAAGGCTATACCTAAAGGGTGTAAGCTCTGGCAGGTCCAATGAGCCTTGAGTTTTGGTAACAGACTCTTTGCCTTTTGTCAGAGGATCAGCATAGCTAAATTTCAGAGGGACAGAAAGGGAATGAATTTTTTGACATAGTAACCCTCAAGGCAAATCTACCAAATGTTAGAGGGTTACAATCTTTGTTGGTGGACAGTGTGTGCACACAGATGAAATCATGAATCTCTGCAATATTGAAATAAGTTTTAAAACAAATAGTTTTCATTTGGCTTTGAAATTAGCATTAGTCAGAGTCCCAGGGAGGGTTTATCTGGTATCGAGTTGCATGGCACTAGCACAGCCTAACTGGTAAGCCATTGATAACAATATCCTTCACCATCTCCTACTAGTTAATTACATCAGCAACAGATAATAAAATTTTTCTAGAAAGGAATTTTTAAAATGTCAGTAAGAGTAACCTAATAAATTAAAAAATGTAATAAAGAGGGAGTGGTGACTTGCAGACCCTAGATTGGTTTTAGCCTTGGTTGAACTCTGGCTTTACTAATTAATACCTCTGAGATTTGAAGAAAATCTCAGGGCCTTGGTTTCTTCATCAGTAAAAACAAAGAGTTTATACTAGATGACCTCAAAGGTCCCCCTCATTGCTTTAAATGTCATGATCCTATTTGTAATAAAGTTGGGAAAGATAACTGTAGGAAAATAAGTTGAAACAAGATTAGAGATGACTTTAAATTCTAAGATAAAGAGTTTGAACTTTATTATGTAGGAATTAAGGATACCCATTGGAGATTTTTGAGTAGGCAAATGATATTCCTAAAACAGTTCTACAGGAAGAGTAATTGAGCAGAAAGAACTGGATTAACATAATACTAAGGGCAAGAAGACCAGTTATGGTAATAATCCAAGGGTCAGATAATTCAGGGCTCATACAGGGATGGTAACAATAGAAGATAGTCAATAAATATTTATTAAACACCTACTAAGTACAAGGCACTGTACTAAACCCTGAAGATACAAGAAAAAGAAAGACAGCCTTGCTCTCAAGGAGTTTACAATCTAATGGTGGAGAACAATACACAGAAGGAAGCTGGAATGGGGGATGGTGGAACCAGAGAGTCAGACATGAGGTTCCCGGTGTCCAAATCAAGCAGAGCAGCTAGTAGGTAATGAAGAGTTGAAAATCCTAAGCCCTCTTAAATGGAAGCTTTGGAAAGAATTTATCACTCTGCCCTCGAGCCCTTCAGTCACAGTAGGGAGGCATCTGAGGGTACTGAGGAGGTATTGATTACCAAAGCTGGAACAATCTTTATGATGCTGAGATTTTTGGTGATTATCCTGAGGAAAGCATGATACTTGAAAACCAGGCAAAGCAGCTGGTGGGAAATGGGACTTCAGTTGAAGTATCATCCTGATATTTAATATTAGACTTAATATTAGAAGAGACATCACTGATGATGAAAGAGATTAACTAGTGCATCAACAGGCCATCCAGATTACTATTTATCACTGTGATATATCAGCTATCCTCCTTAAGATGACAATAATGTTGGACATTTGTGTAGCACTTTAACATTAACAAAGTACTTGCTATATCTTATTTGAGCTTCACTGTAACCCTGCCAAGTGAGTTCTATAGGGAGTTTTATCCTCATTTAACAGATGAGGAAACCAAACCTCAGAGCAGTTAAACAACTTTGGGCCAACTCACATATCTCACAAGTGTGTAGCAGGGTTAAACCACTTTGTGTCCCTTGAATTCATCTCAATTTAACAAATGTTCATTAAGCACCTGTTGCATGCTGGCTAAGTGAAGGGTCCTTGGTGGAAGAAAAGACATAGTTTGGGCAAGACATGAGCTATAGAATACAGTCAAGTACATGATCCCTGGGTATTCGATTGCATTCTAATCAGGAGATGTGGTATGCATACAACCATGTACGCAGAGAAGCGTGGCAGGTGTATTAGTGAGGTGCATAGAAGTGCTATGTGAAGTCTGAAGAGAAGGTTTAAGTACCCAGTGCCCTTCCCCATCCTCAAATCATCCTAACCACTGTCATGCAAGTAAGGCTTCAGTTGGTTGGGTTGGGTTGGGTCATGAAGGGGATAGGAGATGGAGATGGAGATGAAGGAGCTAAGGAATAACAACTATAGCTCCTGGATCTTCCCAAGTACCCCTCTCTCAATGCATCCCCTAGAACTGCATTCACTGCCCTGCATGGTAACAACAGTTCTTACATGAGAACCAGACAGGATCTGACAAAATCCCACCCGTTAAAATTTGACAATAGAAACACAAGGGATGGGAAGGCATCGGAAATCAGGAAGACCTGATTTCATACTTATTAGCTGTGTGACCCTGAGCAAGTCACTTTACCTTTGTTTGCCTGAGTTTTCTAATCTATAAAATGAAAATAGTAGCACCTACCTCCCAGGGTTGTTGTGAGAATCAAATGAGATAATATGTGAAGAATTTTCAATTCTTCATTTCCCATCAGGTGCTCTGCTTGGTTTGAACTTCAGGCATATAATTCCACCTCTCCTTCCTAGCAAAGTACCCTCTAGCTTCACCCCCTTAGTAGGTATTATATAAATGATGGCTATCATTATTATTATCATTATTATATGAAAAAGACATAGGATAGCTTAGAAGACAGATGTGAAGAAGAGGGTTAAAGCATTATGTAAATGTCTGCTATTACTGTTGTGGTCTAACAGACTTTGGAGTGAGAAAAGGGCTCCAATCCTGACTGCTGCATATTTATCTATGTGGCCTTGGGCAAGCTGAAACTTTTGATATTAACTGATTTTGCTAGCTTTCTGAAAACCAGAGCTGCTGCTCAAAACAATTGGCTGAGTGAAATGTGTATTATTATATTCCACAGAAGTTTTTGCATCTGCATAGAACAAATGAATCATCCACTCAGTGTGGCCCCTGGGGTCACTGTAATGATCTCAGAGCCTACCCGGCTCTCAGTACTCCATGTTTTTCAGCTTTAATGAAATTCACAATTAAGTTCTTGGATTTGTTCATGTGTAGGTGTAATAGGTTTAATGGAATTACAAAGGTACCTGAACTGACATTTATGGAAACTTCATTTTGAGCACTTGCCTCTCCAAATGAGTCACTGTAATATGCAGAGCCACTCAAAGTAAAATATGGGTTTCAGACTGAACTTAGAATTAGCCTGTTTGATGGCTGACAACATGTAAGTTCTGGTAGGTTTTGATTAGAAAATTTTGTCATTCTTCCTGAAGCCCAAACTAAATCCATGTTAAACAATATAATTAAACTGAAGTCATGGTTACTTGAAGAATAGACTTTTGGTACTCACAAGTGTGGCTGGAATAAGTTGGGGCTCATAAACTCATTTCTTTGCCCTCCTCCAAGGCTCTGATGATATAGAGACAGTCCATGAGCATCCAGCCAAGAAGAGTTGTAGAATAGATAAGTATACTTGGTTCACTATGATTGGTAGGTAGGTTGCCTAGAATTAAAAGAGCTCTTTGATTGGTAGGTGATGTTTAAAAAAAAAAAACTAGACTTTTCTCAGGCAAAATCCAAGAAGAGAAGAACCAGCGGGCTAGAATGAAGGCAAGAAACAGGAAAATTGGGCAGAAAGGAGACAATAGCTATGGCAGTGGACATTAGAAACCATTATGTAAATAAAGGATTATTGTGACAGGGTACAGGCTCTGGAAACCTCCCCCCACTCCAACCCTTGATCTCCTTGAACTTCCCCACATGGTCAAGTCTCTGGAGTTCACCTTCCTCATCGACCTATCCCAGTCAATAGGCCTTTCATTGTCTGCATCTGGCCCCACCCTAGACCTCCATTCCTTGATCTTATCTAGCCCCCAGTCTCCCTTGGCCACATGGTCCAGGTCCCTGGTATTCCAGCCTCTTCTCTGGTACCTAACAAGTCACCTCAGACTACTTGACCACTCCTACATCCCTCCCACAGTCTTTCTGTATATAAGATCCATCTTGTCTCCAGGCCAATGATATGTTCAGATTCCTTAATACTCTGGCCAATATGGTGGATCTTTAATAAATCTTATCTTTGGCTGAAAGAAGGCTTGGGTTGAATTCATGTGGACAGGACCTGTGTCTCTTGCTCTCACTATTTCGGGGTCCTAGCATCCTTAAACCTCAACAATTGGGACTATAAACAGCAGATACTTTTGGGAGCAAGAAGAAAAACAACCATGAGCAGATGAGATAGAGACAGAGACAGACACAGAGACCGAGAAAGAGAGAATTTGCCTAAAAAAAAAAAAAAAGCATGGCATGGTAGAAAGAATGCTGAATTTAGAGTTAAAGGATTTGGGTTGTAATCATAGTTCTACCAGTGTGACCTTGGGTCACTTTGTGACTTGGGTCACAAATCAACTTTCTGGGTCTTGTTTTCCTCAATTGTAAAATGAAATTACTAGTTTGGAGGGTCTCTGACATTACTTCCAGCCTTGCATTTATGATCATAAAATTCATGGTATTAATCAAAAAGCAAGTATTTATCAAACACTATATATTTTAAGTACTGTGCTAAATGCTAGAGATTCCAGAAGAAATGAAACAGTCCCCAGCTCTCAAGGGGCTTTCTTCCTATTAGGAGAGACATATACATATAAAATTATGTGAAAAATAAGTATACATAAACAATAATATATAATAAGCACAAAGTAATTTGAGGAGGCATTTGCAGCTGGAGGAAATCAGGAAAGACCTTGGAGATAATAGGTTGGGAGCTGAGCTCTTGAAACAGGGGAATGTAAGAGATCAAGGTGAGGAAGCAATACATTCCAAATTTGAGGTGCAAAATCATGGGAGATAGAATGTTGCATGTAAAAAAAGCTGGTTTGCCCTAAACCCTATGGTGCACAAAGAAAAGTAATAATAATAACCAATATTTACATAGCACTTTAAACTTTGCAAAATGCTTTACATATATTATTTTATTCGATCCTCACAAATATCCTGTAGGTAGGTGCTATTTTTATCCCATTTTACAGATGAGGAAACCAGGTAAGAGTGGTTAAATGACTTGTCCAGGGTTACACAGCTCAGTTAAATGTCTGACTCTCGATTTAAACAAGTCATGAACTTTATACACTGAGCCACCTAGCTGACTTGATATTTTATAAGTAACATGTAATAAATAAACTTTAATAAGTCTGGAAAGGTGGTATTTACATTCATAGTACAGTATGATGATGCTGAATCATCAAGAAAAAAATCACATTCACTGTCTGTTTTGAAAGACAGAATAGCATATGTGATTCAAAAATGTCAGTTGTGAAAATTTTCTGTTAAGACAAAAAAGTTTACAGTTTTATCGTCAGGTATCTGAAAAAATTCTTAAGTTCAAAATTCCTTCAGGCAACAGATGTCTTATTGTACTAAATTCATTGTCCTGACATTCAAATTTAAAACTGTATCATCAAACTAAAAATCTTCTAAATGATAAGAAAGATAATGGAATAATAGCCTTAGAGAGATACCTGGTCATTACTGAGGGTTAAAAGGTTTGCTCTATATGTCAAAGACAGAAGTTGAACCCAGGTCTTCCAGATTTCAGGCCTGACTATTAACAATAGAAGCCATACTTCCTCTCTCATTTTTTCATTTATTCCTTTAAAGAGGTAAAATACAAATGACGAAAAAGCCAGAGTAATGATGCCTGATGGGTATAAGCAATACGCAAAACATTAGCAGTAAAATGACTTTCCCTTAGAAAATGTCGTAAAAGATGTCAAGGACATGACCAGAAAAGAGAGATGAACAGCTTAAGTAGCAATAATTAAGAGACAGCCCGACTGCTGGACTCCTAACCATGAAACATTATAAGACCAGAGGATGATCTCCATTGAGTTGGGCAGATCCCTTGTAGGGGAAGGGGTGGTATTAGAAAAACGCACATTGCCCCTGGATGAGGGGGATCAGGTGGATTATTTTTTTCCTGTTCCAGGGGAGTAAGAACATCTGCACTATTAAGATTATGAGCCCCAACCTCTGAGCATCCCCAGTCTTGTTCCCCCAAGATGGGTCTGATTCCATACGAGTTATTAGGGCAGGGGAGAATGTTACCTGATTTCTCATTAAAGCAATTTACAACAAGATACAACAATGACCAATGAGATAAATAACATGGTGGGGATAGGTATTAGAGGGGAATAGCTGTGCATTTGTATTTAATAGTAGAATTTGTTAATGAACTCCTTTTAAGTTCAATATATGAGAGAGATTTTTTTAAATCAAAGGGTAGAGACCTTAAGATACCCCTTGCTTACTTTACCACTGGTAGACTTGATACCCCACATCTGAAAGGTCGCTATATTACAATCCAATGGAAAATTGGGAGACATATAAGTAGCATGATTCTGTATCAAATCTTTTTTTTTTCCTTGTTCATTGTTTCTCATATTTTAGAGTTTCTGTTTTCTTTCATGTTGGGTGAAGTGAAACATGAGTAATTTTTATAGAATCCTAGTCTTTACTATAAGAAAAAAAAATACCAAAACCCTTTACTCTTGCTAACTTTTTTATACCTAAATGTATATAGTTTTTTTTATATAGAGGAGAAAGGAAGAGAATAAGCATTTATTCCTACTATAATAATAATATATTATATATATATAATATATAATATATAATAAGCACCTACTATATGCCAGGCACTGTGCTAAGCACTATACAAATATTATCTCATTCAGTGCTTACAGCAATCTTGGGAGGTAGTTGCTGTTATTATCCCAGTTTACAGTTTAAGGCAAACAGAGGTTAAGAGACTTGTCCAGGGTCAGACAGCTAGTGAGTGTCTGAGACTGGGTTTGAACTCAGGTCTGACCTGATTCCAGGCTCAATGTTCTATCCACTATGCCAATTAGATGCCCCATATAGTGTAACATATATATGACGTCTTTTTTCTATTTTAACCATAGTATGACAATGGCTTAATTATGTATAGTAGTAGAGATCAACTCTGTTTGAACAGAAACTACAACCTCTCCAAGAGAGGATGCTGCTAAGTTTAAGAAATATTTTGTTAACTTTGAGACACTGACAGCTGTAAGCAATCACATTTCTCTAGCATCACTGCAGTTCATGGTAAAATGAAGCTGTTTACTTAAGGGCTGTTACGTTTAATTTTAATAGTGACTCCTAAGAAAGACAAAATGTCTCTGATGTTTGACATGAGAAGAAACTAAGATTCCTCTAATTGGTTGCTCAAGATTTAGCGGTGATTATTTTTGTGCAGCATTTCTTTGTTATCATTACAAGCATTTACTTTTCCACAACAAAAGCAGAGACATTGACTCACTATCAAAATACATACTTGTTGCTCCAAAGAGACACATAACTCTTTAACACTGTTACGATTGTTCAATGGCGGTATGGTTTTCAGAGTCTTCTGCAGTGTTTCCTGTTAAGTGGGAAATTAGTGATAGTGGTACAGGTTACGAAAAACATGTATATGTGTATGCATAGTGTGTATTATATATGTACATATGTGTTTATATATGGAGTCCTTTAGCATATATATGTATGTATATCTGTGTATATATCTGTGAATATATATATGTACATACATATATACTATATATGTGTGTGTGACTGTATATATGTATGTATGTGTGTATATATGTATATATACATATATGTATATATTCTAGCAAAACATCATAATTTTGCGCTCAGCTTTCTAGATTTTGCATTGTCTTTAAGACTGAATAAATGAAAATAGAAAGTAATTTAACCTGGAAAAGGTTAATAATAGGTTAAAGAAAAAAAAGATTTGAGGAGGTGAGGAATTTTTCTTCTTTTTGTCAGATGAGAGACATTTTCGTATAACTGCAAATTTCACTCTATACTAAAATATCAAATAATTAAAGTTGTCAAGGGCTTTTCAGTCTCATATTCAGTGTTATATATATTGTCTATAAGAGGATTTGTAATTGGGGTAAAGTCTTTGTTCATAACTTTCCTCTCCATCTGTAGCTACCCCACCCATCTATATATCCATACACCCCCCATCCCCACCATCTGGAAAGCCCAATTTCCTTTACTTTGTGGTTGTTGGAGTATCATTCAAGTTCTATTTCCTCAATGAGGACTTGCTTGTCTACATCAACCAAAAGTAATCAAATAATCTTTCTCTTTCTCTGTCTGTCTCTGTCTCTCTGTCTCTGTCTCTCTCTGACTCTCTGTCTCTCTCTGTCTTTGTCTCTCTCTCTCTGTCTCTGTCTCTCTCTTACTCTCCTGAGCACTGACAGCATTTATTACTCATACCACCCACTCAGAACTTGTCTTTCACTGAATGACATCGTCAGTTACCTCTTCATATGCTTTGCTTTGTCTAACCTACTAGATTGTAAGCACCACTGGCTCTGGGGCCAGGTCTGTACTCTTTGCATTCTTTTTACAACATAGCATAGTTCATTCATTCAATATTATGTATTTTTTCTATTATTTGTAATGTGACTTGAACATACTCAGTGCTTAGAAAATATCTGTTTGTTGGTTGGAGATAATGGTGAAATGAATGGCTTTTCTGAAGATCCAAAGTATATATATGTATGCATACATATGTACAAATGCACGTATATATGTATGTATGTGCGTGTGTGTGCATATTATACTAGGTTATATTTTAACCTTTTTTTTAACAAGGAATGTATTGATGATGCTTTCAAACTCTGAACTCTTCCTTATATCATAAAAGTAGTATTCATTGAATGATTTAAAATGAAATTGGCATTGCCCACTTCATTTTCTTTGCCTCATTAAACAAGATTGTTTAGATTGCCCTGGACAAAAGAATGCCTCATCAGTGACCAGCCTATTGGCCTTTCCATACTTAACTAACCCAGGCTTCAGAAAGAAGCCTCAGTTTGTTTTCAGGACTATATTTGAAGCCATTCCAGTATTGTAACCACAACAACCAAAACATTTTATTAATCACTTGTATGACATCAAGTTATATGCTTCCACAGAAAAAAAATTTTAAAACTCCTTCATCTAATAGAAATTTTCTCTTGTGATCTCAAAATGCCATCTGGACTAAAAAAATATTTTAAAAGCCTTAACATACACCAAAAAAAGATGGTGACTAAAGACTTTGAGCTTGAATCTAGAAGTCAGATTGAACTGGTGGGCAAAAACAATGCTTACAAATGCCTTGGCCTCCTGAATGGAAGATATGCTGAGCGTGAGAATGCTGTGGTTGAATATGCTAAGGAATTTAGAGATAGTCTGAAATAAAGGCTCAATAGGATGAATACCTTTAAAGCAATTAATTGCAAATGGAATCATAATGGATTTGAAAAATATCCTAACAAGAACATGAAATCTTCAGTTCTGAACTAACAGTTCACCATTAAATGCAGCAATAAACAATGAAATAATAGTTATATGCAATTGACATATATCAAATAAAACAAATGAGCTATTATCATTAATCAGCAGCAGTACTACAGTACTATCAGGCATTCATTCTTTCTCTCTCTCTGTCTATGTGTGTGTATATGTATATATATGTATGTGTATATACATATGTACATACACATATACATACATGCATGCATGCATACATACATAAACGAGTATGTCTGTGTGTGTGTCTGTGTGTGTAAAGAGGTATGAGTTGAGGGAAATCCAGCCAGAAGAGGCCATACATGTAACAGTGTTTTATGTTACATGTTACATGTTGCCAAAATTTATTTGTAAGGTATTTCTCAACCTGCTATTTGACTTGTTACCATATTAATTCTCATCATCTTAAATTCTAGGACAATACAGGGGTAGTTTTGCCTGTTTCCTGATTGAGTGATATGAGTTCAAAGCTTCCTTTCAATTTATTAAATAATATTTGATATATGTATAATAAATATAATAAATTGAAGGAACCTTTTTCTCCATGAACAATGGCTTTCTTTTCCTTTATCATATCCTCTAATCTATCAGGATTAAGTCATTATTAAAGTTGTTGGCTATAAAATTTAGTAACAATGTAATCAGTAATAACTTAAAGATAATAAATATTTGTCATAATTTCACTAAGAGAAAGTAGAATCACAGCCCATCATTGTAACTGTAGATGAATTCTTATTTCTGGAAACACAGTTCCATTATTTAGTTCATTCAAGATAACAAGCACCAAGTCTCTTTTCACAAATTGTCTTAATTTTCTTTGCCAGATAAAATTTAAAACAGTTCTATCAATTAAAAAAGTTTCTCTTTCTTTCTTTATGTTTT
Organism: Vombatus ursinus; assembly: GCF_900497805.2. Taxonomy (NCBI): domain Eukaryota; kingdom Metazoa; phylum Chordata; class Mammalia; order Diprotodontia; family Vombatidae; genus Vombatus; species Vombatus ursinus. Next base: position 5,254,097 of record NW_020954592.1, on the reverse strand, counting down.
TTTCTAATTCTTCTCAAACATTAGCTCTCCTTTCTCAGTCTTTTCATAGCCATTATAGAATACTTTCCTAGAATACTTTAAAACTTTTACTCCCTTAGCTACTCCGCCTCCAGTTTAAAAAGTAACTATACCCTTTGTTTCATAGCTCTTCTCGTGCTTCCTTGTATTCATTTATTAATTACTTCTTACAATGAAGTAATTTTCCATTAGATTCATATTTCACAACTTGGTGGGCATCTACTTTGCTTTCAGTTGTTTGCTACTACAAAAACTGCTTCTGTAAATATTTAGTGTATATTAGTTCTCTCACTTTTATTGTTGACCTCCTTGGAGGATATACTTAGCTGTGAGATATCTGAGTCAAAGGCTAAGGACATTTTAGTCACTTCAATAGCCTAATTGATTTCCAAAATAATTGGACCAATTTACAGTTCCACCAACAGAGTCAAAATCTTTATTCAGTTATGAAAAGCAGTCATGTTATCCTTCTTTGAAATAGTCCATAGAACATGTAATATAAGAGAACAATAGTTAGGATAAATTCTTACTTGAACTGTGTTGAAAAAAGATGAAAATAATGAGATAGTAATAACTTATGCAAATAAGGATTTCAAATTACCTTACATAAATTTTCTCACTTGATTTTCATAACAACCTTGTGAAGTGTTACTGTTTTTCCCCATTTTGCAGATGAGGAAACAGAAGCATAGAGAGGTTGGTCGGCTTCTTTAGGGCCACACAGCTGCTAAGTTTTTGAAGCATACTTGGAACCCAGGTCTTCATGACTCTATGTCATAACATTCTATCCATTATGTCACTTCATAGTAGAACCTGCTACAGCTTGCATTTAAAAGAAAGATCACCTCCACACCAAGATAAGATGTGATAGTGGGATTTTGCGGAGTTGATCCACCAGTAAATATATCTTGAACAAACACTTTGGCTGGACAGTGAACGGGGCCCAGCATTGAATAGGAAGAGGAGAGTGGGCTAGATTTGGATAACTTTGGGGAAATTGGGTTGTGCTTTTAATGAAGCCAAACTTCTCCCTGAGGCACTGGCCCATCTTTCTACATCAGATTTTTCATGGTGCTATATAGTTATGAGTCATAGATTACAATAGTGTAGAAAAGGGAATTAAAGTCACCCAAAATACAATGATGAGATGCATGGTGGGCATGGATAGGCTATAGTACATTTGCCAGTGAATAATTGCACAAAATTGAATGGCAAAAATGACATCCTCAGATTTATGTATGACCAGAAAAGGAGGTGGCCTGTTCATGTGGTGAAATCAACAGATAAATAATGGACAGTCCACATGCTCTGTTAATATCACTTTGAGCAGACCGCCAGTGTGGGATTTATGGGAGGACATGGGTAAGAATATCATAGGATGAGAATGTATGGATTAGTTGTAATCCATACCCCCACAGCAAGTACCTAGATCAATGAGATCACAGTTCATTTGAAATATTTTAGTACAGAGCTTAATGAGACATTCTTTCAGTTCCTATGGCTGTCATAGAAGCTATATGAACACCTTTAGGCCATTAATGAATAATTGAAGAATCTATTGCTATTGTTATTGTTGGTCAGTCATGTCTGATTCTTTGTGACCCCATCTGGGATTTTCTTGGCAAAGATCCTGGAGTGATTTGCCATTTCTTTCTCCAGTTCATTTTATAGATGAGGAAACTGAGGCAAACAGGGTTAAGTGACAGCTAGTAGGGCCTGTGGCTAGATTTGAACTCAGGGAAGAAGAGTGTTCCTGACTTCAGGCCCGGAGCTATACCCACTGTGCCACCTAACTGCCCTATTGCTTCAGTGAGCTATAGGAATAGTGGCTATGGAAGATCTTTTATTGAAGTAATGGGAGCAAAAAATTCTGTCCCATTTTTATCTTACTTGCAAAATATGTATTTTTCGAATGATGATAGGTCCTGAATTATAAGACTAATTAATTTAGTTCTGCACTATACTTTGCTGGGGTGGCTATTTAGCAATAATCTTTCCAAGGCTCCCACTATTAATCTCTCAGTCACTTGCTCTAATTTTTCTATTTCCTTCCATCCTGCCATACATTTTTAGAATACAGTTATAAAAATAAATTTTAGTATTTGGGTTACATGATAAGAAGGAATAGACAAAGCACAAACGCTCAAAGAATGACTATTTTAAAACTATTACCAGAGAATAGATTCTACAATCTATGTGGGTACATTAAGTTATTTGTAGATAATATATACATATTTTTAAAACTATAGATCTGACTCAGTGCATGGAAGATAGATCAGTCTGAAAATTTATTGTCAAGGTAGTAATTTGAACACCAAATCAAACCTGAGAGGTTTGGAGCTGGAAACGATCTCAAAGATCACTTAATCTAGCTGGTACCAAGCAGGAAATGCCACTACCAAAGGCACGAGTTTGCTAATTCAGCCTGTCATTTAAAACAAAGACTTTTAGTGACAAGGAATTCATCACTTCCTGCCTCCTTAGGAAGTCTTCTGACCTACTGCTATCTCTCTGGTGCAGGCCTTTATCATCTTATATCTGTGTTATTGTAATAAATAGCCTTCTGATTGGTCTCCCTGGTCTACGTTTCTCTCCACTCCAGTCTATCTTTCATCTAGCTGTCCAGTTGATTTTTCTGAAGCACAGGTCACTATGTCACTCTACCTCCTACCTCCAATTTAGGAAATTCAGGTGGCTCCCTTTTACCTCTAAGATCAAATATAAAATCCTTTATTTGGCATTCATAGCCCTTTATAACCTGTTTCCTTCCTGCCTTTCTACTTTTCTTATATTTACCCCCTCCCCATACTATGTGATCCAGTGACACTGGCCTCCTTGCTTTTCCTTGCACAAGACACTCCATCTCTTGACTCTGCATTTTCACAGGCCATGCCTGGGAATCTCCCCCTTTTTATCTCCACATTCTGACTTCTCTGGCTTTCTTCAAGTCTCAGTTAAAATTCTACCTTCTACAAGAAGCCCTTCCTGATCTCGCTTAAAGGTAATGTCTTCCCTCTTAGATAATCTCCTATTTATCATATATGCATATATATTTATACATACACACACATATATATACATATATACACACATAGATATAGAGATATATGCATACATATTGAGAGGGATATACATACATATATGTATATATGTACATGTGTGTACACACACACACACACATATAGTTTGCAAATCGTTGTTTGCTTGGTATCTCCCCCATTAGACTGTCAGTCCCTTGATAGCAGGGATTATGTTTTACCTTGCTTTATATCCCCAGCACTTAGCACAGTGCCTAGCATTTAGTAGGTACTTAATAATGTGTTGACTTGTTAACTTGAGGGGATTTCCACACCTGGGAGTTCCTTATAATGGCAATTATTTCTGTTCTGACCAGAAACCCTGAAGGTCTTCCCCTCCCAGCTTTTTATTTTGATTTTTTTGAGTAGGTAAAAGAGGCTAATTTTTTTTTTGGATGTATTTCTTACCTAGCCTTAATGACTGATAGGATGTTGTCTCTGATAAATTGAGACCTGGGAAACACCTTAGCTTATAAAGGCCAAGGTCTCCCATTGCATTGGGGACATCTCCAGTCACCCTGATCAATATCTTGCCACTGGAATCAGATGTCTCAGGAGAAGAGAGTAAGGCTGGTGACTTTGCACAGCTCTGCTTCACTTAAATCCAATTCACTTGCAAGTCAAAACATCACCCTCCTGATGTTATGGTCCTCTTCGAGAATGAAGGGCAAGCAACAACAAAATCACAGGTTTAGTCCCTATCCATGATTTTGTTGTTGTTCGGTTGTTTCAGTCATGTCCAACTTCTGATGACCCCATTTGAGGTTTTCTTGGCAAAGATACTAGAGTGGTTTGCCATTTCCTTCTCTAACTCAGTTGACAGATGAGGAAAGTGAGGCAAATAAGGTTAAATGACCAGGTCACACAGTCTGAGGCCAGATTTGAACTCAGATCTTCCTGACTCTAGGCCCAGCACTCTATCCACTGCACCATCTAGCTGCTATCCATGTTTATCTCATCATGTACCCATTAATGGAGCTGATTCTTTTTTAAATTCAAGTGTGTGATTTTACAATTTTCCCTATTAAATGTTTCTTTATTATATTCAATTCATCAGTCTATCCTGTCAGATATTTTGGGCCTTCAATTCTGTTGTCTAGCATATTAGCTATCTCTTCTAGCTTTCTGACATCCACAAATTTGATAAACATGACATTTTAGTCTTCATAGAAATTATTGATAAAAACCTGAGTAGAACAAAGCCAAGGAAAGAACCCCGCATAAAACATCCTCAATATGCCTTAATCATTCCTCTTTAAGTGGTTCAGTTATTTGACCAGCTTCAGATATGCCAAATTATATGTTTGTGGAGCATAGATCTTTCCTTTGTGTACAAAAAGATTATATAAGAGATTTTAGTCAAACACCTTGAGAGAATCCAGCCATACAAATTTATTTCTTCATATGTTTTTTGTCGTTCAGTCACGTCTGATTCTTCGTGATCCCATTTGTGGTTTTCTTGGCAAAGATGCTGGAGTGATTTGCCATTTCCTTCTCCAGCTCATTTTATAGATGAGAACCTGAGGCCAACAAGGTTAAGCTAGTAAGTGTCCTAAGGCCGGATTTGAACTCAGGAAGATGAGTCTTCCTGACTCTAGGCCTGGCTTCTATCCACCAAGCCACCTAGCTGCCCTATATTCTACCAAATCACTCCTAATGTATTGATTCTTTTGAAAGGTTTCAGTGGAACAAATAAGTAAGAATATAATTAGTAACAATGGAAATCAAAAGCACTTTACTTTATTTAAAAAAAACACATGTTTAAACCTCTTTTTTTATGCCAAAATTTCAGAATTAAACAATCCCTGAAAAAAAAAGATATTTTAGCAACTTAAGAAAACTGAAAGTTTCATTGACTTCAGTCATTTAGGATTAACTCAGTGAGAAAATGGTGCTTAAATTTTATTTATATTTGTTTTCATGTGTGCATTCATATTCATTTTTACTTTTATCTATTGAACATATTTTTGACAATAAATGTCACATACATGATCTTACCAAATCACCACCCGAAAAACCAAACACCACCTAATCCGTTATTGTTGAACCACAGTGCCATTTTGTTGAACTCTGAAAAAGTTTGTTTTTGAACAACCTTTTACATCCATATTCTAACATGTCTGACATCTTAAAAGCCAAAATTTACTTTAGGCAATGGGGATTGTGCCAGAATTGTAGCCACAGATGAGGAACCTAAAGAATGATTTTAGTGGAATAACATCTGCATTACTTTATGATTTTTGCCCAGCTGTTTAAAGAATTCAAAGTTATTACAACAAAAGAGGTTTGTTTATAAACCCTGGCCAATTTTTAGCTGAGGTTGCCTTTAGCCTTTCAGTGTTTCTGAGTCTCACTATTTGGAAAAATATGTGGTATCATTGTGATGTAAACACCTAAAATTAAATGCCAATGTCTGTGAAAACCATGTAAAAGCAAGTTATAGCATTACAATTCAGTTTTCCTCTTTTGGGGAAAAACAGGTTTATTATTTTTTAAAATATTTTTAAGGAAAAGTATAGAATGCCTAAAGTTTTATTTTGTGTATCCACTTATATGAATATTCATTAAGTTCTTACTCTGTGATATGTTGTGCAAGTTCTTCAAGATACAAAGTTTAAAAATGACACAGTCCTTGACCTCAAGAAGCTTATAGTCTTCTAGGAGGAGGATATAACATATACACAGAAAGGTTTAATACTAAATTGGTTTTGATGAGGACAAAGGACTCATCCAAATACAGTATTCTAGGATAATTTGATTACAAAGAGAATATTTTCGGGCAGAAAGGAGTGGCTATACCTTGTCTAAGTTTTGAAAGAACTAGAAGATTCTGAAAGGGGTTGGGGATGAAAAGTGGCTGCACTCTAAGCATGGATGATGTCCTTTGTAAAAGCATAAAAGCAGGAAATAGCTACTCCAAATTGGGGAAGAGCTAGTACTCAAGTTTAACTGGGATAGAATGCTTGAAGTAGAATAATGTGAAGTAGAATAACTTAGGAAAGTAGGTGGTAGCCAAATTGTAAAGATCTTTAAATACCAGACTGAAGAATTTCTATTTTATCTTATAGGCAAAGGGAAGCCAAAACACTTTCGAACTGTGTAGTGACCTGGTAATATCTGTGCATAAGGAAGATTGTTTTGACAACTATGGGGGGGGAGGGGAGAACAGGTACAGAGGAGAAAGAGAGCACATAACCAGATGACAGCTATTAAAATAAATCCATGAAGAGATAGACTTAATCTAGGTTAATGATCTGAATAAAGGAGAGGAGATGATTATGAAGGGTAAAGTGAAGGTTGAATTAAAAGAATTTGGCAACTGTGTTGAATATGAGAGAAAGAGCAAGACATAAGAGATCTTTTGTTGTTTCTATTGTTCAGTTTCATCTGCCTCTTTGTGACCCCATTTGGGGTTTTCTTAGCAAAGATACTGGGATGGTTTGCCATTCCCTTCTCCAGGTCACTTTATAGATGAGGAAACTGAAGCAAACAGGGTTAAGTAACTAGCCCAGGGTCACACAGCTAGTAAGTGTCTGAGACTGTATTTGAACTTAGAAAGATGAGTCTTCCTAATTATAGGCCAGGCACTCTATCCACTGTGCCACCTAATTGCCCACATAGATATCTAGCTGATTGTTAAATTTTCAGTGTGAGCATTTACACCTTGGAAATCAGCAAATGTTGCAAATTAGAGTTTTGAATTTATGGTTTTGTTGATTGTCAGGATTTGGAGAAAAATGTTAATACAGATTAAACTTAAAAAGTGTGTCATGCACATTTCCCCCACAGAGATCTAGTTGTTAAACATTTACCAGCATATACTAGCATGAGTGCCCCTGCAAGGTTGTGTTGCCATTACCAGGAGTGTTTTGTACTAACATTGCTGGGATAATTAGTTGAAATTATGAATTGGCATGGAGTGAGTTAAGAATATGCCCATGTGATCATATAGTACTTTTAACTTTACTTTCAACTCCTATAGCATTTGTCATATTTTACTCTGTATTGTTGTTATTTCACTAATTGTCTAATCTCACTCACTGAGAATCCTAAACTCTGATTATCCCATATGCCACTAATAATGTATAGGACCTGGGGCACATCACTTCCCCCTTTCAGGGACATAGTTTCTTCATCTGTCTTTAGGGTTCCTTCTAGTTCTAACATAGTATAATGTATGATTCACTGCATTTCTGTTCCTTCTTCACCTTTGTCTCTCCCTCAAAACCTAGCACAATAGCACAAAGTGCAATCCCTTATGCACAATCATATCATCAATGTTCTTTGAATTGAGTTGTTTGAAAGTGTCACTTAGCCTCTCTGGATCTTGGTTCCTTACCTGTAAAGTGATCCTTGAGCTTTAAAATCCCTTCCAGCTCTGAATCTAGCATTGTACAAATTATCTCAGTATCTCAGGATAGAAACTGTTCCTTTATATTAAGTATGTGGTTAGGAATAGGAAGTTCCTGTTCTACTCCTCTAAGATCATCTAAAATAAATACTAATGAGTAGAATGTACTGAAGGCCCAGTTGGCTAGGCATCTTTTTTTCCTTATTTAAAAAATACTCATTCATATGAATTGCAAGAGAACTGTGGTCTTCCTTTCCTTTCATTCTTTTTCTCTTTCTTTTTACGTCTTTCTTCCTTCTACCCTCCCTGTCTTTCCTTCCTTCTTTACTTTTTTCCTCCCTTCTTCCCTCTTTTCCTTCCTTTCTCTTTTCTTTTTTCCTCCTATCCTTCCTCCCTTCCTTTTTTCCTTCTTTTGTTTTTTCCTCTAATCTTTCCTTTTTCCGTTCCTTTTTTTCTTCCTCTGTTCTTTCATTTTTTTCTTTTCTTCTCTTCTTTTCTGTTCCATTCTATCTTCTTTCCTTTTTTCCTTCCTTCCACCCTTTCTTTCCTTCCTTCCTCTCTGTCTTTGTACACTTCTTTCCTTCCTTCTTTTCTTCCTTCCTTCCTTCCTTCCTTCTTTCCTTTCTCCGGCAACAGTCCCATTCTAAAAAGGGTGTTAAAAATTAGGCTGAGCAGAACATGACAATGGTAACCAATCCTTGAATGATCAAGGTTCCTCATCCTGAGCACAGGCATTCCCATAAGGTGGGGTTGTGGCAAAGGGAAATCGGAATCTGCTAAACTTAACAACTTCTTGTCTTCTTTCTCTAGGCATAGGTGTATGGAACCTAGGAAACATATCAAGGGAATAAACTCAGCCCTGATGGGTTAAAAATATCATAATCCCCCCTGCACAATTTCGAAGGGGAGGCAGTGGAGTACAATGGAAAGAGTTCAGAGAACCTGTGTTCAAATACTGTCTCTGACACTTGCTACCTGGTTTATCATGGGCAAGTCAATTCATCCCTTTAGGTGTCAGTTTCATCATCCCTAAAATGAGAAGATTGTACTAGATGAGAACCCAGAGAGTTGGATCTAACATCCCATCTAGCCCTCAATCTGTAATCAGATGATAATGGAAGAGCAGATATAATACCACGTAGTACAGACAAGCCTACGTAGGGATTGATTACTATATCCAATGTACTGCCCACTCATTCGTGGAATCTCACCTAGCCTTCATAGATAACCTCTTACCAGTAGAATGTAAACTTCTTGAAGGCAGAGACTGTTTCATTTTTCTCATTCTGTTCCAGGGCCTAGTATGATGCCTAATACACAAGCATTTAGACAGTGCTCATTAATCGATTAATTCCTTCGCTTGTTCTCTACTTGGCCCACAACTGACCTGCCCAACCAATGAAACACCAACTTGATTCCCTCTGACTTAATATACTAAATATTATGGCTAATTATACTTTCTGGTAGAAGGGCTGGGGAGAATCCTGCTGTTCCCTATACATGCCCTGAAAGGGCATGAGCATTCCAGCAAGCCAAAAATATATTTCAGCAAATGAAATATCCAATACCAATCAGTTTCTCATTCTACCTCTGAAACCCTCTTCTATGGCAAATGGTCTCAATGACAACCTGTCATGTGGATTTTTCTTTAACATGTTATCATCAAGAATTCAAAGTAAATATCAGTTCAACAACTACTCATTGGATACCTACTAAGTGCAAAGCACTAGTAAAGTACACAGTAGGATGAAACAATTTCCATATTAAGATGTTGTCTCCTAATGATCAACCTCCTATCAAAGGATTGATTGGTTGTATGGATGAAGGCTTATATTATTGTTTGTTACCCTGAATCAAAGAAAAGTTTTGCCCTGCACATATTTTTTTTTGTTTGTTTGTTTTAAACTCAAGCCTGTTCTTTCATGTTCTGAAATGATGTTATCAGCCACAGGAAAACTTTAGAAAAACAGCTATCCGTCTCTGTAAATAAGTCAATGGATAAAGAATGAAGCCTCTTCCTGCCTTCACTTTTAATTTTCTTAATATTGTCCACTTATGCATTCAAATATAGCCAACCCACAGGCTAAGGTACTTGTCATTATTTTTTCTGCTCTCAGGTCAAGTGGTCTCATGCTTCCCCCTCTAAGGAAATACATAAGTATTGGGGGTTTTTTTTTCCTCTGCTGTTTGCTAAGAAAGGAGAACTGTTAACACTGTTTGCTTTTGTAATGGGCAACTTCTTTATAATCTAAATTTCAGAACATTCAGCTTACTGAAATATCCAAGTAACGTAAGTTAGTTTTGTGTTTTCCTTCATATAAAAATTCTAATGGGATGTCTCATAACTGCAATAATAAAACAATGTGTAAAATTCTAAATGTAAAAATAGGAAAATTAGATTGTTTGCTTAACAGTGAATCAGCTCACAACAGGGTTCCATTGAATAATAATCTCCTGCTATGTAAAATACTTTTTATTTCTCAAAAATCACTTCCTGTAGTCTTTAAGGGATGCCTCCTAAAAAGCTTAATTTCAGAGTTTTTTAGTTAATTTGCCAAACTTCAAAATACATTTTGAAGTGACTCATTGACATTTGTGATACATAAAGAGATCCACTAACCTCTGCTTAATTAGGCAGAACCCTATTAGATGTTTCCTCATTAAAAATGAGAGAAATTTACAGTGCAAGCCACCAGATAAACAGAATCATTATGAATCATACAAGTATAGAAGAGTTGGTTAGTTATAATGCTCACATTGATATTTAAACTGCAAATCAAATCCCACACAATTGATGTCATGGGGTATTGAAAGAATGAAACACATTTATCAACTTGCTATTTGGATAGGTTTGCCAAATGCAATTTATTTTCAATAGGAGTTTTCAATGTATGAACAGTTGTCAAATTTCCAGAGAACTCCGCTAAGAGCTTTACTTTCCATTTTCCCTTTTTAGTCATTAAAGAGAATTCAAAGATTTCAAGGTCTTCTTTTGACATCTGCTGTTTATAACACCTCAGTATTTGAGAAAACAGAAATTGAGTGGCAGAGCTATCACTGGCAACTTTTGTACCCAGACAAATGACACAAAATTGCCCTCAATGATACTGGGAAGGATTCCCAGAGGAGAAATGTAAAGAAGTGTGCCATCTGGTAGCTTCCTATTTTAACTTATTTTTTTTTAAAGTTTGGGTCACTCTAGCCCATACTGGAAATGCTTGAGTCCCTCATGGACCCAACCCCGAAAGCCAACCCCAGAATGGAAGCTTTAACCTTCTGTTTTTCTGATCTGGGCCAGTTTGGAGTTCTTCAGACATAAAAGATGCCAATATTATCCACTGCATCCCAGGCCATCGCAAGTTGTCCTGACTTTTGTCTTGCCACTGGACTTTAATGACTTTGAAAGAGAGAGAGTGAGGTTTCATAGGCAGCCTTGTGGTCCTGCCCCAGAGGCTCACCATATTAGTGCTGATTTTAGCATGGATACCCAATTGACTTAGCCCTACTATATCTAAGTCCCCTTGACTCAAATGATCCGCCAGCCTCAGCCTTCCCAAGTAGTAGACATTACAGACTTGTGCTACCCTTAATCAGCCTTCAACTATTATTCTTGATAATAGAGTTGTAAGGCAAGGTGATATAGTAACTAATGAGTTTATCCTGGAATAAGAAACCCTCTTTAGATAGTATATTGTTACAGATGAGTTGCTGATCTATATTGGTAAAGGAGTTTCCACTTGAGGAATTCTTACATGATGTAATCATGAGACCAACAACTTCACCACCATCACTATCCCCCAAAAAGTATACCAACAAGTCTTCATTTGTTGTTCAGTCATTTCAGTCATGTCTGACTCTTTGTCAGACCCCATTTGGGGTTTTCTTGGAAAAGATCTTGGAGTGGTTTGCCATTTCCTTCTTCATTTTGCAGATGAGAAACTGAGGCAAACAGGGTTAAGTGACTTGACCAGGATCACACAGCTAATAAGTGTCTGAGGCTGGATTTGAAATCAGGAAGATGAGTCTTCCTGATTCCAAGCCCAGTGCTCTATCCACTACCTGATAGTCCATAATTAATAGCTAAAATTGCCTCTATATTTCTGAAGGGCTTTTATTGCTGTTAGCTCTCTCTAAATTTCAATGTTTGGGACGAAGGCCTTGGTTCCCAGAAACATGCACTGATTTAGGGCTATGACCTCAGTTACCATAAGTGTCATCTGTTCCATCCCTTTCATTTACAGATGAAGAATGGAGGCCTAGAGACATTAAGTAGCTTACTTAAGGTCACACAGATAAAAAAGGGCTGAGGCAGGATTGGAACACAAGTCCTCTCACTCCAGATTTACCATTCTCTTTATTATACCACGCTGTCCTATCCAGTTATAGTTCTATTGAGTGTGTCAGAAAGGGTATAGGGCTCTTGTTCAGTTGTTTTCAGTGGTGCTCAACTCTTCTTAATTCCATTTGGGGTTTACTTGGCAAACATACTAGAGTGATTTTCCATTTCCTTCTCCAGCTCATTTTACAGATGAGGAAACTGAGGCAAACAGGGTTAAGTGATTTGCCCAGGATCACCCAGCTAGTAAGTGTCTGAGGCCAGATTTGAACTCTGGAAGATTGGACCTCCTGACTCCAGGTCCAGTGCTCTATGCACTAGCTGCCCTGGGTATAGGCCTACCCTGGATAAAAATGCCCTTCTATATTATTTAAGGCAAAGAAGACAGGTATGTTCTGTAGTCAAAGACTCTGTCATATTTGGTTTTACATTTGTCCCTGCCTTATTTTGCGATCCTTCCATGGATCTGTGATCTAATGTAGGTGCTCTCTCTAGCTGTGCAGACCATAACCCATCTATGCCTTCTTATCCTGTGATATTCTCATCCCTGTCTTCCCATAAACACTCCCTGGTGTGTCTACCCAAAGGCTTTTCTCTAGATCTCTTGACATGTCCAGGGTGTCAGTTGAAGTATCACCTGCAATTTACTTTTCATTCTTGCTCAATGACTGATCAACTTCCTTTTAAAGTCACATATTTATTTGATAACATCTTTTATGTTACTTTTTCTAGGTAAACCTTGGTTGTTAATATACTGCAGCCTGCATAATCCTAGCACAGTGTAGGTGCTTAATAAATTCTCATTGACTTGCCATTGACCATATGTCTCTTCACCGTCATTTGGAGCACTCTGCAAGCTTAATGAATTTTTTCTCATTTCTTAAAATGTTTTAACATTATAATTACTTACCAATATACTCTCTCTCCTTTTACAACATTGGCAACTCCCTTGTAGCAAAGAAAAACTGATAAAGAAAAAATAAGGAACAAAGAAGACTTATTTGATGGAATATGCAACATTCCACAGCCATAATCAACTACCTCTGTGCTGAGAGGAAGGATTTGTGTTTTTTCATTACCCGTTTTCTGAAACCAAGATTGTTCACAGCAATTAATGTGAATTCCTGGTTGTTGTTCAGTCATTTCAGTTGTGTCTGACTCTTCATGACCCCATTTGGGATTTTCTTGGCAGAGATATTGAAATGGTTTGCCATTTCCTTCTCCAGCTCACTTTACAGGTGAGGAAACTGAGGCAAACAGGATTAAGTGACTTGCCCAGAGTCACTCAGCTAGTAAGTGTCTGTGGTCAGATTTGAACTCAGGAAGATGAGTCTTATTTGCTCCAGGCTTGTCACTCTCTATCTATTGAGGCACTAAACTGTCCAAATGTGAATTCAGATGCCTTTTATTTACTTTAGTTTTCTTTGCAGTGATATTTGTATATATTGTTCTCTAACTTCCGTTGCCTTCTCCATACTAGTTCATACAGATCTTCCCATGTTTCACTGAATGTGTCATACTCATTATTTCTGATAGTACAAATATATTACATTAAATTCATGTACTGGAGTTTTTTCAGTTATTCCCTCATCAACTGGCATCCACTTTATTTCCAGCTCCATTTTAGTTTTTGTAACCATAAAAGATTCTGCTATGAATATTTTATCATATATAAGAACTTTCAGTCTTTGACTTTATTGTGGTATATGACCAGTAGTATAATATTTAGTGCCCTTTCATAATTCCAAATTCTTTCCCAGAATGGTTGGACTAATTCATAGCTCCACTAGCAGTATATTTTCCAGTTTTTCATTGCTCATCAAACATTGAATATTTTTATTTTTTATCATCATTGATGATTTCATGGGTTTGAGGGGAAATTTCAGAACTATTTTAATTTGCATCTCATTATTAGTGATATGAAGCATTTCATATACCTATTGATCTTTTCCATTTCTTCTTCTAAAAATTTTTTTTCATGTTCTTTAATCATATATATTGTAGAATGGATCAAAGTCTTATATATTTGTATCAATGCTTTATATAATTTAGATTTCTTGTCTTTACCAGAAATTTTTCCATAATATTGATACAATATTTTTCCCTAATTGTCACTGTCTCTTTTTATCTTAGATCCATTGATTTTCAAGTCAATTTTATATAACAGAAATATGTATATGTATATATACACATATATTTTAATGATATTTTCTATCCCTTGCTTAGTTAAGAATTCTTCCCTAACTATGGATTTGACTGATATTTGCTTTTATTCTCCTGCAATTTTTAAAGGATGTGACATTTTCTATTTAGGTAACATATAAGCTTAATTCTTAGATATTGCTTAGATAATAGCATTCCATGATTTGTAATCCCATAGCAATACCAAAAAAAAAGTTAATATCAAAAAGTGTAAGCCTCATTTTGAGGGATAAAGTTAAAAGTCCTTAAAAGCACTGTAGTTTTGCAAAGTAGGCATTTACTAAAAGTTGTGTAACTGTTGATCTATATTGTTTTTTGTCCCAAAACATTTGTTTGTGTGTTTTTACTTCCATTTCTATCAAGAAAATGTTAAAAAAACAAAAATAAACAGAGTAGGAAAGATGCAATCAAGTCAGTCAGTTTTTATGTGGAAACCTCCCCCCTACCCTCTTATTATGGTAAAGAATACAAATTTTAAACAAATACTTGGGCTAGAAGTTTGCAGAAGAATGAAACACCTTTTTGAGAAACCAGCACCAATACTCACAGACATTAATGATAAATGTACCCTAGAGTGCTTTCAAAATGCAGAAAGTAAATGGAGAAACAATTAAACAGAACTTTTTTCAAATGTAACGGCTATAGTTTTTTTTATTGTGTTTCTAATTATTGGAAAATTTAATTAGATAAATATATTGGGTTATTTGTCCTCTGTATGTAATGAGCTTGTTTGGAATTGTACCATTTGGAGCTGTCCATCAATTGGCTTTACTTTTAGGGATAAAGGTTAGCCAATTCCTAGATAGGTAGATATTGCTGAGGTGGGAGGAAATTGGTTATAACTCGTTTAATCCAAATAGTTATGCAAAACACACTAAGACAAAAGACATTAGGAGATGGGAGAGTTTATCATATAATTACAGGAATAGTACCAAGAGAAGGTGGCAAACAAGCAAAAACAGATTTAAAAAGAAAGTGACAATGTAGGAGGAATTCATCACTTGTTTTGTTTTATTTTGTTTTTTTTTTTTTACACTTGATTCTTGTTCAACATTCTAAAGGAATAGAGTTCACATGGTTCAGATGACAGAAGGTTCAGTGTTCCAGAAGCAGAGGAAGGTAGTGTGTTGTTACATTTTGCAGTCTAAGATCACTATATTTTATTGAATTCTGGAGTGAAAAAATATCATTGACCTCTAAGACATCTACTTTTTCTTTTGACTATCTTTATAAGTTTTTAAATTCATGAAGTTGGAGCTTAGTTAATAACGATTTCCTTCCTCTTTTTGCCTTCCTTCTAATGTCTATGGTCTAGCATCCTTTATATTCACTAAACTTCCCTCAAAAGGATGTTATCAATAAAAATAAGGATGTATTCCTCACTGTAGCATAACTAGGTTTGAGTACCTTGTGATATGGGACAAGTATTTCAATTCAATTAAACAAACATTAAGTACTCTCTATGTGCAGAGCATAGTGCTAGGTCTGGCACTGTGTTTGCTTTTTGTTCAGATAACTAGGAGTGGTCCTACCTATTGTGGATTATAGAGTAGCTAGATCATAGTGAAACTTATACTTGGAGCAGGTGCACACACTGACATTTTCCTATAATATGGCAACTTACAACTGGGCAAGTCATTTAACCTCTCTCAACTTTAGTTTTCACATATGTAAAATGGTAATAATAGCACCTTCTTCATAAGATCATTGTAAGGAAAAAAGCAGAAAATATATGTATTTTGCAAACCTTAAATTGCTACATAAATGAAAATGATTATTATAGCTATCATTTTGATCACAAGTTTTGATCACAGATTTGGTCAACGTTTAATTAAAGTTTTAAACGTAAGTTTGACACCTAGCTTATCTACATAAAGAAATCGATATTTGGAGTTACTTTTTTGTATAGCTATTATTTTTATTCTAATAGTAATTATAAAAAGAAGGGATTCCAGGATTGAATTTCAAGCTATCTGGAAGAAGCACAATAACAAAACCTCAGAAAATATCCCAAAAGTTATTAGCAAAAAGGAAAAGTGAACAAAAATATCAATAACTTTTGCCCACTTTTCCTTTACTATATAGTCTTCATTAAATTAAATTATTCATGTGTCAAGATCATCTTTGATGAATATGAAAAGGGATCAGGCAGCCTTTCCCAAATGATAATCAGTAGTAAACCATAGCTTTACAGTCTCATGGTTGACAAAATAGTACAGAGCATTTGAAATTACACTGTTTATTATTTGTTTATCATAAAATAAAATCCTTTAATATAGTAGAGATTTTTTAAGACTCCTCTGACATGATGTCTTCCATGCATCTGTTAAAATTATATGATTACTTTTAAAATGTAGATGTAGATATGTCTTTTACCTTTTGATTATTAATATCAAATGAAGCATAAAGAAGAGAGCTACATGCTTATCAAAATGTGTTTGACAGTGTTGGGGAGCATTTCTGGCAAGGAGTACAACTGAATGTCCTCAAGGAATTCATATAGTTACATATGAGAAATATATAAAATAAGTTTCAAAAATCTGAAAAGGAAATGCATAAAGATCTGGAGATGGGGATAGGATGGGGAGAAGGAACTAGGAAAGACCTCCTGCAGAAGGTAGGATTTTATCTGAGACTTGAAGAAAGCCAGAAAAACCAAGATTCAGACTTGGGATCAAGTAACTAGTTAGTGTCTTGTGCTTAGCAATATTGGCTGAAGTAACTTTAATTGATTAATGTTACCATTTAATTGTTACACAGCTTACATATCTTTTTAATTAAAGAAAAAAAACTACTGGTAAGATTACCAATTCCAGTAAACTTTTGAGGTTGATATTGTTGGGAGAAAATTTTTTGAAAAATATTATTGAGATCTTTCCAGGACCTGACCATCATGTTGACTCTGCTTTCATATGAAGTTATTAACAGTCAAGCCACAATTGGCGATCTAGCACATGGAAAGTCATAGTAGTAAAAGCTATTTCTGGAGTTTAAACTGTCTGATTCAAAAATGATCTGGAAAGAACTATTACCATAAAATTGGAGTATGTTAATGTTAAGATTTACAAACTTGATGACCCAAGTTGTTTTCAGCCAGAGTGCCCTGAATCTTGTGGAAATAGCAGGTTTGAAATTCCTTTAGACATTCTAGGAACTAAAAGAAACTTCAAATTAGTGAGACATGTCTCTTTTGTGGATTGTCCTCACCACGCTATTTTGATGGCTACCATGCTGAACAGTGCAACAATCATAGATATAGCCCTACTGTTAATACCTGGTGATGAGTCTTGTCCTCAGCCTCACACTTCTGAGCACCTAGCTGCCATGGAAATTGTGAAATTGAAAGACATTCTAATTCTACAGAACAAAATTGATTTGGTGAAAGCTGGTAAGGCTAAGGAACAATATAAACAAATCCTTGCATTTGTAAAAGATACAGTTGCGGAGGGAGGTCCTATTCTAATTTCTGTTCAGCTGAATTATAATATTAAAGTTGTTTGTGAATACATAGTGAGAAAGTTCCAGTACCCCCAGGAGACTACTTAGACATTGTTATTCAGTCTTTTGACATCGATAAGCATGGTTGTGAAGTTGATGACCTTAAGGGTGGTATGATTGGTGGTAGTATTCTCAAAGGAGTATTGAAGGTGGCTTAGGAGTTGGAGGTCAGGTCTGGCATTGTCTAAAGAGGGTGAAGGAAAACTCATATGTAAGCCAGTCTTTTTCACAATCATATCACTTTTTGCAGAGCATAATGATCTTCAGTATGCTGTGCCTGGATGCCTTATTGGGGTTGGAACAAAAAATGATCCAGTTGTGTGATGAGCTAACAGAATGGTGGGACAGGCTCTTGGTGCAGCTGGAGTGCTACCTGAAATCTTTACAGAATTGGACATTTCCAATTTTTTTGCTTAGACAACTTTTAGGTGTGTACATTGAAGGAGACAAAAAAGCAGCAAAGGTGCAAAATTGTCCAAGAATAAAGTGCTTACGTTGAACATAGGCTTCTTGTCTACTGGAGGAAGAGTCAGTATAGTAAAGGCTGATTTAGGCAAGATCATTCTCATTAATCCTGAGCGTACGAAAATAGGAGAAAAAAATGCCCATGGTCAGAATTGAGAAATGTTGGAATTTAATTGGTTGAGATCAGATAAGAAAAAGTGCGCCAATCAAGTCAATGGTAGATAATGACTAAAGAACAATTACTGAGTGCCTAACTTTGGCTGATCAAAGAGATTCCACTTAAATCAAGGGGTATATTTTCAGAGTAATAATGGGGAAATAATTTCATAGCTCATTACACTTAGTGAACACTGGAAGGTTTTCTCATTTCTTGTGATGAAAATTTAACCCCTGTTATTAAAATACTAGTCAGCATGTGCAATAAATATAAAAATTGACATAATGGTGGACTTGTTCTGCATTTTAACAGAAATTAATCATTTTCATACTATATGTCTAATTTATACATCACTGCAGATTCAAAACTAAGATATGTTTATAAGTTGAGCCATCTTCACTGTAGGACATTTAACAAAACCTGTGAAAGAAAGTTTTTCTCATTTTTTGTTATTTCTTTGAATAGCCCTAACCTTCAAAAATTGTTTCAACAGTAAAATGCTTAAATAAATAAAACTTTTTGAAGACCAAACTAAATATCTATCTATCTAAGCTATATACATGTATATATTATATATATATATTAATGTATTCATGTCAATTACTATGTATAACTATGCAAATTTTAAAACTATTTAGTGAAGACAATTGCTAATAGGTCAATTTGGGCTGTTGCCTGCAAATCTCAAACTTTTTAAGAGTTCAACATTTTTTGTATAGCTAGATCGAACTCATCCTGAAAACAAATTGTCTAGATATTTTACTGAATATTTTTCTTTTAAAAAAATCTGAATATTAAGTGCTTTATTGAAATAAGCTCTAAGCCAATTATGTCTAATTTAACATTGACCAAAGAATGAATCAACAGCATCCCTTATAGTCATGCTCAATGAGGTTCAGAATGACAGTTCAGAATTGAGGTTATGTATGTGTTCAATGAATCTTCAGAACACTATATCAGAGGCTAGATAGGGGAAGACGAGAGGCTAGATTTTTAAGCACTTGACATCATCATTTTCCACTACAGCTTTCTCTGAACTAAACCAGATGATGGAAGAAAAACATTAATTTGTGGTTTCTAAATAGGAATAGACTTATGTTTATTCCTTTTCATAGGCTTTTGGAAAGAGGGAAGGGTAGTGGGCTTCCCATTTGCCGGTTCACACCCTCCAACTGCCTACAATTGATTCTAGCTGTGCCACCCACCTGGAACTTTATGGTTTCCATGGCAATATTGTCTGATTTTCTTACTAGAGTATTCTTCCAGTTTTCTATGCAGTGATCCTCGTACATATTTACGAAGATTTCTCCCTTCCTCTCCATGGAGGCTCACCACAAGAGGTAACTGGTTCAATACATGTTTACAATGCAGCTGAGGAATAATTATTGTTTAGAGGTTTCTTTTTTGTTTTGTTTTGTTTTGTTTCTAAATTTAGCTTGCTTTGAAGGTAAAATAATGGAGGAAAGAGAAGTATCCAAAATTACCTTCAGGAAAGAATCCAGATTGATTATTCTGATACAGATGGATTCACATTTCAGGTTAGAAGCATTTATGGGTACTTTAATCAGAATCTACTCTAAATTGGAGTAGATAAGGCCTTGAGTAGTAATTATAGAATATAATATTGTTAGTTTTATATAGCACCCTGTTCTTTTTTATCTTGATCTAGAACCCAGAAATGATACTGAATATATTAGTTATTATTATTTACTATACAGGATAGTTAGTTTACAAATATTTGTTAATTTAAGCAAATCCTTATGCACACACACCCATATACAGGGATAGGGACCGGACCTATGATTTATTTGCTATAGAGAACTCTCGGATAAGGAAACTCTTTTGGGTGATACATTAAGAGGCTAGGTGACTTGCCCAAGGTCTCATAACTAGTAGGTATCAGAAGGAGGGCTTGAACCTAGATTTTCCTGGCTCTAGGGCCAGCACTCTAATCAGTAAGTAATGCTTTCTCCATAATATTGCACTTATAAATATAGATAAATAGATAAATAAGAGATATCAATTATTCACACATATACATATGTTGAAACTAATATTAGGAAGCAATTATTTGCTTTACACAATGTTCCCCAAAATATTATTTAAAATAATAAACTCCATTAGCCCATTTAAAATAAGATTCAGTTAATATGTGACTTTTAAGGGCATGACTGGTGCGCAAAGTGAGGGGCTCTTGCATCATTTCCTTACAGTGTAATTTTTAATTATTTCATTTCTTTGTAAGCTATACAATTTACATGTAATAATCCAACTTCAATTATTTGACTTCCATAATGAGACTACATAACCAGTGAAAGCTCACATGTGTACCAAACACTCACCAAGAGTTTCTCAATAATTTATTGACATCATTTAGAAGAATTTTGGTAGTTTTCACTATTTCAAAAACATGGTGTCTACTTCTAAATGACTTTGGAAACTGATTTTTAACTGCTGTGAATACCATAGAGGGGGAAGTTCAAGTCTATGGAAAGACCAAGAAGAATGAAAGACTTATTAATAAACTTGGTGCTGTCTACCTTGACTTTCTGTTTTAGGGATTTCATACGTGGGAATGCTCAAACAAAACCTGTGGCTATTGTTTGTTTAAATCTAAGTAATTTCAAAATATATTCAATTATATATATACACACACACACACACACATGTGTGTGTATATGTATGTTTGATCCAAACATTAATGATTTTTATATACAAAGCAATGTACCGGTCACTGAAGAGACAGAAATGTAATAGCCCATACCTTTGAGGAGATTACATTCTAGTTGTGGATTGGGGAGGAGATGAAATATGGAGCCAAGTAAATAACAACAAAGAATATACCAAGTTTTGAGGGTTTTTTAAGTTACATCAAGAGGAAGAGACAGCTAGTAACTGAGACCATGGATGGAGGAGTGAATCAGGAAAGTTTTATGAGGAAGATGGCAGCTGAGATGTGTTTTGAAGGAAGCTCGCGAATCTATTCCACAAAGCAGAAATGAAGAGGCTGTGCCCCCACATATGAGGGAACACTTCTGTAAGGCCATGGAAGTAGTAGATGAAATGTCATATTCAGGAAACAGCTACTGGGTCAATTTGACAAAAGCAGGGGATTACATATTATGAAATACAGTTGGAAAAGTAGTTAGGAATCTGGTTGTGAAGGGCTTTAAATACCAGGCTGTATAATGTATATTTTTCTGGAAACAACAGGGAATTGTTGAATGTATTTTTTTTGAATAGGGCAACTACATGGTCAGGTTTTAGGAATATCAATTTGTTAGTTGTATGGAAAAATGGATAAGATAAGAGAGAGAATGGACTATTTAAGAGGCAATTGGCAATTATCCAGGCAAGAAATGATAAAGACCTCAGCTGTGGTTGAGTCCGTGTTTGAATGAAGAGGAGAGAGATATCAGAGTTGTTGTTGGAGAAATAATCAGTATTATTTCAAAAACAACAACAATAACAACTTGCAATTATATAGCACTTTCAAGTTTGCAGAGTTGTTTATGTTCTTTTGTTACATTAGTTGTGTACTTTATCTCATTTGTGTAGTAGGATTAATAAGACTCAGTAGTCTGAATATAATGGTAGATGCAGAGGGAAAATACAAGAGTGACTCCAAGGTTACAAACCTGGGTGACTAAGAGGGTCAATAGAAATGGGAAAATTTGGAGGTTAAGTGGTGTGGGGAAAAATATAACGAGTTCCGTTTTGGACATGTGTTTGAGAAGCCTGTAGACCTATGGGAGATGTTCATCAGACAACTGGTAATATAGGACCAGAGTTCAAGATGGCAATTAGGGATGGCTATATCAATTTGGAAATCATCTGCATAGAGACAATAATTGAAGTGGCTGATGAAATCACAAGGTAGATACTCTAGAGAGATAAGACATGATGGGGGAGGGGAGCAATTGGAGAGAATTGAGAGGGTCCAGTAGACAGTCCTAAGAGGTCAGGACAGTGGGGCCAGAGACTGGGAGTTCTGGCCATTCTGATGTCAGGGTAGGGTTGAGGTGAACAGAACCTGTGCCCTATACCTGGGGTGGAAATGTAAAGTCCAACAAGTCTTGGAGGGAATGAGAAAGGAGGGAAACCAGAGGGAAAAGGTTCTTGTGTTTCTGCCACATCCATGTGTCTGTCCTCTTTGTAGCTAGAGATTTTCAGACTCTCACTTGGCCTATCCCAATTGCAGTCATTCAATTGGTACGTTTGTGTCTTAAAAGATCACAAGTAATCAAACAATATATTTTACAAGGTCTTCTTGCCCTTGGACTTGCACACACAGTTTTAAAGTAGCTCAATGGAGTTTGGGATAATATTATGAGTCAGCCAACAAGTATTTATGAGGATCTTTTGTGTCTTTGGCCTTGGGTTCCAAAAGATTATATTCAAACTCAACATAGAGAAAATTAACATCCAAAAATGTTTGTATTAATTTTAAACTATGGAGGAGACAGGTCAATCTAAATTAGAGAATAGTTGGAATTTCATAATATTTTTAAATTTACTTCAGGCATATAGTATAGCAAAAGAAAAACAAAGAAAATGTTGCAAAGGCCTAATGAGACCTACTTTAATAAATAAGTTTAAGTATTACTTATACTTAGCACATTAGTGATTTATATATAAATAGTCAACAAGCTTTTCTTAAACACTATGTGCTAAGCCCTGTGCTATTGCTGGGGATAAAAATACAAGAGAAGAGAAAAACAGTCCATGATATCAAGGAACTTACATTCTAATGGAGAAGACAATACATAAAATGAAGCTAAAGAATAGGGGGAAAAGTATCTGAGGGAGAAGTCTGAAGGAATGTAGCCTGGTGAGAAATAAAAAGATAGATGGCCAGGGCTTGGTGGTGTTGTGACTTGTCTGACTCTTCATGACCTCATTTGAAGTTTTCTTGGCAAAGACACTGGAGTGGTTTACCATTTCCTTCTCCAGCTCGTTTTATCGATGAGGAAACTGAGGCAAACAGGTTTAAGTGAGTTGTCCAGGGTTACACAGCTATTAAGTGTCTGAGACCAGATTTGAATTCAGGAAGACTCATCTTCCTGACTCCTGGCCTGGCACTGTCCTTAGATGGAGATTCTGGGAGAAGCCATCCAATCCGAGAAAAGAGTCTCAGGGACAAACGGTATTCCCAACATATGAATTCCAGGGCTGTAGTGATCTAAAATGATGAAGTTACTAGGTCATGATGGAGAAGTCTGCAGGTGTGCACCCTTGTGGGAAATGGGTAGAATCCTAGGATTTAGAGTTGTAAAGGACTTTTTTTCTACTAAATACTACCCTAGTTCAAGGTTTTATCACCTCTTGGCTAAATTATTGCAGATAGTCTACTAATAGCCTTCTCTGTTTCTAGTCTTCTTCACTCTCCCAGAGACCTTTACAACAACTGTCAAAGTAATCTTTCCAAGCCACAGGTCTAGTGATGTCACTTCCTTGCTTAGAATCTTAAATCTATAGGTCTTTTTATTGAAAGGGACCTGAGAGGCCTTCTAGGTCAACTTATTGTTATTATTACTATTATTTTGCAGATAAGGACATTCAGGCTCAGAGAGGTTGTGAATTATTTAAGATTACACAGATAGTAAGGGATCAAGATAGGATTTAAACCCAGGTCTTTTGACTCTAAATACTGTTGTTTCCACTATACTGTACCACCTTCTTTGACAGCATTCCATTAATAGTCTCTAAAATAAAAATACAAATTCTTCAGCCTGGCATTTAAAATTTCCTAAAATATGACTCCAAGCTACTTTCCCAGATGTGTTTCTTATTCTCTTTACTGTCTCTGCATGCCAGTCAAATTGAGCTACTTAGCCATCCTCCGGACTGACTGGCCACCTCTTGCCATTTTTGCCTGCCCACTCCCTGTGTCCCATTCCTGCAGTGCATTCACCTCTCACCTCTATACTTTTAGCCACCAATCAGCTCAGGTGCCACCCCTTATAGGAAGCTATGTTGGCCCAAATTTAACTCACTCTGGTCTAGAGATCCAACCTGGGGGTTAGAATGGGGAAAAAAATTATGTGGGTCATAAAATGTAATAAAAATGACCTTATCAACCACAAAAGATAAAGAGGATCCAATTTTCAAGGTCAGCAAGTTAGGAGTTCAGATTAAATGCCAGTTCCCCTCTTCCTCTGCATTCATCAGGGCATGGTCACTTAGGGCAGAAAGGCACTCTGAGGGAGTAGGGAGGATTGTTAATCTCATAAACTGTGGGTTTTTTTATGCCTGAGGGAACAAGGAAGTCAAACAGCCTCCCACCCCTTTAAAGGATCAACCCTGTATACATAAAATAGGAGAAACACCTCTAAACCTCAGGTTTCCTGGATTCCCTACTCCCTATCCCCTCAGGCTGTAAATGTTCTTTCTCTTTTTAAATTACCTTATACTTATCTTTATAAGTGTCAAATATTTCTTGTAGAATACAAATTTCCTTAAAGCAGCAAATGTTCCACTTCTGTCATTGTATTCCATGGAACCTACCCCGATGCCTTCCTTGCTTATGTTATTCAGTCATTTTTCAGTCAGGTCCAACACTTTGTGACTTCTTTTAAGGTTTTCTTGTCAAAGATACTGAAGTGGTTTGTCATTTCCTTCTCCAGCTCATTTTACAGATGAGGAAACTGAGGCAAACAGGGTTAAGTGACTTGCCCAGGGTCACACAGCTAGTAAGTGTCTGAGGTCACATTTGAACTCAGGTGTTCCTGACTCCAGGCCCAGCACTCTATCCACTACACCACCCTTGTCCAAATAGTAAGGGTGAACCTGAAACAGCCTCTAGCAGTATGAAAGCCACCCAGGACACTGGAGAGCAGAATTTCCTCAAAATGAAACCTTTGTTAAGTTTCCACAAAGGCTCTTCGAGGATATTTTTAGTCCTATTGGTTGCAATGCATGCAAACTCATATGAGTTTGTGTGGCAGGCTGGCTAAAGTAACATGAAACAGACCAAAATAATTTGCTTTCTTTCCATATGCCCCTGGGTTTTTCATTATAATTTAACTTATAAAAATATTTCTTTGAAGTAAGATAGTTAAATACTTTATTTGCCATGCCTGGATTTGATATCAGTTGAATAAGACATGCAAAAGCTTCCCAAGAATTGACTTTGCTTCTAGGATTTGTAACTGGATGAAATTCTGGAAATAGTTTTCACATCCAGAGAGTTCTGCTGGTTTAAACCAGTGCTTTTTTTTTCCATCAACAAAACAGATTTCCTGATTCTGAGCCAACCTCATATCCATGCTTTAGAAGATCCATTTCCTGGTTCATCTTCACAGACTATGAAACTTTGGGAATAAACTTTGTTGTATTTTGAAATCATTTCTAGAGCCCAAATTCATGTACTTTTAATTGGAAAGAAAGGTTAAGAAGTTTATTATATATGTTTCAATTTATCTTTCCATTGTCAAAATTTATCACTTAGTTATTTTAATGAATTTTCTGCCTTTATTGAAGTAATTTCAGTAAAGTCTTTGATACTTGTTACATGACTGTGGATTTAAAAACATATATTTGAATATCAGCGTAACATTGAGCAACGGAAACTAAAATTCAATCAACTCTCTCCTTTATTGACATCCACAATCCATCAATCAATAAACATTTATTAAGTACCTACAGTGTGCCAGGCACTGTGGTAAGTTCTGGTGATCAATAAAGGAAAAGAATTGACTGAATTTTAGTCCTTGTGATATAATGTAAAACTGATATTTAAACATTTTTTAAAGTAAGGTTCATGTTAAAAAATGCCCATTCTTGGTAAAATTTTAATCACATTTTAATTCATGAGTTTACTGATTGTGATTCTCTATAGTTCAAATCTGTCCTCAGACACTTACTAGCTGTGTGACTCTGGGCAAGTCACTTAACCCTGTTTGCCTCAGTTTCCTCATCTGTAAAATGAGCTGGAGAAGGAAATGGCAAACCACTCCAGTATCTGCCAAGAAAACACCAAATGGGGTCATGAAGAGTGATACACAACTAATCAACTCAACAACAATAAAAACTTCATTAAGACTTTTGGAGCACCATTCGTGTATGTATGTATGTATGCATGTATGATGAAAGGCAACGTGGAATAATAGATGGAAAGCTGGCCTTTGGATCTGACTCCTACTTACTGTGGTCCCTCTCACTGATCCACATAATTCACCAAGACCATGACTTGCTGAAACAGGTGCTGATTTGCATTTGTAGAGGGAATTTCTTCTCTGTAAGAGAAAAGAGACAGAGAAAGAACCAAGAGAGAAAAACAAAGGAAAGAGACAAGAAAGGGAGTAGAGAGAGAAAGGAGAGGTTTCAACCTGGAGGAAGCATCTGGCATCTATACCAGTGCAGTTATAGATATAGTCATGAACATCCTGAGCATTAATATTGTTGCTAGAGCATTAAAACCTCTTTTATCCTTGGATATCATATTGTCCTAATCAAGATTTTTGAAAAATGAAATTTTAGTGTAAGCATAGGTATTCCTGACTTTATCCCTTATTATTGCTTTGTTATATCACCTTCATTTTCAAATGTCACATTTGACAAGATATGCAATATTCCATGCCTATAATCTCCCACCTCTGTAAAGAAGGGAAGAAGGTATATTTTCTCATCTCTTATCCAGGTCTTAGCTTGGTCATTACAACTACACACAGTTCAGTTTTGCTTTACTGTTCTTTCCATTTACATTATTTTATGCAGTGTCTCTATTGTTTCCCTGATTCCACTTATTTTATTCTGCTTCAATTTATATATCTTCCTATGAATCTTAAAAATTATTCATATTCATTGTTTCTTATGGCACAGTAAGATTTCATTACATTCAGGTACCATATAGGATATCCTAGATTCAGGGATGTTCTATGTTTTTTTTCAGCCTTTCACCAACCTATGGGCAACTACTTTGTTCCCAAAATAATATATAATAATATATTATCAATATATAATTATATATTTATTTTTGTAGACATATATATATATATATACAATTTCCCCCAATTACATGTTAAAACAATTTTTCAACACTTTTTAAAAGTTTTGAGTTCCAAATTCTATCCCTCTCTTCTTTCCTCCCCTCCTCCCTCCCTAAGATGGTAAGCAAATAGATATAGGTTATACATGTGTAATCATATTTATCATCTATTTAAACAAACATACATTTATTTATTATATATTATATTCACATATATTATATATATGACATATAATAAATTCCTTTGTTTCCAAAGCCATTCCTGACTTGCTTGCCAATCGCTTATGTTCCAAAAGTTCATTTGAAGGCAATCATTAGGAACTCTGAATGCAGATATCTATGTGAATTGAAATCATAGGGGGAAAGGTAGTGATACAAAAAAAAATGAAAACTGAGTGAAGATACTAGTATTTATGAAAAAAATTAAATAAAGAGATAATTAAGTTTGTGAAGATTCTTTTTATTTTAATCTGATAAATAAAGTTCATAATACTTAAGAGATTTGCAAAGTGCTTTCTATAGGCTGTCTCAGCTGCTCCCCATAGCAATCATGAGGTAAGTCCTTACTGTTGTTTCAGATCTCTGCTTTCAGTAGTGTAGAGAGCTCTTGGTGAGGACCCCCCCACACACACACACTCCTTTCCAATACAGTCTGAGTTCTCTTATTAACCTGTAGTGTCAAAGAGTTGCCTAGGGTGGTGAGGTTAATTGACTTGCCCAGGGTCACTTTGTCAACATTTCAGAGATAGAGCTTCCTGACTCCAAGACCCACTTTCTAATTAACTATAGACATATAATTAACTTGACAGCTGCCTGTCAAGGTAGATATTATTAAGTATTATTATCCACTGTTTTAAAGGTAAGGCATAATGAATGTTGGTTAATAAGTGTCAGAAATTGTAGGTCTCTCCTGACACCAATTATAGCAGTCTTTCCAAACATTACCTCTAAATCTGTGACTTTCCTTTTCTTGTTTTAGACATATCATCAGTACTACTCCTGCTTGTCACCTATGTTTCATGTCATTTGGAGGGAAGAGGGAGGAAGGAGGGTTCATAAATCAGAACAGTAGAAAGATTTTCCTGTGGTAACTGGACAAGGAATGGAGTAACAAAGTATAGGCATCGACAGAAATTGCAAAATGTGAAAATATTTGAGTTGTGAACAGTGAAAGACAGAGGAAGAGTGTAAGGTTGAGGGAAGTAAAATTGGAGAGGCTGGGGGTGAGAAAGAAATATTAAGTTAGTTCCCTGAGCTGCTCACAAGATGATAACTAGCCTAGGTCAGCTTTGCAGCTAATGAAATCATTGGTAATATGAGTACCCTCAGGATAGATGAGGCTAGGGAGTATGTAACTATTTACTTATACACAATTTTAACAATTAGAGTGTCCATAAAATGGTGGGCATCAGAACAGCAAACTACTAGGCAGTCAAACTTTGTAGTCTACTAAATAGGAAACTCCATAGTATGGCCTTAGTTCAATATTTATCCATAGGTTGCAACTACAAAGAAATTCCATTGAAAACCTAGAAGCTTTTGGTACTTAGGAAAAGGAGAAAGCCATGGAAAGGGAGTGGGAGTCTTCTCTGAAGCTGGATATGGGACCGAAGGGAAGTACATCACTGTCTGTCTGGTGGGATTGTACAACTTAATTTCTGTAAACAAGTAATGAACCCCATAGTGTTTGCATTCCTTAGCCAGATGTGAAGCATAGAAAATTCATCAGGGAGGATAAGAAACACTAATTCAGCTGTTCTGGGAAAATGGAAAAATTGTTATGCTGTATGTTCTTTGGATTGCTAAATAGAAGTATATAAGGGAATCCAGGCAGCCTTTATTTTGCATTGGTTTTGTGGCAGTATCATTTTTAGGTTGATTCAATGATCCGAATTCTTTAGAACACAGCTTTCAACTAAACACACTCTATGTGGGGTCGGTGAGTCAAATGTTTACAAATTTGAATATGATTTTGAGCCAAAAATATATTTCATGTTTCTGTTCACCTGGATTATTTAATTACGTAGAATTATAAGATGTTAAGGATGAAGTACAGTAGATTGAGAATCTGACTCAGTGATAATCCATCAGGAAGCTTTAGGTTGGAAACCTGGTAAGTTATTTAGTGACAGATTTTTTTTTTCTGGATTCAAAGTGTAAAATTTATTTTGAATAGCTATTTTACAAAAGCTACAGAATCTGTTATTGCCTCTTTAAGAAACAATCTAATGATAAATCACAGTACAATAAATGAAAAAATGAAAAAATACACACTCCTAAACCCTGTCATATGATCCAAATAATTTAATATTAAATTCAACAAAATTCCAGATAAAATAAATTTGGAATGTTTATTAGAATGCAATTAGTCTTGTAGACAAAAGCCTAGGAATCATTGCAAAAGTTACAAGATGAATGAAAAACTGATCAGGAGTGTAACCACAGTTCAAATCCTGCCTCAGACCCTTCCTCAGACTGGACAAATCATTTAATGTCCCTGGGCTTGAGTTTCCTCACCTATCTCCCAGGGTTGTTGTGAGATAATACTTATAAAGTACTTTGCAAACCTAAAGTGCTATATAAATACTGGTAGTTATTATTATTATTAATAATAATAATAATACATAGGATTTAAGATACCATGCTTGTATGCCCAGAGACCCCAAAAGAATTTTCCATGTAAATGAAAAATAGAGAATAGTAAGAACTATAGAAAGAAGCCTTTAAGGACCCAATATAGAAAGAACCAGAAGGGTCATTCCTGGAAGAAAAGAAAGTGTCACTGGGCGCCTTCAGTGGCTGGAGCTTATAATCCTTCATTCTCTATTTCAAATTCCTCAAATTCCCTTGGCATAAGATACATACAACTCTCATTCACAAGGATATTCCTGCTTCTCAGTCTAACCTTGTTCCACACCTAAGCATCCCCACCATCTCTCCCTC
Organism: Vombatus ursinus; assembly: GCF_900497805.2. Classification (NCBI taxonomy): domain Eukaryota; kingdom Metazoa; phylum Chordata; class Mammalia; order Diprotodontia; family Vombatidae; genus Vombatus; species Vombatus ursinus. The sequence continues at coordinate 5,224,061 of NW_020954592.1, read as the reverse complement.
CCTCCCTTCCCTTGCTTCATATCAGTAGGATTCAGTGAGCTCAAGTTGGAAGTCATTGCCTCAAGCCTCAAAGCCACCCAAGTTCACCTTCTAACTGATGGGAAGGATGGGGAAAGGAGATTTCCAGTTTTCACTTAAAAGAGTTATTCCTGGTGTCCAAAGCACATGGCAAATGCTTTTCCCCATTGAAATGTGGTTACATACAGTTGGGTTCTATAATACATTTAGAATCTTCTTAAACTTCAGCTCCATTGGGGTAAAATAGTTTTTGTGAGCTAGTCTTTTCCCTTTTTTATCCTCACTCTGTCATTTACTGCCTCTGTGATCTTGATCTTTCTCCTTGCCTCAATTTTCCTCACCTTAAGAAATGGGTGGAAAAAATCTATACTATCAGACTTCCACTTCAGGGAGCCAAAATGGCCGAGTAAGAAGGAAGTCACTCTCATCCTCCCTCATTGACCTCTGAAAACCCAGAAAATATCAACCCAGGAAAAACCCTGAGCCAGCAAAAAGACAGGGTACAGCAGTCTTGTAGCCCAGGAAGCTTGGGGGATTCATAGGAAAGGCTCCCTCTCGCTATGGGGGAAGGGGAGCAGTACAGGACTGGAGGCATCCCAGCAAGCCAGTGGCAAGCCCCACCTCAGCATGCCAGGGGGAGATCCTGAGACTCAAGTTGGTGGAGCAGGCAAGTGCCAACACCAGGACCCCCTGAGAGTCTCAATACAGGCAGAGGAACTAGCAGACACCAGCGTGGAAAACTACCATAGGCAATGGTGTCCTCTAGCAGTGAAATCACCTGGCCAACTTTGGGAAGCACAACTCCAGAAGGCAAAGCTCCAGGCTGACAGACATCCACTAGCAGTGAAACAACGCTATGCAAAACCCAGGCGAGCAGGAGCCAAACGTTCAAGTGCAAGACCCAGGTGAGCAGAAAAAGAAGCTCGGGAAAGTGCCCCCTTTGCTCCAGTAGGAGAACTCAACATTTTTTTAAAGTCAAGAAATAGGCAAACACCATGAACAGAAAGCAGAAATGAAAAATGACCATAGATTCTTATTTTGGGGAAAGGGAAGATCAAGGCACAAATTCAGAAGAGGACAACATTGTCAATATATCCATATCCGAAACCTCAAAAGGGAACACAAACTGATCTCAAGCCCAAAAAGCCTTCTTGGAAGAGCTCAAGAAGGATTTTAAAAGTCAAATAAGAGAGGTAGAAGAAAAGTTGGGAAAGGAAATGAGAGGTATGCAAGAGAAAGTCAATAGCTTGGAAAAGGAAGGGCAAAAATTAACTGAAGAAAACAACTCCGTAAAAAGTAGAATTGGCCAAATGGAAAAGAAGGCACAAAAACTCACTGAACAGAAGAACTGCTTAAAAAGTAAAATGGGCCAAAAGGAAAAGGAGGTACAAAATCTAATAGAAGAAAACAACTTGTTAAAAATTTGAATGGGGCAAGTGGAAGCTAATGATTCTATGAAAGATCAAAAATCAAACAGAAACAAAAGAATGAAAAAATAGAAAAAAATGTAAAATACCTCATTGGTAAAACAACTGACCTGGAAAATAGGTACAGGAGAGACAATTTAAAAATTATTGGTCTACCTGAAATCCATGATGAAAACAAAAGCCTGGACATCTTTCAGGAAATCATCAAGGAAAACTGCCCTGAGATCCTAGAACCAGAGGATAAATTAGTCATCCAAAAAATTCACCAATCACCTCCTGAAAGAGATCCCAAATTGAAACACCAAGGTATTGTAGCCAAATTACCAGGTCAAAGAGGAAATACTGCAAGCAGCCAGAAAGAAACAATTTAAATATCATGGAACCACAGTTGGGATTACACAGGAACTTACAACTTCTACATTAAAAAACCTATACTATCTTCTCCCATGTGGTTGATATTAGGATTAATAATGATGATGATGATGATAATGATGATAATAATTACAAAGTACTTTACATATATTATCTCCTTTGATCTTTACATAAGCCTGTGAGGTAAGTGCTGTTTTTGACAGGTGAGAAAACTCAATCTGAGAGGTTAGATTAAGATATTATTCTTAAATCATATAAAGTTGTATTTAAATGGCAGCTGTTGTAGTTGTTGTTTATAATGTTATTATGTGAATATCCATTTTGAGTTTCAAAACAATTAACATACTTAAGAACTTTTGGAACGCAGTCCATTCATTCATAAGTAGAAAGCTGTCTGCATTTATTACAGGTTTTCATAGAGAGTGTGCAGAGTCTCTTGGATATTTTGAACTATGGAAGTGAAAGGGTGGGGCAGTGGTAAAGAATGTAAATCTTTTCCAGATGATCCCTAGGTGGCAATCAACATTTCAGTATGGAGAAACAAGTTTTCCAGGACTGACAAGAAGAAACTATTCACCAAATGAAGCAAGCAATGGACCTTTCCATTACTCGGGGCAGCCAGTCTCATGATCTCACCAAAATGAAACCCTCTGCCTTAGAACTGGTCATATACTTTCAGAAGAAGAAAGGTGGGGGTTTATACAATCTAGGTAAAGCAAGACTGGCTTTCTTCAGCTTATTCAAGAGCTGCTGAGGTGCCCTTTTCATAGAACAGCAACAATAAGACCACTGTCAAAGCATGGCTCAAAGTCTAAAATGTGTTCATATCTATTTTTAAAGAGATTAGCAAGGAGACAGGTCTGGGTTCCTTGCATGAGATCTTTGGGGAAAGATAAAATCAATGTAATACTTGTAGAGTGTCTATACTCTGACCAGACAGGATATTTTACTATTTTCCTGAATGCTTTCCAGACTGCATGCATTTGCAGCTTCCTTTCCCTTACCCAGAATCCTGGAATGTCTCTCCATCCTGATTCCTGCCTTTTGAAATCCTCTCTATCCTTCAAAGTCCAGGTCAGGTTTCACCTTCTTTAAGAAGCCTTTTGTGATCTTCCTCAGCCAGAAGTCATCTTTTTCTGCTCTCTTGTTTAGATTGTAAGCTCCTTGAGGCCAGGGACTATCTTTTGCCTCTTTTTATGATCTCAGCACTTAACACAGTGTTTGGCAGATAGTAGGTTCTTGTAAATGTTTATTGGTTGTATCTGTCCTAGAGTTTTAGAGTCATTGATTCAAATGCTTTGACTAAATAGTGTCTTGGGTCCCTTCCAGCTATCTATCCATGTTCTTTTGACTGAATGTAGATAGTTCATGTGTACAAGTGATTAGGTGATTAATGAAGTATCTTTTATCCAAAGAAAATCCTGTCTCCTAACTAAACACCTTGGAATTTTCCCATTCAGGTACTAACATGCATGAGGGCTATGAAAATGATTAGACCATCAAGACATTCTGAAAGGCAGTAGTTATGGGCTATAGACCCTATCTCTTCGGACCATAGGGATGGAAGGGACACCAGAGATCATATAATTTATGCTCCTTATAGCTTCATACAAATTAAAACATCAAGGCCCAGTTAGGAAAACTGTTTTGTCTAAGCTCACATAGAATATAAGTAGTCAAGATGAAATTGAAACCAAGGTCTCCTGACTCTATACCTAGTGTTATTCATACTATGTTATCCTATTTCATTCTGATTTTTTCTTCTGTACTGTTCTCAACTGTTTCCTTTCTTCCTCTTCTACTATCACCCCCTTTCTCCTGCCAGTACCCATCTTGTCCATCTTTTCTTCTCTTGCTATGTTTATGTTGTTGTTCTTTGCTTTAAAATTACTTCTTCTAAGAAGAATAGGTAAATTTCATGAAAGCAAAGCCAGTCTACATAGCACTGATGAAACTGGATTCCACTTGAAATTTACTTAAGGATTACATTTTGTTACCCAAAGATTACACTAAAGGAAAGCCTAGGAAACAGATGCCCATGAATGGAGAAAAAGTGGCAGAAATTTTAAATGTAAAACATTTATGAGTTTGGCACACTCTGATTTTGTCAACAAGAGAGATTGTCAGAAGGCATGGTTTTAATTGAAGTGACTTGATTTATTGTATATTTTAAGAATACATCTGGCTTTTTTTATTTGCTTTATTTATTCCTAATTAGAAGCAGTAATTGCAAAGCACATAGCAAATGGGCAGCTTTGTGAAGAGCTTTGTTTTCAGTTCTTCAAATCTAAGACTTCTACAGAAACAAGTTTACTGTGTGCATGCATTTTCTGAAATGCACTCCTTGAATGCAATATACAATCTGAGTTTTAAGATGGCCTCTAAAGTCCTTCCAGCTCTAAATCTAGAGTTCAATTTTGGTTCTTCAATAAAAATCCTATTTCCCCTGTGTCTTATTTCAAATGCAAGTTCATTGGGTAGTTGCTTAAGACTGGGTTTTAAGTAAATGAAATTTGGGATAGTATGTATATTGTTTAGTGTCCCAATATGCTCTTGAGTAAATTGAAATCATTATACAATAGTGCTCTGATATCCTGAGGTCAGAATTCTAGTAGTTTCAACCATCTAGAACATAGTCTTAAGAAGGAGAAGGAAGGATGGAGAGAAGAGAAGGGGAAGGGAAGAAAGTTAGCTCTGTAAGGTTCAAGGAATAAGTAATTTAATAAGCAGCTCAATTCCATACAGATGAATTGTTAATTTGTTGATTATGAATGAAAATGAAAATGAAAAAACATTAGCCCCTGTCTTCATTTTTGTTCCTATATCCCCAAGACTTATTAGACTGACCCTGCCCCTGTACTACCACCAAACACCACCTTGTGAGAGAAGATACAAAATGTTCAGAGATAAGTAAATACAGCATGCTATATTTATCTCTGAACATTTTATATGTATGTATGTATATGTATGTATGTATGTATGTATATGCTGTATTTACTTATCTCTGAACATTTTCTATGTATATACATATATGGGTGTTTTATATATATGTATATTATATATTTTATATATATACAAACACATACACACGTGTGTGCATATACTCTCTCTCTCTCTCTCTCTCTCTCTCTCTCTTTCTCTCTCCCTCTCTCTCTCTTTCTCTCTCTGTAATATAAAATTCACAGGGATTTGGGATTGGAGTGGGGATGAAGGACTAACCTGGAGGAATTAGGAAAGACCTCTTGAGGAAAGAGGTTCTTAAGAATCTGTGCCTAGAAGGAAGGTAAGAATTGCAAAAGGTGAAAGTGATCAAGTATGGTGTTCCAGGTACAGGAGACATCCATTGCATTGGCAGAGGTGAGAAATGGAATATCTTGTACATAATAAGTACACCAATTTGGCTGAAGTAGATTGCATGAAGGATAGTCAGACTGGAAACATAACCTGGATTCAGGTTATTAAAGGTTTTTAATGCTAATAAAAGAACTATATTTTATCTAAAAACCAATTGAGAACCACAGAAGCTATTTGCGCAAGGGAGTGATGTGGTCAGATATCAAATCATGTTTTGGTTATTAAGATGATTTACAAAATAAGAACAAGAACTTTAGTGAATGTCTAGCCTACCCCCTTCATTTTTGTAGATGTAAAAACAAAAAAAGGCTACAAGTCTTAACTTGTTTGGTAACATAAATATCTTTCTAACAGTTTATCTTTGTACCAATGTAAAGAATTCTTCCTATAAACTTCCCTCCATTTGTTTCAAGTTCATGTGAAGGCCAATGACTGTATATTATCACATGACTTCATGTTATCTCCTATTTATAACTTATATTACAATTTCTATTCATGATTTGAAGGGCCATAATTTATACTTTCTAAAAATAGAGCTATGGGCAGTATTGCACTGTGAAATGCTTACTTTAAGGTTGTAAACTAGGACTACATGATTTTCGTGTCTTTAAAGTATGTCACCTCAAGTGATCTCAATTCTTAAAGCACCATCTTAAAGTTGTCAGCAAGCATCTTTGACAACAACATCTTTGACAAAAAAAAGCATGAATGATGTTTAAAGCATTTTATTGTCTGCTAATGCCATTCATTTTGAGTTACAGAATTTACTAAGGAGAAGAGTTATTGTAAGCACAAATCCTTGTATTCTTATAGTTGTTCTGGAAAGCAACTGCAAATGTCTAATTTCTCCTTTTTTTCTGATTTCTTGCTCTCCATTTAGTCCTGAAATACATGCAAACAGAGTAATTAAAATTGTGTTGTTGGCATTCCTACTAAATTCCAAAGCAAAAAAGCACAGCTTCTCCTACTTTGGAAGTGGAAAAATCAATTTGAATTGAATCTATTTGAAACTCAAGTTTCGTTCTCACCATTACTGGCATTAAATGCTGAGGACTCAGGCTAAATGTTACTGGATTAAGGAAGATTTGGCCCCTTGTCCTCAATCTGCTTTCAGGCTAACAGGAAGAGCAGATAAATGAATTCCAAAACAAGTAAACAAGTAAATTATTAAGTGGAAGTTGAAAAGTCACTGTTGCTATAGAGTGTTGGAAGAGAGATCAGGTTGTATGCATCAAGTTGGTGAGTTGACTAGAGGAATTTATCTAATTTGTAAAGGTTTTATAGAGGAAACTGATTTGATTTGAGTTCTGAGAAGGTCCCAATAACAGCATAATCCTACAATTTTTTAACTAAAGTAATTTTAAAGACTATCTAGTGAATTAAATCAAAACCTTCAAAGTAGCTTCATCATCCCTTGAGGCCTCAAAACACAAGATAATCTTTAAAATGCCTCACACTTTGTTCAGATTTTTTCATAGAATTGTACAGTTCATCTGACAGATCATCTAGTCCATTCTCATTTTAACAGATGAGTAAACCAAGTCCATTGAGGTTATGTTACTTGCCCATAGTCATCCAACTAATTAAGGACTAAAATTTGGGTCTTCTGGCTATGAAACTGCTATTCTTTCTATTGTGCTTCTAGACCTTTTGCATATCTCATTGCAATTCAAATCCATTTTCTAGTTGATTTCTTAGTGGAAATAGAAAATTCATTCCTGGAGGCCAAGGACAGTCTTTTTATTTACTACATCTTTTTACTTCTCCATTCCCCAAATTCCTGGCATGATGGCTTATAAATGGTAGTCACTAACCAAATAATTATTGACTGATTGAATATCTGGATTACCATTAAGTTTAATGGGATTTGTAAGCACATATTCCCAATGGCAGACAAAGTAATATCATAACAGGGCTTGAAGGGGAGATTCATAACTTTTAAGTGTCCTTTATAGGACCTGGGATTAATTTAATGCAATATTTATAAGAATGGCCACTTACCACTTCCTCCCTCTTGGTCTTGTCAGTGGATGGCCAGGCTTCCAAGGGCAGATCTGGCAGCATGGGGGGCATCGGCTGCATGGGGAACATTGGAGGCATAGGTGGCTGTGGTGGCATGGGTAGCATTGCGTGGACTGGGACCTGGGGCTGCATGGGCTGGATGGGCTGGATGGGCTGCATGGGCTGCATGGGCTGGATGGGCTGGATGGGCTGCATGGGCTGCAAGGGCTGGATGGGCTGGATGGGCTGGATGGGCTGGTTGGGACGAATGGGCTGGATGGGCTGGATGGGACGGATGGGCTTGTTGGGCTGGTGAGGCTGTGGTTGCTGGGCTGGCTGAGCTGGCTGGGGCTGGTATGGCTGTAGGGCTGGCTGCGGGAGGTTAGGTTGATGGTGTTGTGTTGGTGCCATGGGATGCTGTCCTGGAACTGGCATCACTGGTTGCTGGGGTTGCACTGGCTGCTGGGCGGCCATGATGGGGATTTGGTGTTGAGGCGGTAAGGAATGACTTGGGGTGTGCTGCTGAGGCAGCACTGGGATGATTTGGTGGTGCAGCCATCCACCCATGGGTTCATAACCATAGGAGGGATACTAGTGAGAAATAGAAAGTCAGTTTGTCATTGGCTTCATTTCCTTTCCTTCTAACTCCTAAGCCTCCTTAATGGAGAAATGGTAATATTTCATTTGTAATGATAGGGATATTTTAATAAAAATGATATCTCTAATAATGAGGATTTGTCACAATGTAGCAATAAATGTTTTATTTGAAAGTAGCTTTTCCCCACTAAGAATCCTATGCAAAGTAGATATTTTGTTTGGCTTACTATGGGAACTTAAATGTACTCATTTTAAAAAAAAAATAGGCGGTAAAGAAATTAAAAATACATACCGGCTGTCGCACCATGCTTTGATACCACTTCAAAGGGGTAAGCACCTAAGGAGCAAAAAAAAAAAAAAATACTAATTAATAGTATTTAATTTCATTAATTTTTGTTTTAGCTAAAATAGAATCAATGAAAGTCATTTCAATATTTATGACAATTAAGTTTGAGCTCTAAGAATATAATTTTATATGACATATTCTCTTGTTTAACTCTTTCTTTGACTGATATAATTAAGAAAAACAAGAGGTCCTGGTCCTGGCTTCTTTATATCATATCCTATGTTGGTTCTTTCCTTTGGGGGGAGGGGAAACGCCTTTGCCAGCAATCTGATCTATGCCATTAGCAACCAGTAGCTACAAAGTAATCAACATCTTAATTATTTTTCAGGGAGTAAGGGTGTCTTTTATCACAGGGCCAATGGGTAAAGATGGACGGCCTTTCAAAATAACCAGCTGACCCATTGCTCAGTAGTATATTAAGGGGAAAAAAAAGAAAAAAAATCAAATAAGATTGACAGAGGAGGCAGCATTTTCACATTCATGCCTGAAATTCCACACCTCTAATCCACTCTCTCCTGAGAGATGGGAAGCATGAGTCACCATGATCAATTGCTGTATTTATCAGACTTCTGTCACTTTCATATCCTGAGCCGTACACCATTGCCTTTGCTTCCTGTCTTAATAAGATTTGGTTAACCTCAGGGTCATAGAATCATAGTAATGGAATTGTAGATCAGGAGCCAGAAGGAACCTCAGAAGATAGATGAGGAAACTGAGACCTAGGGAAGTTGTGACTGAAGTCATACAGGTAATAAATGTCAGAAGGGAGATTTGAGCTGACTTAGAAACAGTGTTCTTTCCACTATATCTACTTGTATTTGATCAGTGCAGCACCTTCTACCAAAATGAAATCAAATATTCAGGCTTTAAAGTCATAGAATTCTAAGGAAGCAATCATTGAGATCACCTAGTCTATCCTATGATGAGGAAATTAAGACCAAGAGAGGTTTCTACTTGCCCAGAGTCACACAACTAGCAGGTTTAGAACTAAAGAACCCAAGCTCCCTTATCCTGAGTCCAGTGCTCTCTCTGTTACATCAAGCTACCTGTCATGGTGCCATGTTAGAACGAATAACCTGTCATGGAAGCAATACACAAACTGGATTGGAGAAGGGAGAAACTGGAGACAGGGAAACCAATCAGAAAACCATTGAAGTTACCCTGGTATGGGGACTGGAACTAAGATGCTGACAGAGGGAAGGCAAAGGAAAAGATAGCTGGGAGACACATTTAAGGAATAAAATTAATACAATTATCCCTCTGAGTTCATTGCTAAGCAGAAGACAGGGAGCAAAATTAACAAAAAGGAAAGTTACCTCATAGCTGAAGTTAATGTAACCAGGATGTCCAGGATGAGGGGGCAGCTTTTCAAAGGAAAAAGAAAAGATATTCAGTCAATATGTAATTAATTATTCACTCTAATAACATAATTATAGAAACTCAAACATAGAAGGAACCTTGGAAATCATCTATAGTTCAGCACTTAGCACACGGTGCCTGGCACATAGTAGATGCTTAATAAATATTTACTGGAATTAGATTGAATTAGTCCAACTCTTCTCTGAAGCTGGTCTACCGTCTTTGACACCCCTGATAAGTGATTATCTAAGATCTACCTGAAGATCTGCAGTGAATGGGGAAAAAACCCACATCTCAAGGCAGCTTACTCCCCCTGGAGATGCCTTATTTGATAGTGAGTTCTATCAAGCAAAAATTTTCTTCCTTTGTAATTTTCACTCATTTCCTTTTCTTCCACTGGTGTGGGTGCCCCCCAACATGTGCAATTCAAGCATCCCATGTGATTTTATTTGGGCTATGTTTTTATTTGAATTTCATTGTATAGGATAGGAGAAGTTACTCCCAACTTAATTAAGTCAGATATTGAAGAACCTATTTGGGTAGAGTCATAGAATCTCAGAGGTGGAAGAGGTTTAGGGACAATTTTATTTGAAGGGATTCAGATGAATAGTATTACTTGAACTTTTAGTACTTTTGAATGTAAATAATTCAAATTGTTAATCAATATGTTTATATATATTAAATTTGAGGTATTATCATGTATAGTCACTTAAACAAGCTCTTCTGTCACTAGATGAACCTAACAACAAGCTTGCTGATCAGTTCAATGGTACATTTAAGGATAGAAAACCTCCAGATCAAAAATTGCTTTATCCACAGAATGGCAGCTGAGCATCATAGGACTAGGATGTTCTACTGTCAAAATTAACCCTTTCCTTGTCGTTTCAGGCAAAGATTTTCTATCTCAACTACCACTCTACCTCACCTACCTAAAAGAAATACAAAATCAGAGATGAATTACATTTTAAAATGGAATTTGGGAAGATCCAATTTGTTTGATTATAGGATGTTTTACTAGAGTAATTTTTGTGGCGACTCAGGGAGTAATTCCCTTGCTATTCTAGAGTTAAAATGTGCCTGTAAAATTTCTCCCATCCAGTGGTCCTTAATCCCCACTATTTCATGCGTTTTTATTGCTAAATAATGGAAAATGTTGCCCAGATCCTCATTTCAAGGCTTCTGAAACTGTGCATTGACTTGTAAAGAGATTGTAATACTCACTGGAATAGCAAATGCTGCACCCAAGAGACAGGCAAGAAGGATCCAAGTCCTCATTTTTCTCAAGGTTTCCTGAAATATAGGTTCCCACAACTGGATTTAATCTTTGCTTATTTTTAAGTGTTTTAAAAAATTGTACATGATCATTATTGAAATTTCAATTAACATAGGGACCTATTTCCAACCACCAATGCTTTGGTCACTCCTAGATTTTGTAATATGACTTCATACAATATTCAACCTTGAGTTGATCATGAAATCCCTATTTGAATCCATATTGGATTAGATTTATGGTATGGTCTGGTCATTGGTTTCTAAGAATAACAATTGTAGTATAAAAACTTTAACATTGGGGCAGCTAAGTGGCGCAATGGATAGAGCACCGGCCCTGAAGTCCAGAGGACCTGAGTTCAAATCTGGCCTCAGACCAAACACTTGACACTTACTAGCTGTGTGACCCTGGGCAAGTCACTTAACCCCAATTGCCTAAAAAAACAAACAAACAAACAAACAAAAAAACTTTAACATCTGTGAAAAAGCACACCTGTGTGAATTTGTATACTTCTCCAACATGTGGGTAATATGGCATTCTTCTGTCACATTGGAGCCTAGAGAATAATGGCTAAACATAATTTATAATCAGTGTTGACAAGAAATTTGTCATTAAATATTTAGAACCTCAGGAGTTTTAGTCATTACTCTATTTTTTAATACCTTATTTGCAAGAAGTACACCAAAAATGTTAATATCCATTGTTTTCCTAGGCAGGCTTATGTAAGTCATGGCTGATATTACCAAAAAAAAGTTAACTTTTTTGAGGGAAAAATGGAATACTTTTCTTTAAAATAATTAATGTCATAGATTTAGAGTTAGAAGGAACCTTAGTCCAACGCTGTCTTTTTACAGATGAGGAAACATCAACAATGTTAAGTGACTTGTCCAGTCACTCAGTGGCAGAGCTGGGATTTGAACCAGGTCTACTTAACTCCACAATCATCAGTTTTTCCTGTGTACCACACTGAGGCATAGCTGAAAGAGACCTGGACAAGAATTAAGGAATATTTAGTCCTGAATCTTCAAGTGACTAAACTAGAACCCTAGATGAACCATTTACTCTATAAGTTTCCTCAATTTCAATTTCCTAACCTATGAAGTGAAAAGGTTGAACTAGATGATCCATCTAAGTTCTAAGTTCAGTGATTTTTCAATGTATACTATCTGCCAAAATATTCTGTATATTCTTTTAAAGGGCTATCAAATTGATTGCTTTTTTCTCAAAAGAAAAAAAAAACTTTTGAGTTAGTTTTCTCTTTATTGGTTGAGTTATTGCTGCATCATATGACCTCTTCCCAAGGCAGATAAGCAAGGCAGGTCCAACTCTAGTATGTGCATTTCTTTCAAGTTGCCACATGCATAAAATATTGAATACTACTTGAAATACCATGGAAGACCATTCTATTTCAGTAGAGTGTAGTTTCTTTAAGAGCAAGGCCTATTTCATTTTTGTTTTTTAACCTTGGAACAGTACCTGTCACATATTGGGTTGTTTAGTCATTTAGTTATGTTTGAGTCTTTGTGACCATATGTACCATATTGCCCATGGGGTTTTCTTGGTAAAGATACTGCAGTGGTTTGCCATTTCCTATTCCAGTGGATTAACCAGTAGAAGTTAAGTGACTTGCCCAAGGTCACACAGCTGGTGTCTGAAATCGGATTTGAATTCAGGTCTTCATGACTCCAGTGCTTTATCCACTGTGCCATCTAGCTGCCCCACCTAGGACATAGCAGGTGCAAAATAAATACATATTGAGCTAAGCTGAATTCATAATATGATGGCATAATAGTGAGCCCTAGGTCTGCACTGAAGTTGTCTATAAGCCAAACAGACTTGGAGGGAAAAGTGATTGAATTCCATTAAGCAACTGATTAGCAAATATAGCGTCTTGTTTTTCAGAAATAATTTAGAGCTCGATTTTTTAAGCTTTTTGTATGTATCATCTAAAAATATTTCTCTCACTCTAATGAACAAAAATATGAAGAGTATTTTGGTTTGAATTTTAAGCTTCAGGCCTAGAAGTGATTGAGCCTTGGGGTAGGGGTTGGGGTCTCGTATTTTGTTGTTATTCAGTCATTTCAGTTGTGACCAACTCTTTGTGACCTATTTGGATTCTTCTTGGCAAAGATCCTGGAGTGCTTTGCCATTTCTTTCTCCGGCTCATTTTACAAATGAGAAAACTGAGGCAAGCAGGGTTAAGTGACTTGCCCAGGGTCACACAGCTATTAAGTATCTGAGTCAGGAAGAAGAGTCTTCCTGACTTCAGGCCTCACACTCTATCCAGGAGGCATATGAATTAACATTTAAAGAAATACACAAAAAAGTAAAATAAATTTAAAAAGTTAAAAAGTAAAATAGATCATCTAAAAATCTAAGTCCACTTTAAAGACTGTACTATGGAAGAAATTGCAGAGTATTCAAGTCCAATTTTCAACAATTTGGAATAGTCTTTCTCCTGAGAGATTTGAAATGTAGAATAAGTCACTTCACCTCAGTTTATTCAGGACCTCGTTTTCATATGTTCATAGATTTAGAATCAGAAATGGCCTTGGATGTCTCATAGTCTGACCCTCTCATTTTGCAGATGATGAAACTGAGTCCCGTAGAGGTACAGTGACTTGTTCAAGGTCACATAGGCAAATTCCTTCCATCTATAAATCCTATGAAATAAATGCAATTAAAATGGTAAAAATAAAGCATACTTACCTGTAACAGTATTCAGATACAGCTGCTTTCTGTAAATTCTGAGAACCTTGATCCTATGGTTCTCTTCAAGCTCCAAGCTCAATTTATACTAGTCTCCTCCAATACAGTAACCAATCGGGATTCAGGAGAGGGAAAAAAAAAAAGAGTTGAGTTCAGCTAAAAATTCTAACATCATGGATTTTCACAGTCATTATCAATCACAAGATTGGAATGTTATGATTAGAACACATGGGATCTTTCATTATGGACAATAATAGGTTTATCACATCAAATGAGTATCATTGACCTAAGTATTTCAGTAAGCAGATTATTTGCATGTCCATACTGGTTGATTTGGAATTAGCTTGGAAATTTTACTCTGTCCCTGACTGTTTTGGTACTACTGAAGTTTCAAGTCAGCACATATGGCTGCTCTTTTTTCTAAACAAAATTTACTTTCAATCTGCTATATAAGATAATGAATGCTTCATACTGGAGTCTGATCAACCCAATAGCAAATTTTGATCAAGTCACATAAGATGAATCTAGAAAATCAAGAATTTGGTCATCAAAGGATAAATGGTCCCTAATTCATCTAGAATGAATAGTTGTAGTTGTCTCATGAGCTTATTCATATTTTATAATTAACTAAAATAAAGCAGGCTAACAAGACATATGTATAGTTAGATGGCACAGTGAATAGAGCATTGGTCTGGAATCAGGAAAATCTGCGTTTAAATCTAGCCTTAGACACTCACTAGTTGTATGACCCAGGGCAAGTCACTTACCGCTGTTTGCCTCAGTTTCCTCATCTGTAAAATGAGCCAGAGAAAAAAATGGTAAACCACTTTAGTATCTTTGCCAAGAAAACCCCAAATGGGGCAACAAAGAGTTGGACACAACTGAAATGACTGAACAACAGCATAACAAAAATCACTAAATATGTATTAAGTGACACACATGGTACTAGGGATATAAAAAAAGAACAAAAGATAGTCTCTATTTCGAAGGATTTCATGTCTAAAGGGAGAGACAACATGGAAACAGCTGTGAACAAACAAAATATATAAACGGAGATTTTTTTTAAAAAAGTAATAAAGAAAATATAGATAATGGGTAGAATGGAGGAAATGGGAAGAATGGAATTGGATAGGTTAGGTCTTATACTATAGGATTTAGAGATTTGTCTTAAAGTTTGTTAGAAAGAGGAACCATTATAGCATTCTAAGGGATGGAATAGCATTGTCATTGGGAGGCAAGAGAGATTCTTTTCCAAGAGGTGGCATAGATTTAGAGCTCAAAGGGAGCTTCAAGGCCAGTCCCCTCATTTTATAGATGTACTTATATAGACAATAAGTGTCTGAGGCAGCATTTGAACCTCTTGCCCAATCCAAGTCCAGTGCTCTATCCATTAAACTGTGATTCCTTAAGAATGTGACATTAGTGGCTGAGAGACTTCTGAAAGAGAGGCTAGAGGAATGTGGTAAGTAAATAATTAGTAACTTGTAAGGATTAGACTTGAGACATTGGAAATAGGGAAATTTGTGGAATTTAGGAGAAGGGACTAGCCATGGAGTTTTTTATTTTATTTTCACATTGAATGAATAGATTGAATGGTGTCAATATAAAAGTATGCTTGAACAGATTTACCAAAGCTAAAGAGGAGATCCTTATAAACTCATAAGCTAAAGACATTTATGTCCTTCAGGGATGACTATGGGGACACCTGAATATTCAAACTCAGTTCTTCCTAACTCCAAATCTACTGTTCACTCCACTGCACCACCTGCCTCTGAGTTTACTCTCTCTTGTGGTTTAGTTCAGCATGAGGAAAGTGGAAAAGGCAAGATTGAATTATACATAGGCCTCTTTAAAAGAAGGATTCAGACATATTAGATGGGGTTTATATGTCCTTGTCTTGTTTGTCCTTTGTTTTTGAAGAAGACCAGTGACATCACAGGTGATGTCTTGACTTGTACGTGAATTGGATTTAAGTGAGGCAGAGTTGTGCAAAGTTATCAGTCTCACTCTCTTTTCCTGAGTCATAGAAGTCCAGTGGCAGGACAAAAGTCAAGAAAATTAGTGGAAGCCCAGCATGCAGTGGATGACCTTGGCATCTTTGATGTCTGAACAAACTCTAAATACACCACCTGCTTCCACCAGGGGAAGTCTTCACATGCTTGGGGTACACATCCCCCTAACTCACCCCCATGTTACCTTCAACCTGGTTTAGCCCATCTGCCAAAACAGTTTTACCAGGCTGTGACCAGTATGCATGCTACAGCTTCTTGCAGCCACAGGTGAGAATTAGGTGAATCAGGAGGACACAAAAGGTGAATGAGTGGCCCTAAAAAAAAGGGCTGGACAAGACCTCGTGCCAGAGGTGCTAGTCCTCCTGAACACTCCATACACTTCCTTGTCTTATCTGCCTATTAGACAATAAACTTCAGCAGGGCAGAGACTGTGCCTTATCTAACCATTGAATTTCCCTTGTACCCAGCACAATGTTCTGTACGCAGTAAACTCTTGGTAAATAAATGTTTGTTGAATATTGCTGAATGGATAAAAACAGGTCCTGTCAGCTGCCTCTTTTTTATCCCTACATTGGCATAAATGCAACTTATCATCATCAACCCCATCAGCATTGTGTAATTCATAGAGATAAGAATGATTTTGTATTTCATGATGAAGAAGGGTCCCCTCATTTTCAAGGGGGGGAGAGAGAAGGCACTAAGATTATTACTATTACTTCCTGTAGGGAAGGGTTTGAATTAAATGGCCTCTAAAGTGTCTTTTAGTTCTATATCTGATTCTATGTTCCTAACATTATTAAGTAGAAGTCTTAACTAACAAAAGCATGGATACTATACTAAGAATATAAGGAAGTATATACTTTGTATATTATATACTAATTTTGTACTAAGAATAAACTATACTAAGTATAAGGCATTGTACACTTTGCTATAAAAAAGATTTTCATTCTACAGTAGCTAGCTACAAGGACTATTAAATTGTAAAAACTTTTTAAAAAGATTACTCTGTATGTAATATAGGATGGTTTCTATAATTCATCAATCAGTTTGTCAGAATATGATAGATTTCAAAATTTGGAATGGAGAATATAAGGAATAATTATTAAGAAAAACTGTTGAGACAAAGTCATATTGAAAACTTAAAAAGAAAAACAAGTTACTGTCCAGTGGAAACAAAGCCAGTTTCTCATTTCTAGGCATACCATTAAGCAGTTTACTCCCAGTAGCTTTGCACTAGTCATCACTAACTCATACCCTTTCAAAAGTACTAGTAAATTACTTGGAACTTGTGAATGAGTATGGAGCATGCTTTCCCCATCAAATGGGACAGATTTGTACTGCTGAAGTCAGTGATGTTAGAGAAGGAGCCCTGTAAGCTTGTGTAATTCGCCTCAGTCCTTTGAAAGTCTAAGTTTTTGAAAGTAAAGGAGGCAGCTATGTACTTGGCAAGAATATTCTATGAAAGGTTTTCCACTCAGTGGCATTAAGTCATCTCAGCAACTGGGTAGGAAGTTAAGCCCTTTAAATATATTAAGCACTGATAATTTTCCAGGCTTTGATGAGCAATAACTTAGGAGCACTGTAACTTTTACTTTGCAGCTTTCTGAATCACAGAGACTTTGTTTTTAATTATTTCTCTGCTTGAAATATGTTGTTTTACATAAGGTTACAGCTATATAATGCCAAAAGAACTAATTATAAAAATTTTTTAAAATCAGTTGAATCATTATTTGACCCTAAGTAATTTTGACCAAATTGACTTAATTCTCTTAAAATGTTTAATTTTTCTTTTCCCTGAACAGAAGCATAGTATAATGGGTAGAGAATGGCCTCAGAGCCAGGAAAACCTGAGTTCAGGTTCCCCACCTCATCCCTGACACATACTGGCTGTGCTGCTTACCCCGACAAGTCACATAACTTCTCACTATTCTACGTAGCTATTTTAGACTATAAGTTATAGAGTAGGGTAACTATAAGTTATAGTGCTGATAGGCACTGAAGAAAGGAGTTGAAGTCCCCATGCTCAGGAGATCAGAAGTTCAGTTGCTATCCTATTTGTAAAATGATTTCAAATCTATGACTTCAAAAACATAATTAACCGAATTTAACATTTGTTTTGGTATCATATAAAGCCAAGTATTTTCTGCATATGTTATCTTTTCTTCTTGTTGTTTATAAATGTAAATGCTGTGTTTTATATGGTATTTAGCAATTTCATGAGTGTGTATTTCACATGAAACTAAATACTCACTCAATCACCAAAGTCATAAAAGCTTCCTTTGAAGTAACAGGGATTGTGGTTCTGGACATGTTGTTGGCATATTTGTTCTTTCATCCCAGGATCCAAGGGCTCACTCACTTGCCTAATCTAACATGAAAGAAAAACAATCCTGCTTTTCCATCTGCAAGAGAAGGTAATATTTCCCCCATTCTTACCACACACAGAGATTGATAAATTAATTATAAAGAATATTTTTGTGACATAATTGCTAATTTTACATACAAATTTAATCATGCTTACTTCATTAAATAAGTGACTTCTTCAATGTTCTGTGATTTCATTGGTGAGACAACTTCCTTTATATCTGTAAATTTACATATTATAATTCCTATCTCTTCATGGAAAGAATGGTCTTTCTTCTATGGCAAATAATAAAAATAATAACAATAACAGCAACAATGACTATTATTAGTATATACTTATATATTTAGTATTATCATTATTATTATTATTATTAACCACCCTGTGACAAACCTGGTGATGAAAATACTCAAATTAGGGAGCAAGTAAGTGGCATAGGGGATAGAGTGCTGAACCTGGAATGAAGACATGAGTTCAAATTTAGCCTCAGACATTTACTGGCTGTGTGACCTTGGGCAAGTCATTCAACCTCTGTCTGCTCTGATTTCCTTCACTGTAAAATAATCCTAACTGCCAGAGGACCAAGTGAAATAATAATTGTAAAGCACTTAGCACAGTGCCTGGCACCTAGTAGCAAATCTCATCATCATCATCATCATCATTATTATCATTATTATTATTACATGGGCTGATTGTCTTGAGTCCTGTACTTGAAACCTTTCCAACAGGGCTTTGATAGATTACACTTTCTTAGCATCACCTTTAAGAATCCAGGGCATACAGAATATAAATGTAATAGATTATGTTTGTGCCAAAAGAAATGACGAAGGGCATGGTTCCAGAGAACCCTGAGAAGACTTACATGAACTGATTCAGAGTGAAGTGAGCAGAATCAGGAGAACAATGTATACAAGAATAACCACATTATAAAGACAAACAACTCTGAAAGACTAGACCAATCATGTCTATATAATACGACCATGAAATAGGCTAGCCAACTTTTGACAGAGAGATAATAGACTGAAAATACAGATGGAGACTTTTTTTTAGACATGACCAATGCAGGAATTCATTTTCCTTGAGTATGCAAATTTGAACAATTTTTTCTCTTTTTCAAAGGGAAGGAAGGGCAAGAAGAGAGGGAGAGAAAATAGATTTTTCTTCATTTTTAAAATGAGAAAAAAAAAAGAAGAATCCAGGGCACTTTCCACACCATGATAAGGCATTGGAGTAAGATGATAGTGCTAAAGGTATATGTAATAATAAGTACATCCATTAATAAATATATTACCATATATATGTGTGTATAAATATATGTATATATGTATACGCACACATGTATATATGTATTATGTGTATATATAGATGTGTAGTAACAAAACACATTGGGCATTTCCATTGTCCACTGAATGATTTAATGAATCTCTCTAAGAAATATAATTTTAGTCCAGGATTTCTTTGTGTGTTACTTGTCATGGATCTCTGAGGCAATCTGGTAAAAACTATGAACTTTTTTCAGAATAATGTTTTTAAATTAATAAAGTAAATGATAAGATTAAAAAGGAAAAGCATTATATTAAAATACAATAATCAAAATATTAATTTTAAAAATTCAAGGATCCAGCTTAAGAACTCCTATTTTAGATTAAACTCTTTAATTATTAATTTTTAAATCATAATAAAAATATCTAAAATTATGGCAAATCTCTTTGCTACAAAGGTCTGAAAGAAGATACAATAACACTTCATTGATGGGGCATTCATTGTTGAGGACTGAGGTCTATTTCCAAGATGATGGGAGTGTACGCCTGTAAGAATTCAAAACACTTGCTCTTGATGGAAATCTTTACAAAATGTTCCACATTTTTTCTTTCTGGTCTTCCTAAGTATTGGATATTTAATATGTTTTTGTTTGTTTGTTTTACCATATGTTCATCACTCATAATCAACATTATGAATCTCAAGTATTGGGCCATGTTGTAATATTTCAAGAGGTAGATATTTATAGAATCCTTTCTGGGTCTTCTGGTGATCCTGGGTCTGCTTTTTATAACTTGTCAATCATCTCCTTTGCTATCAGCAAGTCATCTGTCACTTCTTGTTGTTATCATATAGGCTTGTTTTTTGCAGTTACATCTCCTTACAATTTGATGATTCTAATTGACACTGAACTAGAAAATTCACTTGTGAGAAATGTTAATGAAACAAAATCTAATAAACTCTGAATTCTGAGAGAGCCCCTTGCAAGTATTGTAAGTAGGACTCATGAGTTTATAGCCTGTGCTTTATGAAATCCTTTTGACTCTATAGAAGCTGTTTTTCCTTACTTTCTATTTTCCAAATCTAGGCAGCAAGGTGGTGCAGCAAGCAGATAGAGTACTGGACATAGAGTCAGGAAGATATGAGTTCAAATTTGGCCTAAGACACTTACTAGCTATGTGATTCTGTCAAGACATTTAATCTCTGTCTGCCTCAGTTCCTCATCTGTTATATGGGGATAATAATAGCACCTACCTCCCAGGATTCTTATGAGCATAAAATGAGATGAGGTTTGTAAAGCACTTCACATATCTTAAATTGCTATATAAGTGCTAGCTATCATTATCATTATTATTAGTTAAGATTGCTTGGGGCAGTTAGGTGGCGCAGTGAATAGAGCACCGGCCCTGGAGTCAGGAGGACCTGAGTTCAAATGTGGTCTCAGACCAGACACTTGACAGTTACTATCTGTGTGACCCTGGGCAAGTCACTTAACCCCAATTGCTTTGCAAAAAAAACCAAAAACAACAACAACAACAAAAATTGCTTAACAAGTTATTGCTTTAGAGAAGGTGAGGAAACTAAAAACCAGAGAAGTTAAGTAAGTTAGAAAAGGTCACACAAGTAGTAAGTGACAAAGGCAGGTTTTGAATTCAGGGTTTTTGACTTTGAGTACAGGGCTCTTTATGCTGTACCCTGGCTAAGATGTGCCTGTGTTCCAAAGGCCTATTTATCAGCAATATGTATTCTACTGAGAGTTCATTTACCTTAAAAATATGTCAAAGAAGATTTTCTAAGATAATTCAAATTGGTTAAGATATCATCACCATTATTACAACAGATAGCAGTGATTTTGGTTTGCCATACATAATCATCCCTCTTAATTTCTTTAATTTATAAACACAAATCAAAAATACTGTGTCAAAAATGCTATATCATTTGTTCAATGATGTAGATATTATTAGGGCTTTTTTGGTAGCTTAGTTGAATGGTTCAATTTCTCTATTGTCCATATGTTTGGTCCTATATAGAAATGATCTACATGAAGAGATGTTGTGGAAAATCTGGAAATATAGCACCATCATCTAATGATTACTATATTTGACTCCATCCTTTTAAGTCAAATTTAGGATAAAAGAATAAAGACAAACATATCGGAAAAGCTACATTTGATTATTTGTAGACAGAATTTACTTGGGTTTTTTTCTTATGGAATAGTTTATAAAAATTAAAAGTGCTTTGGAAAGTAGGACCCCATTAGTAAAGGTCTTCAAGCATAGACTAAAAGACCACATGAGGATTCAGAGAGAATTCATGCTTCAGCTGAGAATTGTGCTAGATGACCTCTGAGGCCCGGTGTTCTAGGATTGATTTAATTAACTCAATATGGTGAACAACATCAAAAATCCAAAATAGCCTTGGAGTACTCCTACATAATGGGTGTGGATTTTGAAGTAAATGGGAAGAAAGTGAAACCTTAATCCCCTGAGCAAGACAGGTGGACACAACCAAAATACAGGTGATCAAAGCCAATGTGTTATGTCGGTCAAGTTTGTCATATGAACTGAAAATTGTGTTGTCATCATTGTAGCCCTTGAAAGCATTAGGAATAGATCTCTACCGCTATTGTTGTTGTTGATCCTTAGTTCTCAAAGAAGACCAATGACATCATAATGGTGATGTATGTCTTGACTGTATGAGTATGCAAACATCTCGGTATCCCCAAACTTAACTTCTTTTTTTCCACTTACTAGTATTTTATTTTTTCCAATTACATGTAAAGATAGTTTTCAGTATTCATTTACTGAGAGATTTTGAGTTCCAAATTTTTCCCCCTCCCTTCTCCCTAAGACAGCAAGCAATTCGATATAGGTTATACATGTATAATCATGTAAAACATATTTCCACATTGGTCATGTTGTTAAAGAAGAATCAGAACTAAAGGGAAAAACCACAAGAAAGAAAAAAATGAAAGTAGTATGCTTCAATCTACATTCAGACTCCATATTTCTTTCTCTGTATGTATAACATTTTCCATCATGAGTCTTTTGGAATTGTCCCAGAATATTGTATTGCTGAGAAGAGCTAAGTCTATCAAAGCTGATCATCTCACACTGTTGCTGTTACTGTGTATAATGTTCTCCTAGTTCTGCTCACTTCACTCAGCATCAGTTCATCTAAGTTTTTCCAGGTTTTTCTGAAGTCCACCTGCTCATCATTTCTTATAGCACAATGGTATTCCATTACATTCATATACCACAACTTGTTCAGCCATTCCCCAATTGATGGGCATCCTCTCAATTTCCAATTCTTTGCCACCACAAAAAGAGCTGCTATGAATATTTTTGTACATGTAGGTCCTTTTCCCATTTGTATGATCTCTTTGGGATACAGCCCTAGAAGTACTAGTGCTGGGTCAAAGGGTATGCACATTTTTATAGCCCTTTGGGCATAGTTCCAAATTGCTCTCCAGAATGGTTGGATCAGTAAAACTTGACTTCCTAACTTCTTTTGTCAAGGATCCCCTTTGGCAGTCTGGTGAAGTCTATCAACCCCTCAGAATAATTTAGTCAAATGCATAAAATAAAATGCATAGAATTATAAAGGAAACCAATTATGCTGAAATAAACATCACAGTATTTTTTTTAGAAGTTCATAGAACCCAAGTTAAGAAAATTCTGTCTTCTACAAGAAGCCTTTCCTGATCTCCCATAATGGTAGTGGCTTCCCTCTATTAATTTTCTGTAATTGATTCTGTCTATATCTTGTTTATGCATAATTGCTTGTGGGTTTTCTCTCTCATGAGACTATGAGCTTCCTGAGAGCAGGACTATTTTTTATCTGTCTTTGTATCCCCAGCACTTAACACAGATCCAGGTACATGTTGCTGTTTGTTGATGTTCAGTCATTTCAGTCATATCTGACTTTTCATGACCCCATTTGGTATTTTCTTGGCAAAGATCCTGGAGCAGTTTACCATTTCCTTCTCCATCTCATTTTACAGATAAGGAAACTGAGGCAAACAGGGTTAAGTGACATGCCCAGGGTCACACAGCTATTAAGTATCTGAGGTCACATTTGAATTTGAGTCTTCCTGACTCTGTTGTATCCACCTAGCTGCCCTGCCTGGCACATAGTGGGCATTTAATAAATGTTTATTGACTGGATAACATAATGTGACCACAAAACAGTTTTGTGGGTCAGGGTAGGGAGAGTTACTTCAAAAGCGGCGGCAATCTGAGCATCTTGTCCCATACCATTTAGGTCCATAAGCAATTCTAGCATAATTCAAAGTTCAATCCTGGACAAAACTTCTCACCTCTCCATGTACATGTAGATGTGTGGGTGTATCTCAAAAACAATTCCAAAAAAGCCAGAAACTGGCCTTTGTCAATTACAAATAGCATGCCTGTAATAGTACAAACAATCATGGAAGGAGTTTATACAGCTTGTAATTTAAAAGTCTTGCTTTCATTTGCTTAATTAGATGGAAGGAAATTTTCAGTAAGTGAGATTACATGTAGATGGATGGTGTTTTGTTTGGGGGATAATTCACTAGTAAATGAAGGGAGTGAGAAATTTACATTTGTGTTGTCAGAATGTGCGTTTTTGTTTGTCTCCTGTAAAACTTATTATCATAAACTTTGTATATATACCTATTAGTACCCGTGTGCTTAGATAATTTTTATTGCTTAAAGAGTTGATAAAGTTCTCTACCACTTAATATAGATTTGAATCTTTGAAGCCATTGATTCCCAACCTAATTATTAATTATTTCCAAACTTAGAATTTAAGTACCTCACCAGTAAGAATTGTTTCTGTCATCATATTTGTATGTTTAGTGATTAATACTAGCTCATAACGAGTAGCAAAAGAATACTTAATTCATTAATTGATTGATAGAAGAGCTTAAGCAGTTATACTAGCATAGAGACAGGGATGAGAGACATGGTATAGTGTGTACAGTGGAAAAAATTTTGGATTTAAATCAGAATACCTGGGTCTGAATTCCAGCTGAGCAGCTCAATACTCTTATGATGTTGAGCCAGGCTCTTAATTTCTCTAGGATTCAGTTTCCTCATTTGTTCAACTGTTGTTCAGTCGTTTCAGTCATGTCTGATTCATTGTAACCCCATTTGGCGTTTTCTTGGCAAAGATACTGGAGTGATTTGCCATTTCTTTCTCCAGCTCATTTTACAGATGAGGAAACTGAGGCAAGCAGGGTTAAGTAACTTGCATGGGGTCTTACAGCTAGTAAGTATATGAAGCCACATTTGAACTCAGTAAGACACATCTTTCTGACTCTAGGCCCAGCACTCGATCCACTGTACCACCTAGCTTCCCCAATTCATTCAGCTAGCATTTATTAAATACCTATTATGTGAAAGAAACTGTGTTGAAGATAAAAAAGCAAATTTTTTTTAAATAGTCTTTGCCTTCCAGGAGCTTCTATTCAACTAGACTTTTCATTCATTTGTAAAATGAGGAGATTGGACTAGGTGATGAGGCCTAAATTCTATGAATTCTATTAATTTTACAAGGTAGGTGCTTGAAAATTACCTGTTGAATTGAATAAAGGGAAATTCCTGGACTTGCCTCAGAATTAAGGTTGGAAAAAAGATAGGAAAAAGGAACATAGTGTTGTTATATTTTAAGTTTTAGATCATCATTTAAATGACATGTGGTTAGGAAAATTATACTTCCTCTAAATTACACAAGGAAAGTCAAAGTTTCATTTAAAAACAGAATCTGAGATTACAGGCCAACTCAGTATCTGAACTAATGGGAAATAATCATTGTGTGGATAACCCAAAAAATTATTTACAATTGACTTTGCAGTGCACATGACATGATTATACTTGAAGAGGTAGGTTTTATTTAAAATTGTCTGTAGCAAAACTGGTTTGAGGTCTCAGTAGCAGGAAGAAGCATAACATTTAAAGGATGCTGCCGTGATAATCAAGAAGTGAACACACAGAAGTTGACTAAATCATTTTAATCTGACTCTTGCAGGAAAGAGTAGGAATGAAGAAAATCTAGGTAGCCATAGAGTTTTAGAGCAGGCGGGAGAAGCCTTAATGATGGGCCTATCCAATCCTTTCATTTTATAGATTAGGAAACAGCCTAATGAGGCTTAATCAGAGTTATAAATGAATAGTCTAACATCACACAGCTAGTTAAAGGCAAACGTAGAATTGGAAAAGCCCAGATCTCCTGTTTCCCAAACCAGTATATATAACAGTATAGATATAACTATAGATAGATGGATATACATACAGTATATATACCTTCATATGTATATGCATGCATACACACATGCATATGTGTATATGTGGGCATATGCATATAGGTTTGTATGCATATACATGTGTGTATATTCACATACACATACATGTGTGTATGCACACATAGAGATGTATGTGTATGTATATCAGCTAGGTGGCACAGTAGATAAACATGAAACCTGGAGTCAGGAAGACTCATCTTCCTGAATTCAATTCCAGCCTCAGATACTAGCTATGTGACTGTGGACAAGTCAGTTAACTCTGTTTGCCTCAGTTCCTCATCTGTAAAATGAGCTGGAGAAGGAAATGGTAAACCATTCCAGTATCTTTGCTAAGAAAACTCCAAATGAGGTCACGAAGAATCGGACACAATTGAAAATGACTGAACAACAAATATATGTGTATATGTGTGTGTGTGTGTACGTATACATACATATATATACACATGTAATATACACATGTACACATGTGTGTATATGATTATATATGTACATATAGATGTTATGTTTTAGAGAATGTGATCTGATCTTCAGGAGATTCAAATGATAATGAAGAAACATTTCACAGAGTTTTGTACCATTAAGGACTATTTAATTCAATACTTCATTTTTAAAGATGGAGAATCTAAGACTGAGAAAAGGAGGACAACTTTCCCAGAGTCAAGCAAGAATCAAGCAAAACCAGGGTCATACCTAGCTTCTCTGATTCCAAATCTAGGGGAGTTTGGTTTTAAACAGATCTGCTATTTCCTTTTCTTAAAAAAAATTTCATTTCATTTTATTCTTTATGTGAAATTCTTTAACATATCTCCTAAGCAGTACAGAGTCACTTGATATAAATGATAATATTAATATTCACTACATCCCTGAAGTAAGGGACAAGTATAAGGTCAATCAGGGTCATATCCCTTCTCAATGAGCTCTGCAAAGGTTTGAGCATTTTCGTCATATTATTCTTTTCTCTGTTTATTTTGGTAATGAGTAGTTTATCAAAAATTATATTTGCAAGGTGATAGCATTCAAACCATGCAGTTCTTCTTAAGTTTTCTATCCTAGCTGCCAGATGAAGTTTCAGCCTCTATCATCCCATGCTTGTACTGGCTTGTACTTAAACAATGATCTACAGTCTAGAATTTTGTCTGTCGGAGAATCTATTAGTATAGGCTTTATGTAACATCATAATGAATTATTTATTGGAACTGGCTCCACAAAGACCTGCAACCATGGGCTGTCAAGTCAGTAAAGTGAATTCCTTGCAGGCTGGAACTTCTTTTCATTTTGTCTCTGTATCCTCTGAATCCAGCATGTTTCATTTTCTGCACAAAGAAAACACAGAGTAAATGCTTGTTGGATTGGCTTTGGAAATGCTTTTGTTTTAGTTAATGTTGCATTCTTAGTAGCTTTGCCAACATGTGAGTTCGGTGGGGTTTAACCAAGATGAAAAGATCTGTCATATGAGAAAAAGCCTAACTGAATAGATTATATAATATATAATAGGTTCATGCCCAGAAGTTTAGCCCAGTAGGTGATGCAATTGTTCAGCCATAACAACTCATGAAATATGGAGGAGTTATAAACTATACCAGAGGATGGAATGCCCACACAAGTGAAACAGTAATAATAATAATTCATAGCTATATGTTCCTTTAAGTTTTACAATGCCCTTTTCATACAACAAAAATGTAATGTCAATAGTGCCAGTGTTATTACCTTCAGGACTTTTCCAAATATCAAAGATTATTGTACTGTCTTGGTTTGAGTTCTCCCAGTAGCCTATATCTTAAACCATCCTCTACCTTCTGGGATAAAGAAAAAAACAAAGATATGACTTTGGAAAGGTCATTTGGTAAATTCTCTAATATTTTTACCAGCTCTAACTCCTGGGGTAGACTATCCATTCATTTCTCTCATTGTTATCTGTCCATTTCAATCTTTTAAAAATTGAATGCTTCCTTGAAACCATTATTTGGAGAAAAAATCTCATGCAATAGAGAATATGTTATAAAAGTGTATATATTTTAAAATGAGACAAAATGTAAGTCCAACAAGCTTTTCCGTATCTTTTGTTAGTATTGCAGTATTTCCAAGGTTAGATTCTATGAAATTCTACTGGGAGGCTTGAAGTAGGATGGAAACTCCTGACCCTACCTAACTCTGGTCATTTTGAACTATAAGACTAGAAACGGAAAAATTAAAGCCATAATGCAGTGCTCATAGCACAGTGATTATGAGTTGAATTCTTCTAAGACCTCAATCTGTTTGTCCTTCATTTTGAAACTGAGACCTCGGTTTCATTTGTAACTGAGCCTACGTGGCAGGAATGAACTAACTGTTTTCAACTAATTAACTGGTCAATTGAATAAAGTGACCAATTCAATTTCCTGCCTCCCCCCTTCCCCCTCCCACCATCCCCAGTGATTTTGAGATATTGCTTCACTGAATTTCACAGATTCACAAATTGAATTTGTCTTTGTGTTGATTCAAAAGCTGTGACCTAGGAATTAGTGGCTCACCACATTTAGTCCCATGTAATCTATCTGGATATATAGTTGCCTTACCAGTAATGCCTTAGTCTGAATGAGTTGTTAAGATGACCAGCAGTATAGTGTAATGACCTTTTTTGCTAGGTTGAATCTAATCTGATCCTTATTATTAGTTCCTTGAATTATATTCTCCCTCTTCCTAGCATTGTGGATTAAATGTTCTCACACTGTTGATGAACCAGCAAATTTTTTTGCCCCTTTGGTTTTTAATCTTAGTCTTCACAACAAACAACCCCATGGTGGTGTTTGTCCTCAGACTGTTGTCATTATCTCTGATCCAGCAAGAATTAGCATAATGTATTCTGCTTCCTGAGTCAATCAATGCTAATGAAAACCAGAATCATGCATATCTTGTACTTGACCAACTTTTCCTACCCCCAGGTTGTAATAGTAGTATGTGTCCTGAGACACACACATTTCTAATATGCAAATGAAAATCCCTTGCTTAACAATAAATGACTCATTAAAAATCTACATGTCGTTTTTAGGAATACAGAGAACCTACAAATAGTTCCCACCTGTGTTTTGTAAAAGACTCGTTTTGGAAAAAGCTCGTCTTATTTAAAATGAACATCCAAAGGAAATGTTTCAAAGCTGTGGGCTCACGTCCACCAGAAAGTATGTTTCTGGGGAAATCTGGAAAAGGCATTAATTTATTGCTTTGTGGGAAACTAATGCCATTAGGTTTTGCCTCCCCACCCTTTCCTAGTCACTCTCAAAGAGGAAAAAAAATCAGAAAATCTGAAAGTTCACAGACAGCCTGAGACTTGTGGAAAGTAAGACCTTGGCAGCAGTTTGCAAATTTCTTAGGAACATATTAAATACTCATGGGGAAAGCATTGCTAATATCCATTCCTTGCTGAACTGAAATGGGGTAGAGGAATATAAATGAAGCAAAATTAAAACCTGCGTGTCAAGACAGGTGACAGGTCCCCTTTTCAACCCTAAAATCCTATGATTCTATCTGCCCTACCAGCCTTCTCTTTCCCACAGCTGGGAGGAGTAGTGTAGTATTCCACAGAGCCAGAAAGGAAAGGCTATCAACATTTTTAGTTCATACTTACTATCTTCTGACAGTGTTAATTCTTGCACTATGAAATCATTATCAGCAAATTAAGTTTTGTGGTCCTCTTTTTTCCTCACCTTAAGAATAATCAGAGGCCATGTTGGGTCGTGGATTGAGATCTGAATTGGGAGTCAGGAAGACCTGGGTTCAAGTTTTGCCACTGATACATGCACTGTGGCTCTGTGAGCCAAGGGAAGTAAGTGGTTCTCTAAGAATATAAGTTACAGAGCAGGTATAGATCTGCATTAGGTAGAGAGAGTTTCCTAACTGGGAGTTTTCTGTAGCAACAAAATCATAGATCCATTCCAAAAAGAATAATAAAAACAACAAAATAATAATACTCAAACAAATAATCATTTGTTCACAACTATGTATATGTCCTTCACCAGTTGCTGAAGAAAAACAATTACCTAGTGATCCTGGTGATCCTGGGTTAATCAATCCTTGGATAATAGTCAACCAATAAAGAAGCATTTATTAAGCACCTATTATATACCAAACACTGAGCACTGGGAATAAAAAAAAATCTCTCCTCTCAAGGAGTTTATGATCTAAGGAAGATAATATGCAAACTACATACAAACAAGATATGTGTAGCATAAATTGAAAATGGTCCACAAAAGTAAGACTGTACCATTAAGGAGGATAGGGAAAGGCTTCTTGCATATACACAATCCATCACCAGAACCGTGGTTGAAGTCTTGCCAGCTGTATAGAACCTGCTACAGCTTTGGGTCCCCAGTATTTCTTATAAAACCCAAGGTCACTGACTGACCTTCACGCCAAGATTTCAGGGCATAAAACAATACATAGCTACCTATCCTTAGGTATAAAATGACATTCTATAAATGAATAATGTAAATATTAAGGTGGGTTAGAGTAGAGGGTTAGCTTTAAAATTCTCCTAGTAAGTATAATATATGCTTACATGTAATATATACTTATATATTAATTATACTTATATGGTCTAATTTTAATAACACCTATAAGGAACAATAAGCACAGTCTTGAAAATTCTTGGTGAATGGTGCTTTTGGTGATACCTGATTTCATCAATATATGTAGAACCACAATAGATGCAGATTATGGTAATTTAATGCATGAATAAACCAATAGAAATGGTCTAATCATTAAGTGGAAAGGGTATTTTGATAATGAAATAAATCTGGGCCTTAAAAATTGATTATGCAAGAAAATCAGCAAGTGATAACTACTTTAATCTATCACAGACCTATATGATGTTTATTGTAGAGTGAAATGGGCACTACATTTTGTATCGAGACCCAGGTTCTATCACTTAGCTGTAGGAACTTAGGCATTTGTAATAGGCTCTCTGATCCTTAATTTCATTATCTGCAAAATGAGGATAATAATACTATATGCACTATTAGATTTTTGGGAAGCTCTATTAAGATGAAGTACTTTACTACATAAATATCAGCCATTATTATTCAATCATATTGTAAATATTTTCCTTTGCATTAAAGGGTTCTATGCTATTCTACTGCCTAAGTGAGGCAGACTATACTAGTGTTCCAAAAAGATGTTCACCATTCAACTTGCCATGTCTGTGGTTCCTGGAGGAAGCAAACAAGCATTTTGTAAGTACCTGCTCTGAGCCAGGCATTGTGCCAAGTGCTTTACAAATATTATCTTATGTGATCCTCACAATAACTCAGAGAGGTTGATGCTATTATCAACCCCATTTTACAGTTAGGGAAACTGAGGCAGATAGTGGTTAAGTGACTTCCCCAGGATCTAGTATCAGAGCTCACATTAGAATTGAGATCTTCCTGATTCCAGGATGTCTTTTTTCTCCTCTGCCCTCACCCTATTTTTAAAATAATAAGAGACAGGGGTTGAATTTTTTATGACTAAACAATTTTTGGGGGGAGTGATTAATTCTTATTTATAGTACTTCTACTATAGCTTATAGTAGCAATTCTCAAAAGGCAAATTTCAAGTCAAGAATTTTGCTTCCTTTCTTTGGTGTCAAAAATCATATGACTGGAATTCTGATGAGTTCTAATAGTTTGTAGATATGTTATACAATGTATTCCTGAGGGAGACTGTACACTTGACTAGCTTTCAAGTGTATTCTGGGCTTACAGACTTTTTAGAGCTACAAGGAACATTGGAGATTACATACTCTAATCTCTCATTTTATAGATGAAGAAATCAAGCTCCAAAGAAGTTATATGTCAGTTAGTAATAAATTTACTTTTATTTTTTGTTATTTTTTTTCTTTAGATCACCTAAATTTTCTAATATATCCCTCAACCTCCCATCCCCATAAAAATGCTTTTTTCACAAAGAATAAAAAAAGAAAATGATACCTAAAAAGTAACAGACATATCAAATGAGTACCACATTATATGCAATACCTGCAAAGAAAGGAAGAAAGTTTGATGAGTAATACATTTTAATGACCCTAGAGTAGCTTGTTGTTTAGAACCAAACAGAAAAAAACTCTATTTAAATTTAAAGTATTGTGGTGAGCACACCACAATATGGCAATTTTTCTTGTGTCTTTGAGAAGTCATTATTTCTAGTAGGTAAGAATCTTGTTCTCCTCCTTTTCTATTTCCAGCAAGTGTCTCATGTCAGATGTGGTAAATCACATAATTGATTTTCATTTCTTTTCTGAAAAGTTTCTATAATAAAAGTATTAAAAGAATAAAAGTAAACAAGATTTGGAGAGGTCTAAGATCCTCCAATGTACATATATGCTGTAATTTGAGTTTAGTAAGAACACAAGAGTTGACAGATTGATGGAACCTTCTAACAAAAACTGATTGGAATAGCTAGATTGAGGGAAGTTAAGAGTTTGTTAATGGCCATTTTAATTATGCTATAGTTGATCTGCTTTGCAATTTGTTTCCAAATGTTTTCTTTTCATTGGCTTCGAATGAGTACATAGGTGGTACCAGATCTACGTAAACTGAGAAACAAAAGAATGACTTATTGATTTTCTAAATTACTAACATAATTTCATTTCATCATTCAATACAATCAGATCAATTCAATTCAGTAAACACTTGTGTATTTCCTGTATTGTGCCATAAACAATATGGGGTACAGGGTGATACAAAGACAAAAATGAAAACAATCTCTGACTTCAATGGTTTTTGTTCTGCCTGGGGAATGCAACAAGTAACTAGGTAAAGAAATAATAAATTATTTGGGGGCACAGAGGGGAAGGGGAGAGAGAATGAGGGGAGAACTAACAACTTTGCTGTGCCCAGAAAAAAGCTGAGTTGTTTACATGTTGTTTTCAATTTTTTTATTTATTTTAGTCATTCTTTTCTTTTTAAATTTTGAGTTCCATGTTCTTTCCCTTCCTCCATCCCACCACTGGCCACTGAGAAAGTGAACAATATGTCAATTATACGTGTGAAATCACACAAAACCTATTTGCATATTAACCATATTGCAAAAAGATAAGAACAAAGTGAGAAAATTATACTTCGTTTTGCACCTACAGTTCATTAGTTCTTGCTCTGGAGATGGATAGCATTTTTTGATCATGAGTCCTTTAGAATTGTCTTGGAACATTGTATTGATCAGATTAGCCAAGTCCAATGATTTCCTTGTTCTCCTCATTTTACTTTACATCAATTCAGATAGGTCTTACCATTTTTTCTTCCTGAAACCACCCCCCTCATCATTTTTTATAGCACAATAGTACTCCATCAAAATCATATGCCACATGTTCAGCCATTCCACATTTAATAAACATCCCGCCAATTTCCAGTTCTTTGCCACCACAAAAAGAGGTGCTATAAATATTTTCATAGATATAGATCCTTTTCTATTTTCCTTTGTTCTCTTTGGAGTATAGATCTAATAGGGATATTATTGGATCAAAGAATATGCACAATTTGATAGCCCTTGGGTATAGTTCCGGATTGTTCTCCACAGTGATTGAACCAGTTCACCAACCCACTGACAATTCATTAATTTTTATTAATTATTTTTTTCCCTTGGAAAGGAAAGGAAATTAATTCCTTTTTTCTCTCATCTCTTCCAATATTTATCATTTCTGATAGGTGTGAGGTGGTACCTCAAAGATATTTTAATTTGCCTTTCTGCACTCAATAGTGATTTAGAGCATTTTTTCTATGACTATGGATAGTTCTTGTTTCTTCTTCTGAAGATTGCCTATTCATATCCTTTAGCCATTTATCAACTGGAGAATGGCTCTTATTTTTATAATTTTGACTTAGTTCCCTATCTATTTGAGAAATGAGGCCTTTATCAGAGAAACTTGCTGTAAAATTTTTGATATTACTTCATTGTCCTTGGTACCTTTGAGCAAAATAAAGTTTCCCTGGTTATCTCTTTTAATTAGGTCTAATTATGCTTTTGCTTTGTCTGAGATCATGATTGCTATGCCTGCCTTTTTTACTTAAGCTGAAGCATAATAGATTCTACTCCAGCCTTTTATTTTAACTGTGTGTGTTTCAAATGTGAATTCTTGTATACAACATCTTGGATTCTGGTTTCTAATCCATTCTGCTATCTGCTTCCATTTTATGGGTTAGTTCTGCCCATTCACATTCACAGTTATGATTATTGTGCATTTCCCTCCATCCTATTTGCTTCTGTCTGTTTCGCTTCTGACTACTGCCTCCCTTAATCGGTTCTTTTTGCAATTTCACAGATACAAACACAGACAGATACACACACACATCTCTTGTGCCTTTTCTCTCCTATTTTCCTATTGGGTAAGATAGAGTTCTATACCCAACTGAGTGTGTGTGTGTGTGTGTGTGTGTGTGTGTGTGTGTATTCTTTCCTTTTTGAACCAATTCTGATGAGAATGAGACTCAAGCATTGCCTGGACCCTATATGCACTTCTCTTTTGAGACAATTTTTCCCATTCTACCTCTCCCTTCCCCCTTCTCCCAAAGCATCCTCCTTTCTTACACCTACTTTTTTTTTAGATCATCCCAACAGAACCCATGCCTTCTGTCCATGTAGACTACTTCTAACTGCCCTAATAATGACAAAGTCCTTAAGAGTTAAATGTGTCATCTTCCCATATGGGAATGTAAACACTGTAACTTTATGGAGTCCCTTATGTTACCTTTTCATGTTTACCTTCTTATGCTTCTCTTGAATCTTTAGTTTGAATGTCAGATTTTCTACTAAAGTCTGGTGTCTTCATCAGTAATGCTTGGAAGTTCTCTATTTCATTAGATTTGAGGCATTATTTTAAAGTTGTTTGGAGAGAAATGTTGGGAGAGTTCAGCTGGGTCCAGACCTGTACTCTGCCATCTTGGCTCTACTTACATGTTAAAATAAATTTGACAGTGTCTCATTTCTCAACTGAGAGCTTCTCCCCACACTATGCCTGTGGCACAAGAGAAGAAATGTCAAGTGGCAAAGAAGACAAAGACACAGTGGAATGTAGGGGCTGTGAATAGTGGTGATGCTGATATCAATGTGCCACGCAGGACAAGTTGGCCCACAACCTCAGCCATGTGGAACCATCTTCTAAATATCATCTCAGCCCAATTAATCTTGTTTCTGAAGTTGTTTTCATATAGGTGACCAAAAGTGGCTTGGTTTTTCCCCCTCAAACTTCCTTAAAAGCTCTGGTCAATTGCCTCCTCCTACATGGTGCCTCCCCTGACTTCCCTAGTTACTAATATTCCCTGCCCCACATGAATTTATATACCCATGCACACATAGATATACACAGAGAGAAAGAGAGAGAGAGAGAGACAGAGAGACAGACAGAGATATATGCTTATATGTATTTATCTTGTTTTTCTCAGTAGAATGTAAGCATCTTGAAGGCAGGACCTGTTTCATTTTTTTCCCTTTATATCACCATCCCCTGACACATAGCAGTCCCTAAATAAATGCTGGTTGATTCATTGATAAGATTTCCCATTTTTGAAACATAAGCTGCTTTACTATAATGCTATATATGCTTTGGGGCAATATGAAAAAGAAATGAAATACTATATAAATTTTAACTATGTTTTCTAGCAACTGAAACTTTCTCTTCCTTTTTTTGAGGGGGAGGGCAGCAGGGTAGATCATGTCTTCCCTGCACTAATAAAGCATATGTCCACAGGACCTTAAATGGTGCCATTCACCTTGTAGAGGCTACCAAATGTGGGTCAGGGGAAAAATCTGGAAGGTATTCATTTTTATATAATTGAGTACATAAAAATGAAGCAATGGGTTAGGGGAAAGAACTAGACTTAGAGTTAGGAGATAGGTTTTAAGGCCATCTCTGCCACTAACTAACAGTACACAAGTTTTTCAACCTCCCCTGATTTTATTTTTATTGGTAAAATGAAGAGGCTATATTACATCAGGAATTCTCAGAACTTTTTTTTTTTTTTGTCAGTCCCCTTTGGCAGTCTGGTGCAACTTTCTAATCCCTTCTCAGAAAATGCATAAAATAAAATGCGTAGAATTACGAAGTAAAACAAAAGTCAGTGAAAAAAAGATGTAATTTTTCCCAAGTTCAGAGACTTTCTGAAATTTATCTACAGACCCCTTGGGGGTTCATGGACCCCAGGTCAAGAACCCCTGGCCTAGAGAAAATCTAAGGTCCCTTCTAGGTCTAACTGTCAGTGATCTAATATATTTTCCTGTTGACCAAATTAAATTTCCAGCAGATTATATTTCCTTGGATGTCCCGTAGGCATCTCAAAATCAACATATCTAAAACAGAACTCGTGTTTGTCCCTAAACTCACCCCTCCTCCTAACTTCCCTATTTCTGTGCAAGGCACTGCTATCTTTTCATTTGCACAAGTTTACAAGCCCAGAATCACTCTTAACCCTTTACTCTCCTTCACATCCACTCCTATTGACAATAATTGCCTACTAATGTTACAGAAGTCTTTCTTCAACATCTTTCTACTCACACATGCCCCACTTTAGTTCAGACTCCCATAACTTCTCCCCTGGACTATTGCACTAGCCTCTGAATTGATTACCAGTTCAGCTTCCAACAGGAAGCTATATGGTGTAGTGGGTAGAGTGCTGGACTTGGATTCAGGAAAACCTGAGTTCAAAACCAGCCTGAGACACTTACTAGCTGTGTGACCCTGGGCAAGTCACTTAATCTCTGTCTTCCTCAGTTTTCTTTTCTACAAAATGAGGATAATAACAGACCCTTCCTCCCAGGGTTGTTGTGAGGATCAAACAAAATAATATTTGTAAAGTTCTTTGTAATCCTTAAAGCATTATATAAATGCTAGCTATTATCATTTTTATTTTGTTGTTCAGTCATTTCAGTTATGTACAACTCTTTGTGTCCCCTTGGCATTTTCTTGGTAAATATAACTGGAGTGGTTTGCCATTTTTTTCTCCAGGTTACTTTACAGTTGAGGAAACAGGCAAACAGGGTTAAGTGACTTGCCCAGGGTCACAGCTAGTAAGTGTCTGAGATCAGATTTGAACTCAGGTTTACCTGACTTTAGGTCCAGATTTCTATCCATTGAGCCACCTACCTGCCTCCTTGACACATACTAGGCATACTTAATAAATCCTTGTTTATTGACTGACATTCCAAATAGAGAGATTCTTAAATGTGGGTAGAGACTTTTGAGTATATAACTTCACTGAGAAAGAAATACTGTTCAAAGTGTTAAAAGATAAATTAATGATTAAAAAAACAAAAAGAAAATTGCTAAAATAGGATAGAGTACGAAAAAGATAGTAATTTCTTATGCTTCTGTCAATTCTAACTTGCAATTGTCTTTGTTGTCCAGTAGTTTTTAATATTGAGTTTTTCTTCTATGTAAATAAGATATCCATCTAACCTCAGGGCTTGGTTTATTCCCTGCTGAATAGTAACTATTTGATTTTGGAGTTCATTCTCCAGTCTCTGGTAATACTGTTTAGGCATATCAGAATCTTTTAGATATTTTTCTCCTGTGGTTGGCTTTACTGAACTGTTTCTACCAATACATTAATAAATGGTGAAAACACTTAAAGAGGTTTATCTGATGTCTCAACCACTGTACCACATTGTGCTTTTACATAGGATACACACACATATATAATATTAATATATATGTCCATATTTTATATACCTTTATCATTGACTTTAAGGCTTATAGAAATATGTAAATAATATTAATTTGCCTCATTAATCAGAAAAGTATAATAGCTAGCATTTATATAGTGCTTTAAGATTTGCAAAGAGCCATGTAAATATTATCTCATTTCATCTTCACAACAACCTTGGGAGGTAGGTGCTATTATTTTACTCATTTTACAGAAGAGGAAACTAAGGCAGATAGAGGTTAAATGGTTTGCCCAGAGTTACACAGCTATTAAGTGGTCTGAGGCTGGATCTGAACTCAGGCATTGACTCTAGATACCCAACTCTCTCTATCCACTGGCCCAGTTAGCTACTTATGCCTCTTAGTTGAGAGTCAGCTGAAGATATACTATACTTTTACAGACCTACAGTCTATACAGTTTAATTTAGTGCAATAGTTCTCAGTCTTTTCCACCAGTGGTCCACCCCTTCTGTTTAAACAAAAAATTGGCAGAACTCTTGCAGTAAAATACGCTAAAATTATTATTTAAATACCATAAGCAATGTAAGTTTCATCTTAAAAAAAAAAAAACATTTCAGAGCAGCTAGGTGGTGCAGTAGATAGAACACAGGCCCTGGAGTCAGGAGGACCTGAATTCAAATCCAGCCACAGACACTTGACACTTAATAGCTGTGTGACCCTAGGAAAGTCACTTAACCCTGATTACCTTGAAAAAAAAACTTGGGGTGTTTCAGTGTTTCTTGCAGCACAGTTTGAGAAAGAAGGATTTAATGCAATATTCTCAAACCACAATCTTCAGAGCTCTGGTGTTTGGTCCTAACAAAATGGGAATTCTGTGAAAAAAAAAAATTTAAGCTAGAAATAATTTCCCCACTAAATTATTAAATGTAAAATGTCTTTTTGTTGTTGTTGTTGTTGTTGAGTCGTTTCAGTCATGTCTAACTCTTCAGAACCCCATTTGGGGTTTTCTTGGCAAAGATACTGGATTGGTTTGCCATTTCCTTCTCCAGCTCATTTCACAGACGAGAAAACAGGCAAACAGGGGTAAGTGACTTGCCCAGGGTCACACACAGCTATTAAGTGTTTGAGACCAGATTTCTATCCACTGCACCATGTAGCTGCCACATGGAAAATTTTACATGCATCAAAAATATTTAGGTTCATAGAATTTAGAAGAAGGAGAAGGACTTTAGAAGATATGTAGTGTACACCCCTTAGAAAGTATATAGTTCATTTTGTAAATGAAGAAATCAATCCTCAGAGAAGTGAAATGAATTGTGTAAGGTCTTATAGGTAATCAAATCAGAGCTTCAATTCAAACTCAGATATTTTGACTCCAATCCAGAGTTCTTTCTACCGCAACTTTGTTGGTACAAGATATTTCCTGAAACAAATTAGGTTTAATTTTTTTAAATTTAAGTTTGCAAAATAATATTGACATTCCAAATCTATATAGATCAAAGATATCTTTATCTTTCAGAAGCTGCGAAGTTTTTTTTGGCTTTTAGTTTTTTTGTTTTTTTATTTTTTTTATTTTGTTTTGTTTTGTTTTGTTTTGCCATGGCTGTTTGATTCAATTAAAATTAGTTTAAAATGATCATGTAATGTTCTGCCTGAGCTCACTCACCCAGATTAACATCGGCAACCAAAAATGTATAGACTGAAATGCTTCATCGCGTGGGATATTGAAGGTGGAACCAAGGTGAAGACTCAGATTTTGGCAAGAGGTTAGAGATTCTCAGACTATAAAAGGCTAGGGTAGTGGCATTGATAAATGAGGAATTGGGGGATAAGAAGGCTGTCTGCTTCTCTTCCCTCCCCTTCCACCTCCCCTACAGGGTTCTATTGAGCAAAGTTGTTTCCTACTGTAATCTAATTAAAATATATGTGTGTGTGTTATATGTAGATATACATATATAATGCAGTGTGTGTGTGCATAATTTTTTCAAGGTTGTTTGGGTGACTTTCTTGGCCTATTATTTGGCAAAACTCACATAGTTGATATTTAAGTCATAGAAGAAAACATTTGAGGGAATTCCTTATCTCCACTTTTTGTTTATCTAGCTAAGACCCATCTGTTCAAAACATCCAGAAAACTCCCAGGAGACACTTCTTTTCCATTTTTGCATACTCTCTATGGACCTGACTTGGCAACATTCTTAAAAGAGAGAAAGGGTTTCACAAGACTTGGTGAGGATATACTCTCCCTCAACTATTAATTTGAAGAAATTGTCCTATTTATGAGAAATGTTACTTGACACTGCAGTATATTTTTAGGTCAGATGCCTCAAAACTAATATTCATGGTTGTTGTATTGTTATTTATAATATTGTTATATATTAATTCATAATTTTGTTATTGTCATAATACTGTTGCTTATAATATTATTATATATTGTGTCCTACTCCTTTGCAAGTTTCTTGAGGTCAGTCACTGTTTTATTTATCTTTTTCCTTTTGAAAATGATCAGATATTGCCTTCCTCAAACTTGTCAGCCATCAGGATTTTTTCCCTCCTCAAAGTTTTAATACCATTTTTGTCTGTAACACTCATTTGTTTTACATTCAGTGTTTTATTGCCTTGAGTTAATAGTCTTATTTATCTGGCTAGATAGATAAATAGTTCTTGGTCCTCCAACTAGATTGCAAGCTCAGTGAGGACATTAATTTTTGTCTTAATTAATTGACCCCTATGTTTCCAAGAGCACCAAATGTAGTACCTTACACAGAATAGAAATATAGTAAATTATTGTTAATTGATTCATATTGGAACAAGAAGGTAAAGGGATTTCATTCCTTGACCATTTGTGTTCATGAAGTGAAAATCAGCCTACCTTGTGAAAGGATTTGTTTTTTCCTCATGTATATCTTAGTGTAAGAGGAATAATCACATGTTGTCAGTATAGTGTAGTAGAAAAAAAAACACTAGACATAATAAGGCGATGGGTTCAAATCATTGTTCTCACGCATCCCCAATGGGACCAGCTGTAAATCTCTGAACTGCCTTATGCTTTATTTTCCTCATCTGCAAAATGTGAGCAATATACTTGTATTGTCTACCTCAGAGAATTGTTATGAGGCCAAAGAAATGTTCATTGTTATGACTGGGGACTTGGAAAATATCGTTCATTATTTTTATACCATCATCAATGGAGATGAGAAGTCCCTCCAACTTAATCAATTGTCTTTGAAGATGTCTGTGACTAAAACATTCACCTACCTTCAACCAACCTGGTGATGATGAATCTTCCAAACTTAGCCAGGCTGTCTGTCCTCAGACAACAGACACATATAGTCTAATATGAGTCTTCAATGTACTGTAAACCCTCAAAGTCGGGCTCTAACCATGAAATATGTTAGCTCTAACATAAACTTAGACTTCAGTTTCAGGGGTGAGTCCAGATCAAGAAAAAGCTCTTAGCTGAGAAGAAGGTTGGGGGCCAGATTGGGGGAAGGGGGAGGGAGAGGGGAGAAAAGACAGAGAAGTTATGTAATCACAGGTCAAATACTATCATAAAGAACTTCAAGGGACTGTTCAGTTCTTTTAGTGTACTAGAACTTTGTGTATCCAATATTATTTGAAGTAAGTGCTGTGGTTGGGAAGTGAGTTCATAATAAAGAGGATATTTTTTTTTGTTGTAATGGTATTTGTTGTAACAGGATTTGACCTGTACTATTCTTTTGAACAAAATTGATTATATTCTTAGACTCATTAATGTTTAACTGGGTTTACTGTGGCAACGCTATCTGATATCATTTGTTGTTTTTTATTCTTTCGTCATGTGAAACAAATGCAAAAGGCTACAGCTGGAGAGTGTGGCTTATATCAAGTAACTGTTAACCTCAATTTTATTTTTAAAAGTAATATTAGCTTCTTCGATGTCATATCAGCAGACTTTTGCTAAAGCATTTTCTGTTTGTTTTATGAACTGTAATCACAATGAGTCTTTTGTTAGGAGAGTTAGTTTAGGAAATGGAGAGAAAACTGTAAGTTCATATCAACTAGGAAACAAAGATGTCATTTAGAGTTATTATTTGATAAGGTGCCATGTGGAGGGCAACTGTGATCAACATAATTGGTTTTTCAGAGTTTGTAATCTCACTTCTTGTCCTCTTGACCAGACATCCCCACTCCCCTTTAAACACAGCCATGTCATTATATTCACTCTGACCATGATAAACTCTGTTTAGGAAATGAACTCTTTTTCAAGCACTATTGTTGCATGAGGAACATGCAATTCATCCCATGTGTTTGTGATTCAATATAAAGGAAGGAAAATGTTGTTATTGTTTATGTTTGGAATTATGTTAGAGGAAAAAATGAAGGAGGGGATAACTTTCAAATACAGCTTGAAAACTGAGTAAATATATTAAGACAGAAGAAATATCAAATGTTCTTTACCATGCTCTAAGGGATTTTACCAGAGGCTTCCAGCATTCTTTGACTGATTCCTAATATGGAAAGTCTGCACGGTTACAGGATAGGTACTGTTGGTAGATCCATGTGGAAGAGAGATTTGTCTTCATATGGGAGACAAGCCCTTCTGAGTTGCCCTTGTATTCCTGCAAAAACATCTCGTTGAAATGAAGAGAGAGTCTAGTTTCAATTTCTCTGCATCCTTTCTCCCCCCTTCTACTCCCTCCCTACGCCTCCCCTTCTCTGACAAACACACACACACACACACACACTCCCTCACTCAGTGACACAGCTTGCCATCTTTCTGAAGTGACAAGAGCTTCTCGATGGTCAAGTGAAACGATTCTACCTTTTTTCCCCATTCTAGTCCCAAGATTTGTGGTAGTGGAAGTCTCTGGCAGCAGAAGGTATTCTGGAAGCCATAGGAGCTCCAGCTGGGCTTTTTCTCAGCACTTGATAAGCAGTTTCAGGACAACTTCATTTTTCACAAAAAATATTAAAATCAGACTTAAGTTTCTACTTCAAGAATAATGGGATCCAATTAGAAAGGACAGCAGAGGCGCAGCTGAATTTAGTTCATGGGTAAGCAGCATATGTGCATGTGTATCACCTTTGCTTTTGTAATAGATTCTTAGGAGCGTGCCTGGGATGGACAGGTAACTCTTCTGGCATTGGTTAAACTCTTTGAGATGAAGAGTTAGGGGGGAAAAAAGAAATGTTTGCCACTGCGATTGCTTAATTATCATGTGTGCCCTGGTCAGGTCAGGATATCTAACCAGCTTTTATTTTTAGATTGTTTTTAAGGCAGTGTGGTAGCAGGCTGGAAATGAGCAGACTGTAACATATGAAGCAGGGGTGTGTATAATTGGCTTGATTGTTGCTAAAAGATTTTGAATAAATGTTATTTTCCAGTCCAGGATATGAGCATGTTTATTTTACTTAACTTCATGGACACTGTGAATTGTCATAGCTCCAAGTCAAAGAGTAATAATTAGGACTGTTGGAAAATAAATCAGGTATTTAAAATGACGAGGTACACATGCTCTCTTTTATAAAAGAGTCAAACTTTAAGTTTCTGAATTGTTTAACATCAGATGAACTGTGTTTACTTCTTTATTGATTGGTAATATGAATGTTAAGGAGGTTCTAGCCTGTTCTCTGCTTTAAACTACCTATGAGTCCTTGTGTCTCAGTTTCCCCATTTGCAAAATGAAGGGCCTAGACTAGATGATTTCCAAGGCTATGAAAAAATCTTACCTTCTATGATTTTAATTTAACAGAAATCACTTGTAACAGAGAAGGCAAAATCATCAGCTGTTAGTCTCTGTCACTGAGAAGCATGTAATGCTAGCAAATGTTTCTATTTTCTACAACACCATGGATTTTATGGACTATTTTTCCCTTCTGCCCATCTTTTTAAAAAAAATGTGCAGTTTAAGATGTAGATTTGATTTGGGGGCCAGCTAGAGAATCTCCATTTAATCTTGTGGAACTCAAAAACAAGATACTCATTTTCTTTGAGATTTCTCTCTGAAGGCTTCTTAATGTGCACTTTTTATTCTTTTGCTATGTACCTCATTTGAAAGCTTACTTTCTAAAAAGGAAGAATGGATATTAAATACATTTTTAATAGTTTAAAATCAGTTTATTTGAACTCTTAATGTAGTTCAGCATTGAGTTTGGTAGTAGCTTTGTTGATTTTCTGTGGCCACGTCTTGGAAGAAAAACCATTACCATTTGCTAATAGCTGATAATTAGATGTGCAGTAGTTTTTTACATGTGTGCCATTGTCTCTAGTACTTGCTTTTCTCTCTAATCTCCTAATGCTTTACTAAATCACTTATTTTCTCTGCTTTTGATGGCAATTTTGCCCATATGGAAAAGGGAAAGGATGCACACAGCTCTGCCTTTCTCCTAGTCAGGCTATGCTAATAGGGTTGGAAGTTTAAATTGTGCCATGGTGCTGAGTTCTTCATGGGACTCCAAGTGGCACACTAAAAATTCTTTTGAGAGAGAATTGATGATGGACCAAAATAAAGGAAATAGCCCACCCTGCTCTGTGATTGCCCAGAATTATTCAAGAACTTTGCCTACAAAAAAGATTTTTAAAAAATCGGTGCATGAAAGGCTTTATCATTCAATGACTATGAACCTATGACTTTAAGCTGTGGGTAGATTGAATCATCTATTAAATGGAAACTACTATTGTTTTGCAAATATAAAAAAATCAATAATGGACTGCGTTGTATTTCCCTCTGTAAGACTTTCATTTGTTATCTCATTTGAATCAAGAAGAAAATAGTCAACAGAACTTGTGTTACTTAGTTTATTAATGTATAACACATTGAGATCTGTAATTTCATTATTGTAAATAATGGTTTTCCAGAATTGCTATAATAACAACATCAAAAAAAAAAAAAAACCTGAACCCAACCTAGAGATGAACCTCTTCAAACAGGCTAATATTCTTTTGTCTCTGCTTTAAAAAAATCCTGAGTTACC
Source organism: Vombatus ursinus (assembly GCF_900497805.2). Taxonomy (NCBI): domain Eukaryota; kingdom Metazoa; phylum Chordata; class Mammalia; order Diprotodontia; family Vombatidae; genus Vombatus; species Vombatus ursinus. Next base: position 5,180,126 of record NW_020954592.1, on the reverse strand, counting down.
TTTAAGATTTAGCTAAAATATTACCTTATACATTAAGAAATTTCTGGTCTCCTTAGCTGTTAGTGCCTCAAAAAAATTTATGTCATATCTCTTTTATGACTAGTTTGTACATGCCTATATATGTGCCCCCTCTACAAAGCACATAAGCTCTTTAAAAGCAAGGATTCCTTGACTTTTGTCTTTGTACCCCCAATCTCTAGCACAGTTCCCAGCAAAGTAGGTACTTTATAAACAAATGTTGATTAATTGAATGATATATAAATAACAGATGTAGAGTCTATCACTATGCCTGTATTTCTAGCCTGTTAGAATCTTCCACAACTTATTTTCAAAATAATAATAGCATACATTTATAGAGTAAGGGCAGCTAGGTGGCTCAATGAATAGAGCACTTTTAGCCATAGAGATCTCAATAACAGTCCTTAGTGTTTTTGAATAGCTCGATTTGTTAAGAAGCTCTTCCTTAGAATGAGAAGGAATCTTCCTCCCTGTAATTTCCACCTATTGGTCTTAATTCTGCCCTCTGGAGTCATACAGAATAAATAATTCGTGTTTCACATGAAAGTATTTCACACACTTGAGGACAGCTACCATTTGCTCCCTATATTTTTTCTGCTTCAGACAAAACATCACCCGTACTTTCCACTACTCCTTATAGTTTCCAGTCCTTCTTTGGTTCTACCATTCATTAATGATATCCCTCTTAAAATGTGGCAGTGAAACTAGAACATAGTCCTTCAGTTGTGATAACTATATTTTTCACAGAAACATATCAGGCTCAAATTTTTATTGTATTTTTGATAAAATTAGTACAGAGAGCAAAGTAACAGTGAGGTTCAGTAGGGGCACAACTAAAAGTATAAAGTATTTGCAATCCGTTTAAATATAAAAAGTTATAGAAGTAGTGTAAGGGAAATACTCTACAAAATATTCATTTGTTAGGCAGTTAGGTGATACAGAGGATATAATGTTTATTTTGTGATTAGGAAGACTGGGGTTCAAATCCTATCTCAGACACTTACTAGCTGTATGACACTGAAAGTCACAACATCTCAGCCTTAGTTTCCCCATTTATGAAGTAGAGATAATATTAGTGACTACCTCAAGAGGTTTTTGTGAGGATAAGATATTTGTAAAGCTTTATACAAACCTTAAAGCACTATATAAATGCTAACTAATATTATTATCATGTTTTCCCTGATTACTTTGTATTATAAAGGCAACTCATATTTATGTATATTTATCAATCAATTAATAAATAAATATTTATTAAGTGTCTACTATGAACCAGGCACTGTATTAAGTTATAAGGATATAAAAATAGGCAAAAGTCTGTCCGGGCCCTCAAGGAGCTTACAATCTAATGAGGTGAGAAAACATGCAAACTAATGTAGGCAAAACAAGATATTTACTGGATAAATTGGGCATAATTAAAAGAGGGCAATGTGGTTGTATAGTTAGAATGCAAGTAACCTCTCTGAAGTTCAATTTCTTCTCTAGCTTCCTTGACTTCCTTCATGTCTTGGCTAAAATCTCACCTTTTACTGAAAACTTTTTCCAGTTTCCCCTGAATGCTAATACTTTCCCTTTGTTGATCATCTCCAATTTATCATGCATATAGTGTTTGTACATAGCTGTGTGCTGCCTCCCTCATTAGATCATGAGCTCCATGTGAACAGAGATTATCTTTGTATGCCCAATATTTAGCCCAATGCCTGTTAATGTAGTAGATACTTAATAAGTATTTTATTGATTATTGTAGCAGAAATGTCTGTCTCATAGTGTTGTTATGAGGCTCAAATGAGTTAATGTACATAAAGGGCTTTAGAAACTTTGAAATGTTATATCAATATCAGTTATTATCATTATTATTATCTTTCTAGGCTCTTCTAAGATTTATTGACTTTTTGTGTAGATTATTAGTTGAAGAAATAGCATGTCCATATGTATATATGCTTCTTAGTCTCTAAAGATCATCAATTTGTTCTTGCATCTTTTTAGTAAACCTACTAATTTAGGCTCCTTTAGTTTGGATTCAGAAAAAAAATTGAGATGTGTAATGGGGTCAAATGCAAAGAGAAAGGAGCCATATGTTTAAAAATATATTTATTACAGTATTTTTATTGCAGTAAAGAACTTTGAAAAAGTGTTGTCCATTAGTTGGGAAATAGCTGAACAAATTATGGATATAAATGTAATGGAATACCATTTTGCTAAGGAAAATGATGAGAGGAATGGATTCAGATAAACCTGCAAAAATTAGCATGAACATATGCAAAAGAAAATGAGCAGAAGGAGAACAATTCATATAAAGATGGAAAACCAATTTGAAAAACTTAAGAATGCAAATCAGTGCAATGCCTAATCACAGCTCCATGAGACTGATGATGAAGCATGCTTTGTCTGTACTTTTTGGCACACATTTTCAGTTACGGATAATGTATCAATCTTTTTCACCTAATTATGTTTGTTATAGGGGAAGGCTTATTTGGGGAGTAGGGGGAAGGGCTGTGAAAGGGTAGTAATAATTATTTGTTTTAAATAGAAGAAAAAGGGAAGAGTCAACAAAAAAATTTTAATAAAGAAAAGAGAGCAGATGGACCATTGCAAAGGGAACAAAAATAAGAGCAGTGTTGGTACTATCAAGTTAAATTATATGTGTCTGTGTGTATGCGTGTGTGTGTGTGTATATATATACATATACACACACACACACATATATACATACATCTATACTCCCACTTTTTAAAACAAACTCTGCATAACAGAGCTTCAAAGGTTCATTTATGATCCTTTTTTTTTCTGTTTAACAGTGGTGGGGCAGGATAATGATCAGGGATGTTCATTCACCCATTCCTATTTGCCCTTCTACATACATCCTATGTTTAAAACACGAAAAGTAAACAGATTTTTCCTGTACCTAGAGGAAATTTTTTCGTGTTTCTATGAAGAATGCCAAGGAGGAAAAGAGATACAAAATTACTTCCTTTGGGTTTATACTTGGGGTGTACTTGGGGTAAGGCAGGTTTTAGCAACACACATAAAAATAATACTTGCTCTCAAGGAGTTTATATTCTATTGGTCAAAGGTAAACATTACAAACAATTTGTTTTTTCTCCCCCTTTTCTTTTTATTATGAACTTAACAAACATTGATAAACATCTGTTCTTTGTATATAGGAAATGTTCCCCAGAGCCTGACAGAGTGCATATCACTTAATAAATGTTTGCTGAATTAAATCGAATAGATTTGACTAGATCACTAATTCCTTTCCCCATAATCCTGCAGGATTTAATTTTAAATATGCTTGATTTCATCTTAGCATTCACTTTCAAAATTCCTTGAGTGCTTACCTCATTGACATAGCAGACCAGTCTTTGTGAGTACACTGTAGGTAAAAAAGGTCCCCAACCTGATGACCATTTTCCTTGTCGTGAGCCTCTCTGAGTCTAGATAGGTTGATCCCCAGACAACAAGCACATAATCTGTCACTAGCCTCTTGTTCTTAACCAGTTCTAGTTTGATGGGACCTTCCAGGGGTCAAATTCTGTAGGGATAATCCTTGAAATTCCGTCATCACCCCACACCGGAATGACCCTTGCTTTCAGGTCTCTTGCTATGATGTTGAAAGTTGAAGACGCCTAATGGCTGAATATGCTAACTGAGGCAGTTAATACTCTTTCTCTAACTATTGCCATCATGTCCAACTTGTTTTCCCTACCTTCAGAGTCTTCTCCTCTGCAGGCCATTCTTTTTAACCTCTGCCAGAGTCATGTTAGCCATGGCTTTCGTAGTTTTGTTTCTCTACTCAAAAACTGTCAGTGTCTCCTCATTGTCTACATAATAAAGTTCAAATTCAATATTCTGCCATTTCATTCTTTTGGATTCAGATCTAGTCAAATGACTGGACCCAAAAACTAGTCACTTACCATTCAGTGCCAACTTGGAAAGATTTGGCCTAGTGCTAAATTACTTGAAAATATAAATATTTTTATAAATTATTTGAATAAGGGAAAAGATGGCATGATAATCAGACTTTCAGATGATTAAAACCTAAGAGGGATACTTAACAGGTTTGCTGACAAAATTAGGATCCCCCAAAGCTCTTGAAAAACTAGAATGTTGGGCCAAATCTAATGAAATGAATTTCATTAGTTTAGATTTGGTCTTACTCCTGGGTTCAAAAACATCTACTGCACAATTATAAGATTCAATTAAACAATTGTAAGATAAAATATGTAATATTGTAAGATCTTACATACAAATTGTTAACTAAATTACAAATTGTAAGATAAACAATATGTAAGATAAAGAAGGCATGACTAGAATAGTTTTTGCCTGAAGAAGATAGGGGGTTTTAGTAAATTGTTAATGTTTGTCCTTCATTCTCTAATGACTCCATGACTTCTGAAGATGATACCATGACTTGCAAATGAATTGGATTTAAGTGAGGCAGGGCTATGTATGATCACCAGCCTCACTTTCTTCTCTGGAGCTATCAGGGTTCAATTTTAAGATATAGATCAAGATAACTAGAGATGGCCCTCTAGTGAATGAATTACAAGCTCAATATGAGTGTGATTTTGCAGCAAAACAAACACATTTTCCTTTGGCTGCTTCAGAGGCATAGTGTCTGGATTAAGGAGGTAATAGATCTGGTGCACTCTCACTTGTTTCAACCATAATGGAATATTGTGCTCAATTCTGGGAACCAAATTTTAGAAAGGCCATTAATAAATTGGACAGTGTCCAGGGGAGAACATCTTAAATAGTGAAGGGCCTTGAGAATTTGTCAAATAAGTTTCAATTAAAAGAACTGGGAAAGGTAGCCAGAAAAAATGAAAACATAATGAGGAAAGAACAGCTGTCTCCAAGTATTCGAACGGCTGTTGTGTTGTTAGAAGTAGTCCTGTTGCTGGCACTCTGTGAGATTTGAAGATGAAATGAGACACCTGCAAGTCACCCAACAATTAACAGAGTGAGGTTTATTTAGCCTCTGAAGCAGCCAAAGAAAAATGTGTTTATTTTGCTGCAATATCACCCTGATACTGAGCTTGTAATTACCCTGTATCCTTATTGAATGTTGTTATTTAATAAGAATACAGTGGTAATTAGCTTCTATAGGCACAGCACCCCACCTTTAATATGGAAACACATCTAGTCATCAGGACAGAGTATAGTGACGTGATGCCATTCATATATTCTCCAAGTTGGAATGGCCCAACTACACATGGATGGGACTTTTTATGCCCTGAGATGACCAGGAATCAGAAACAAGGGAGGCAGAGATCAATTAGGTCCCTGGGACACCTTTATCACCTTTTAGGGAAAATTAATCCCTGTTGGAGTGAGGAGAAAGAGAGAAGGAACCCTCCTAAATATTGGTCCTGTCATAGAATGGCATTTAAGCTTATTCTCTACGGCCCTAAGGGGCAGAACTAGAAATAATGCAAAGAAGTTGTCGAAAGGGTAGATCTAGTATGGAGAAACTTCCTAAGAGTTACAGGAGTCAAAAGTAGAATTGACTCCGGGGATGTACTGGATTCCTCTTTACTGGGGATCTCCAAGCAAAGACTGAATTACAGGTTATTCTACAGGGAGAATTCCTGTTCAAGTATTCTTGATAGTCCTTTGAGGTCCATTTTAATTCAAAGACATTCAATGAACTGAGAGCTCGCTTCATAGTCATTTGTCTGTTTCTATTAAAAATGTAGTACAGAGTGAAAAATATTTCATTTAATTGAGGTTTCTGGCTATTTGATTTCTAGTCAATCTAGGATTTACTATATTTATATTAGTTGTATTTTTCCATGCTTCAAGTTTACTTTGTGATTCTGGTGTTTAGTATTTTGAGGTGACTCTTGAACTTAGAGTCGGAAGACCTTGGTTTGGTTTTTGATCTCTTTCTGGTTGTATAACCTTGGACAAGCCACTGTTGTCTTCTCTTAGCCTTTCTTCTCTCATATGTAAAATGAAGAAGTAGACTGAGCGATCTCCAAAACTCTACTTTGACATTTGATGAGCCTATGAGACCATGAACTCTAATTTGAAATAAAATATTTTATGCTTCTCTTCCTGGGAAATTTATGTATGTAAAATTAGAATTTTTGTGAGGTTTTTTTTTGGCAATGAGATTTTAAATCTTTAATATATTTTTCAAAAAAAAGTATATGTAGTGCTTTGTGGTATATTCTTCTCTGCATATTACTCAGAGAACTTAACATTTCTGTCTACCAACACCCCAGTAAAAATGCATTTCTCTTACAATTTGCCATGATAGGGATAAGCACTAGGCCTATGATCTCATTCATATAGAGAATTTCTGGAAGAGGAAATTCTCATTACCAATGTAGGATGGCACCTTGCCTGAACTTATATTCCTAGAGAGTTGTGGAAAACACTGAGTGATTAAATGACCTTGCCACTATGTATCAGAGCCAGATCCATCTCTCTCTAACCATGACACCATAATATTAGATTCACTCTATCCTATCCCCAAATCTTTTCTCATAATCAATAGTAATGTATGGACAGTGACAGAACGTTCAGTTATTGTAAATGTCAGGACTTTCTTATGCCCAAAATGATTTTGCTTTTTCAACTTTATTTACATTTATCAATACTGAAACAAAGTTACAGACATAACTGGGTCCCAATTAGTGAAAACAATGAATCTTTCTGAAGTGGTCAATTAGTCAAATTAGCACTATTTCCATTGGGTTGGCTGGAACCAACTGCCACGTTTTACATAATTATAACTTTAAATAGTGTAAATTGGAATATACAGCACTTCAGAGGATTCATTATTCACACTATTTACGACATAGCTATTAGTTCCAATTTCAATCTACTTTTTAAAATGTTATACTGGTGACTAAAATATACACAAAAGTAAAATATTGGATTACAATCATATAATAATGCTTTAAAAATGATTCAGTCTTTTTTTTAGGAAAATCAGAAAAACAAAGAACTATGTTGGCCTGTGACCCAAATTTGAGGATGTTAGTAATAGCCAGAAATACACCATAAGCTGTTCCTGATAGTGTCTGATTATGGAAATAATTTCACATCCTCTTTTTATCACTTTGTTGGCAATTGTGAAGGTAGTACCTCTGAAAGTGTTCCATCTTTTGTCTTATCTTCAGAGGTAGTACAAGTCTGGGTGCAAAGCCACTGTAACATGGGTTATCATAATTTTTGTCTACATTCATTGGCTTCTGGAGGGTCAGTTCACAACCTTGACATAGTGCTAAGATAAGTATGAACTCTGTGTGCTTGAAAATATTGCTCTTATGAAAGCCAAGCAAGCATTTTATGTTGAAAATGCTTCAAAAAAAAGGCATAGTGGTGTGTGTGCATGTGTGTGTGTGTGTGTGTGTGCTTTCTAGATGCTGGAAAAAATTATACATCAGAAATTTGATAAAAGTGTTCACTGCAGTTCCAGTATATCAGGGTGACACATGAAGTAGAATAAGCTAACTATTGTATAAGTAGATTGACAACTCAGTACTAAGATTCTTTCTCCTCTTGGGTGCTAATTATTTTTGCCCTCTACCAGGTTCCTGTATTCACTAGTTAAACCATATTTGTTGCTGTCTTTTCAATTGAAAACAATAAACTTACTATTGGAAAATTTTTCATATACTTAAAAAGTGACTTTTAAAAAAAAAAACTCTTAATTTTTACCAACTTTTTTTCATTTTTTGGGGGGGTGGTGAGACAATTGGGGTTAAGTGACTTGCCCAGGGTCACAAAGCTAATAAGTGTCAAGTATTGAGTCCGGATTTGAACTTGGGTCTTCCTGACTCCAGGGTTGGTGCTCTATCCACTGCACTACCTAGCTGCAGTGGATTAACTTTTATATTTATATCACCTTCATTTGTTATTTCATATCAGCTCATATAATTCTTCCCATGCTTCTTTGAATTCTTTCTACTCATAATTTCTTATGGCATATCAATATTTTACTGCATTCACATACCACAATTTGTTCAGCCATTCCCTAAGCAAAGGTCATCTCCTTTCTTACCAGTTCCTTGTACTACAAACATTTCTGCAATAAATATTTCAGTGTGTATGAGACCAAGATCTCCTCAGGTTATGTGGCATAGTAGTGGGTACTCTATGTCAAACAGCTACTTGACCAAAACATCATTAAGTTGACATCTATTATTGTTTACTGTACTGCATAGCAAACAAGAGAGGAACCCAACTGATCACAGAGCGGTGTGTGTGTGTGTGTGTGTGTGTGTGTGTGTGTGTGTAATGCTTAAGAGTCATGATACCCTACTTTTCATTACATTATAGGTCCATATTCAACATGACTTTGAAAAAATACATTCTAATGAATGAATATCAAAGTGTTTATTGAACTTTTATTATGTGCCAACCACTGTGCTAAGTTCTAGGGATATAAATAAAAAAAGGAGACCATTCCTCCTCTTAGACTTCACATTCTAATGGAGAAGGGTCTAGGTAAAGACTATGCTATGAAGAGTCCAGCTGCAAGGACCGGCAAGGCCCAAAGGTTCTTAGGGTACACTGGCATGGAAAAGGTCAATGTTTATAGGGGCCAATGGCAAAGCAGATGGTCAATACTGGTCGTGCCTCATGAAACCAAAAACTTTAGTGATGGGTAAATTGGTCAGGATCCATTTTATCATGAGTATAAAGTGAAGAACCTGGGTAAACTGCCTTTTTTTTTTTGAAAGACTGAGATTTTCTGCATAGCTATAGTTGTCAGAAAACAACCCAATGAAGTATTTTGCTATGTTACTTGAGATAATCTATATGTGATTCAATTTTTGTTGGCTCAGCAAGCATTCAGTGCTGTCAGGCAATCACAAAATGATATAGTTATTTAAAATTTTCTTTTAGAAAGAAAATAAACCATCACATCACTAAGATCATAGTGACTCAGTGGCACATTAGGGACTGATATCCCCAACTTCTTAATTTAAAGTCTAATATTTAATCCAGTTTGTAAATAGATTTAAAAAATTATTAGACCTGAATATTGGCCTCACCTATTTTTATGTGTTAGCTACTTTCTTTAAAAACAAGCCCCATATTATGTCCAACATATTCATTTAACAAGCCTTCAGAATTCAAGCACTTTCCTGAAGCCTCTCCTTTCAGTTATCTACAAGATCTCAGATTGAGGTGAAGGTGTAATCACATGTCCAATTTAAGCTGTGGATCTGGGGTCAGATCCTGACTCATATACTTAATAGCTACGTGACCACAGGCATCTCACTTAACCTCTGCAAATCTGTAAAATGAGAATCCTAACTTCTATTACTCATCTAAGAGGGTATGATGATAGAAATGCTTTTTATTCCACAAGGGGTTTTACCAATGGGAGTTATCAATATTAAAAACAATAAAGGCATCTAAGAATTGGAAAGTAACTCAAAGACCATCTTGTCCAGAGATCTTTAAATCTTTCTTGTGTCATAGAAGGCTTTGGTAATCTAGTGAAACCTATGGACTCTTCAGAATCATGTTTTTAAATTAATAAAATAAAATACCTAATTATAAAGAAAACCAATTACATTGGTATACCAGTATCAAGATATTTAGGAAACAAATTCACAAACCTAGGGTTAAGAAACCCTGATCTCTTCCAATTTCTACTGAAGGTAGAATTAGAACTGAGTCTTGAAGCAAGCCAGGAAAACTAAAGCAGAAATGCGGGAGGAAGACATTACCGACATTTGTTGTTCACTCGTTTTTTAGTCGCATCTGACCATTCATGACTCCATTTGGGGTTTTCTTGGCAAAGATATTGGTTCATTTTACCATTCCCTCTCCAGCTCATTTGACAGATGAGGAAACTGAAGCAAACAGGGTTAAGTGACATGGCCAGGGTCACACAGCTAGTAAGTGTCTGAGGCCAATTTTGAACTTGGGAAGATGAGTCTTCCTGACTCAAAGCCCAACACTCTACCCACTAAAACACCTGGCTGCCACGGTAGCAGTTGGGAAGATTAGAAGAGGGGACAGTGTTAGATGAAAGATAATGTGTTCAGTTTTAGACATGTTGTTTTTCAAGGCCTACAGAACATCCAGTTCTAGATGTCCAAAAAGGAGTTAGTAATGTGATACTGTGACTCAGAAAAGTTTAGGGCTGGATATGTAAATCTGGGAATCATCTGCATAGAAATGATAGTTGAACCATTGGGAGTTAATAAGAGCTCAAAAATGATATGAATTGAGAAAAACACCATTATGTTTGACAATTAAGATGTCATTAGTGACTTTGGAGAAAAGTCTCATTTGGATGATAAGGTCATATGTCAAATTACAGAGGGATTAGAAGAGAGTGAGACATAAGAAATAGAGGTAAAGGAAACTCAGAGAGATGTTAAGGAATTTTGTTGTTCTTCAGTTGTGTGCAACCCTTCATGACCCCGGTTGGAGTTTTCTGGGCAACAATACTGAAGTGATTTGCCATTTCTTCCTCCAGTGGATCCATTTTGTCAGGCAATCAGAGGCTAAGTGACTTGTCCAGGGCCACACAGCTAGGAAGTATCTTAGGCTGGATTTGAATTTGGTTCTTCCTGACTCCAGACCCAGTGCTCTATCTGCTGCACCACTAGCAGCTTCTAAGTACTTTATCTCGGTTTGCAGCAGGATTCAAATGTAGGTCTTGCCAAATCCAAGCCCAGGACTCCATACCATATTTATACCATTTGATTTCATTTAGTTTTACCTTCTGTCTCTACAGAGCAATGCATATATTTGACATGGATTTTTATGTCTTATAAATATTGCACATTTTCAAAGAAATTTCCATTTATTATGTTGTTGCTTCCCTAAACACCACCCCTTTCCCATCATAAAATTTCTAGTAAATGTTTGCTACTGAATGTTGGTTAGATAGACAAGGGGGAAAAACTATTCATCCATGTCATATTTTCCTTAGAGGGATATATACATACATATACATACATACACACATGTATAAATACATATATGTGTGTGTGTGTATGTGTGTGTGTTCCCCTTAATAGGCATATGAATGAGTGAATTGTTAGATTTGATGTTTATCCCTGTTTTTTTCATCAGTTGACGTGGGGAAAGAAACTCATTAGAAAATGAAGGGTAAAATGTAAACAAGAAATTGGTCACTATTGGACTTTAGTAGAAACTTGCAGAGTTAAAAAAAAATGTAATAAAATAAGTAACTTCAATAAAAGTTGATTGTTTCTATCCCCTCCCCTGATCTGCAAAATTGGTTTGGGATTGGTAGAAGGATTCCAAGCAAATATGTTCTCCTAGTGGTGAAAGATATTCTGCTTGAAAACAGCGAGTTTTCCAGGAGCCTCACAACTTAAATACTTCCTCACAAGGAAATTTGAGTGGGAAAAAAATGTGGATGTAGATAACCTAAATTTGAAATGCACAACATGATGAAATATTATGAACTAAAATTTCATAAGCAGGACCTTCTGAATTTACTCCCAGTTGAATGGGATGCTGAGTATATAAATAAAGCCTTGGGTAGTAAAGGCATATTCATATTTCATCACTCTTCTCCCTGAAATAGCACTCTGGCAAATTCCCTAAAATAGGCCATAGAAATAACGGGCTTTAAAAATGCCGAGCTATCCGTACCTAACTAACTTTCTAGGGGTAAGTAGATTGAATAAACTTTTATTACTGCAGCAAACATGTTTTCTATTTGTTGTTCTTTATTTCTGTAGTCATTCATGTTTGACAAGAAATTGTAAAGTATGTGTGCAGGCATGGCCAAAAAGGTCAGCTCAGAACAAGAATCTTTTTCATATTGAGGACGGATGCCCTTTCTTGTTTTGATTATCAATAACAGCAATCATCTGAAGGCTCTCTTGGTGTTCAGAGAACCATAGAATGTCAGAGCTGAAAGGTATTTGAAAGGTCATCTAGTTCATCCCCTTCATTTTACAGATGAGAGAACTGACTCCTAGAGGTAAAGTCAGTAAGCCAGGGGAAGAAAGTGGTAGCTGAAGCCAAGCCCCTCACTCACAGTCCAGACGTTGTTTTTGACAATGTTTCACAAATGGCATGATGACATGAAGCCTTTTGCTCCAAACAGATCAGTTCCTTTCCTTATAGCTACAGTTTTGGCTGATGTCTTTGCAGCAGCTGTTTCCCAGCCTTCCACAGTTATGGTATGTTGCATGAGGTTGGGCTTCTGTGAATCCCTAAAGTACTTCTTCTTGTTTTCCCTGCTTGCAATTACTCCTCATTAATGCAGAGTAAAACAGCTGCCTGGGGAGGCTGCATTTTTCACATAGTTGTTCAGGGGTGAGTATTATTTCTTTGCTGGTAGCCTGGTTACATTCTAAGATGTGGTTATCAGGGATCTTGTCTTTAAACTTTATGTCAATGAGGGCTGATAGAAGACACTGTTAGAAAACAGTTTTAGAAACTTGATATGTTGAGTGATGAGACCAGGTTTCATAGCTACATAAGAAGTTAGAAGGGATTGGGGCATTAGAAACTTTTAGTTTGATATAAACAAAGCCACATTGGTATTGCCTTTAGGTTTCATGAGGAGCCAGGTGGCTCAGTGGATAGAGCACTGGACTTGGAATTAGGAAGGCTCATCTTCTTGAGTTCAAATCCAACCTCAGACACTTACTAGCTATGTGGCCCTGGGCAAGTCACTTAACCCTGTTTGCATTAGTTTCTCATCTGTAAAATGATGTGAAGAAGGAAATAGAAATCCACTCCAGTATCATTGCCAAGAAAACCCCTAAAAAGAGGTCACAAGGAGTCAGACATGAAATAATGACAACAAATTAGGTAGCCTGCTTTCCTAATTCAATTCTCTACTTGGTTGGTCCATTATTGAATAGTGGGCTTCCCAAGTAGTGAATTTAATTAAAATGTATTTCTAAGGAAAAGTTTATTTCTCTTGGTGCAGGCTGGTACATAATTTTGATTTTCTTTTGGCTTGTCATCAGTGTGTGCATTTAAAAAAAAGATTACTCTGTAAGAGGCAGTGTGGTATGGTAGATTTACAGTCTGCCTCAGGGTCAGGAAAACCTGGATTCTAACTCTGACATTCATTGGCTTTGTAAGTTACTTAAGTTAGCAATGCCTTAGGTAAATATCTAAGTCTGTAAGTTGCAGAGGAGTTGCTGATTGATAGATGAAATTTCCTCATGGATAGTTTCCAATGCCAATGAAATCATACATGAGAAAGGAAAGGAGGAAAGGGCAGGAAGAGGTAGAATCAGTACACAATGTTTCGTTGAATCTGCAAAACATTATCTAAATGAACCACTTATGATTTTTTTGTATATCTGAGGCACAAGTAATCATCCACATACATCAATCTTTGTGTGATACTCTTTTTCCATAATTTTTAATAATGCTTGCCTCCTCTTGAATTGGTAGCTTCCAGTTGTATGAAAATGAATTCTTACATTAGCTTATAGAAGTCCAGTCAAATGTCAAAAGTCAAATGTCAAGCAATGGTTGACAGATTCTGTGATAGAGGGGAAAGGGGGAAAGAACTTTGGACTTGGAAACAAAACTTGGGCTTAAGTAACAATATTACCACTCGTTAATCTTTTGATCTACTAATGTCATTTAACCTTTCTTTACTTCATCTGTAAAATGGGGATAATAATACACTACTTGCTCATGGTGTTATCAAGATAAAATGAGATAATGCATCTAAAGGGCTTTGTAACCATAAAATGCTATTTAACTGTAAGTTATAAATGGTTATATAGAAAAGACTGAATAAAATTGGCCTGTTACATGTCTCTGCTTAATTCAATAGGGAATGAGTCAGACAAAATCCTTTATTAAGACCTTATCTATTGTATGGTCTTAGAGTTGATTTGAAAGGTGGGTGAGCTTCCCAGGGTGGCTAAACTTATTTATAATTGCAACTTTCCCTTTTAGTCAATGGGTGTAAGAAAATAATGAAACTAGAACTATATATATATATAATATATATATATAAGATATATGTGTATATATACATATACTATATTATGTATATATACATACATACATATACACACATATACAAATTATATATGCACATTATATTATATATATAAAGAATAAATATAAAGATAATAAATTCAGATTAATACAAGGTAATTAGATAAAAATTAATACAAGGTAAATGAAATAGTTTGAAAAGAGGACACTAGCCATTGAGAGGATCAGGAAAGGCTTCATGTATGAAATGCTGCTTGAAAGAAAGAGCAGGATTAAAAAACTAGTAGGATTCTATGAGGCAGAATTGAGGTGGGGGGAGGGGTACATTCTGGTCACCAGAGACAGCCAATACAAAGACACAGATGGGAGCTGAAGTTCCACAGGCCAGACTCATTTGAAAGAGCAGATTATGGGAGGGAGAGTACTGTACAATGAGACGAGAGATTGATTGGTACAAAGCTGTGTAGGGCTCTAAAAGCTAAAGAGATGAGTTTATATTTTATCCTAGGGGTATGGAATTTATTCAGTGAGGTGGGGTCACAGCTGCACTTAAGAAAAATCACTTTGGCAGCAACGTGGAGGATAAACTGAAACTGAGAGAGATTTAAGGCAGGGAGACCAATTGGGAGGCTGTTGCTATAATTTAGGCAAGAGGTGATAAGGACCTGAACTAAGGTGAGGGCTATATGAGTAGAAAGAAGCAGTATAGTGGGAGAGATGGTGTGGGGATAGAAATTGCAAGATAAGTGATAAGATGAGTGGAGGGAGGAAAAAATGCTGAGAGAATGACTGAGATTATAAATCTGAAAGACTAAAAGAATCATGGTGACTTCATCAGAAATAGAGAACTTTGGAAGAGAGATGAATTTGGGGCAAAAGATATATAGTTATGTTTTGGATATGTTGAGTTTAGGGCATCCAGTTTAAAATGTCCAATAAGTTTTTTGGTGATGTGGGATTGAAGCTGAGGAGAGACATTAGGACTGGCAACATAGTTGTACATGAGTCATCTGCAAAGAGATGCTGATAAAGCCCATGGAAGCTGATGAGTTCATTGCAAAGTACAGAGAGAGAGAGAGAGAAGAGGGCCTAGGACAGAGCCCTGGGAGAATAGTCATGACTGAAGGCATAATATGGACCATGACTGGCAAAGAAGACTGAGAAGGAGCTGTCAGACTGTAGAAGGAAAACCAGGAAAGGGTATTGCTATGATATTCCAGAGATGAGAGAATATTCAGGAAAAGAGGGTAATCCAGAGTGACACATGCAGCAGAGAGGTCAAGGAGTATGGGAACTAAGAAAAGATCATCAGATTTGGCCATTAGGAGATCACTGATAGCTTTAGAGAGAGCAGTTTCACTTGAGTCATAAAAATGAAAGCCAGACAACAAAAGTAAAGGCAAAAAAATATAGGCAGCAATTTCTAGGAGTTTGGCAGAGAAGAGGAGAAAGAGGGGATGGTGACTTGAAGGGATGGAGGGAGCTAATGAAAGTTTTTTTTTGTTTTGTTTTGTTTTGTTTAGGCATGGGGGACTATTGAGCATAGACAGTGAGGAAGAAACCAGGGGATAGGGAAATAGTTAAAGATATGAAAGCAGAAAGAAATATTGAGGAGGCAATCTGCTGGAAAAGATGGAAGGGGAGAGGATCACAGACTCATATGGAGGAGCTGGCTTTGACACAGAGAAGGGTCACTTTGTTATGAGATACTGGAAGAAAGGAAAGATTAGGAAATGAGGTTAAGGGTTTTGAGATGAAGAGGGTTGACAATGGTTTCAATATTCTCAAGATAGTAGCTGAGTGAATGAGGAGGTAAGGCAAAACAGGAAGGGATGAGAAACTACTTTTTTGCCACCTCTTTTGGTAGTTAATATAAAAAAATTGTAGGTAATGTTTTCGCATTTAAACATACTATCGTAATTTCACAGTCAGCTTTCTTGCCTTTCCTCTTACAGGTTGCAAGAATAGTGACTACTTTGATATTCCAAGGTACACTTGGCTTTTCCATGAATTAAGAAACAGGTACATGTGTAGCTCTATTCCCTCTTGATTGCAGATCTCCCCGAGAATGCCTACTTCCTAGAGTTATCCCATTCATTATTGCTGGGTGAACTCTTGATAGTTCAGCGGAAGGCTGACCACATGAATGTTGGCTGCTAATCCACAGCATGCAGGGTTTCCTTTTCGGTAGGGAAAGCTATACTAAAGAAAGCAAGGATTAGTTCTTGCTATTGCAGATTTCTTTCTTTGGGATGAAAGTGAGTGGCGGCATGATGTATTGGAAAGAACACTCAACTGGCAGTGAGAAGACCTGGATTTGCATCTGGCCTTTATTACTAATTATGTAACCTTAGGCAGTATTTCTTTGAACTTCAGTTTCCTCATCTGTAAAATGAGAGGGGTTAGACTAGATGCTCTCATGTCTGTGATTCTATACTTGGAGATGCTACGTGGGTGAGAACATATCTATTTTCAGGTGCACATAAAAATATTTGCTTTGACTACCACTGGGGATTACTTTGGCATCAAATGTACATGTACAGATTTTAAGTTAAAATCAAGTGGTAAGTGACAGAAATGTGCAGAAAGTTACTGTTACCAAAGTCATTAACCTTTTAAGTGCTCTAATGGGAAATCATTCCATCTTCACAAAACAATTTGCCTCTAACACACATGGGCATTGTCACTATCTGTCTCCCATGCTTAGAATAATCTCCTTTCTCATCTCTGCCTCTCCTGGCTTTCCTAATTTCCTTCAAATCCCAGCTAAAATCCCATTTTCTGTAAAAAGACTTCCCCAATCCCTGTTAATTCTAGTTCTTTCCTTCTATTGATTGTTTTCAACATATCCTGTATGTAGCTCATTTGGATATACTTGTTTGCATATTATCTCCCCCATTAGCTGTGAGCTCCTTAAAAACAGAGCCTGCCTTTTGCCTTACTTTTTATTCTCAGTGCTTAGCACTGTGCCTGGCACATAGTAGGTGCTTGATAAAAGTTTATTGACTGACTGACCTACAATAGGTTTGTCTCTAGACCCTCAGACATCAGCGGCTTTCAGATAACTTTTTTGCAAGTAATTTCATGTTTTAAAAAAATAGTATAGCAATAGAATATGCTATTCTCCATACCCAATTTACCCAAGAATGCAAATAGACATGGTTTTGGAAAGTTAAAGAAAACGTATTTAGACTTTACCCCATTACTTGCCACTACAGCCTTCTAAGATAGGTCTTCCTATCATTGCATCTGCCTAGTAGAGAGTGGTCAGCCAATTGATAAACATTTATTAAATACTTACTATGTGCTAGGCACTGTGCTTAGTATGGGAGATACAAAAAGAGGCCACAGAGAGCATGAAAAACTTCATTTTGTACAACTGTAGCAGAGATTTAATGCAACAGTAGCAAAGCAGCCTAGATCCAAGGCTTTTTGTTACTCAGCCCCAGTAACTGGTTTCATTTCATTTGCAGCAGTCATCTGTAAATGCAATACCCTGTGACAGGACCATATCACTATGGAGTATCAGACATGCTGAAACATTTTAGTGTGCATTCTTTTATTAACTTAGAGCAGTTCCAGTCACCTGACTCTACAAGACTTACAATCAAGGTGACTTTCACATCATTAATAATAGCTAGCATTTATATAGAGCTTTATGATTTGCAAAGGGCTTTACATGTTACCTCATACTATCTTTAGATCAACCTTGTGAGGTAGGTGCTATTATTATTTCTATTTTACAGATTGAGGAAACTGATACAAAGAATGACTGACTTGCCCAGAATCACAAAATTAATATCTGGGGTTTGATTTGAACTCAAGTCTTCTCTGATTCCATGTCCTGGACTTCATCCACTTTGCCACCTAACTGCCTCCTATTGCATGCGCCAAATTATCCATATCCCTTACCTCACCGTATAAAGATTTGAATAGTCAAGGTATAACTGGACAGTTATATATATTAATTGGCAATTTTCTTTAGTGAATTCTAATAAACTCATAATGTATTAGACAGTATTATATAACTTATCCAGTACTATCATGGGTCATATGTGTGTTGGCTTCTTTGATTAATATAGAATTATCACATGAAAGGAAGAGTGAATTCAAATTCTTTGAGATGAAGACTATCTGAAAATAAAGAAAAAATGTATTCCACATTGCTAAAGTTAACTCCAAGTGAAACTAAATTTAAAAAAAAAAATCTCTGTCATGTTTTTCTTCCTGATAAAAAAAGAGATGAACATGTTTGTTGAAGTAAGTGAACCATGTAACACTTCGTATTTTTCTGCTTGATCTACAGGGTGATTTTACTTGGAACAGCATGTCAGGGCGCAGTGTTCGGCTGAAGTCAGTTCCCATACAAAGCCTCTCAGAATTGGAGCGTGCCCGACTGCAGGAAGTGGCTTTTTATCAGCTGCAGCAGGACTGCGACCTCAGCTGTCAGATTACCATTCCCAAAGGTAAGGGCTCTGTCCACCATTTCACTGCGGCATGTTGAAAGTTAAACATCTGCTTTGGCAAACCACAGTGCACATATTTATTTCAAACCTCCTATTAACACAGGAAGAAAAGTACAGTGTCTCGGTCATTGGCTGGCTTTAGGTTATATTTTGAAATTTGTGTTTGGGCAGAATAACTTGCATGTCAGCTAATATGTTTATTTAAAGGGAAAGGTCAACTTATGCAGAGTTCAAGAGAAAAGTCATCTAACACTACATCTACATGACACCAAGATAACCAGTTGGAAAGTGAAGAATTCAGTCAAACCTGTTATTCAGCATTAAATAGACTGAAAGAAAAAGCTAGGTCACTTAACTGAACCCATCCTTACGGGCTCCCTTCCTCAAATATGGCAAATTAGTCTCAATACTATCATTAAGAGCTGAAAGTTTAGAGTAGACACAGGTATGGGTTTCTGCTGATTATGTTTAACATTATTTTTTGCAGTTACAAAGTATTTATTTCAATGGCTTTCAAGCCTCTATATCTAAGCTCAAATACTTATTAATAATTTTAAAAAGGCATGTGTCATTTGCACTGCATCACTATGTACCTAACAAGTTGATTTGTGACTGAAAGGGTGATTATGGACCTTACCCAACTAAATAAACCAGCCATGAGAATAAGTGTCAGCTTATGTGTGAAATTTCAAAGAAATCTAAGGAAAATTCAGATAAGAGGGACTACTTAAGGTTAGGAGAGACTCGTAAAGAAATTTATTGTCGGCTTCTCTTTTGTTTTCCTTTGTTATTCTTGGAAATCTCCTCATGAAAGAATTATGAATGTCTAGTCTGTGGTGTTTCCCTAAATAGACATAGATAGATGTGTGTATGAATATACATATATGTATACACACATAGACATACTACACTTGATACCTATATAGAGAAGCAGATATAAAAATGTATGTATATATATATATATGTATGTATGTATGTACAAATACTTTAAACCAAATCTGTCCCAACTCTCAGGGGTGTATGTACTATTCAGAGAGGACTGACGCCTGTTTTGTGAGGACTTGCTGAGCCCTTTTCAGGGCTGCTCATCCACCTTTGCTATCCTTTGGGTAGATTCACCCAAATCTTACCTGTGGCTCTAAGAAGTTGTAGCATGCATAGCATACCCACCCTGATAAATCCATAGATGAGCTAAAGCAGGTTGAGGGTAACTGATAGGCCTCAAACTTATTGTTGAATTAGGGGAATGTCTACCCCAAGCATGTGAAGACTTCCCACAGCAGAATGGGCAGATGAGAACAATTTCTTCCAAAAGCAACTGAAGCAGGCTCTGTGGACCACTTAGAGCTTAGTCAGACACTGAAGACACCAGGGTCATCCACTACATCCCGGTCCATCACCAGTCCTCTTGAGTTTTGTCTTGCCACTGAAATTCAATGACTCTGGAAGAGAGAGTGAAGTGGGTAACTTTGTGCAACTCTGCTTCATATAAATCTAATTCACGCACAAGTCAAGACATCACACTATGATGCCACCTGTCCTCTTCAAAAACAAAGGTTAAAAACAATTCCCTCAAGCATGCTACATACTCTCTCAATAGATAGATAGATCAATAGATAGGTAGATATAGATATAGACATAGACATGCAGATGTGTGTATGTATACACACATAAACATGAATAAACAAATGTATATATGAAATATATGCATATATTCTCTTGGAGTTTATACATATATGTGTGTATGTGTATATACATATATATATGTATATACACAAATAGATCTATGTGTACAGAGAGATAGGTATCTAATGTGGGATATTTGAGGGAGTGCTTAGAATTAGGATAGACCTGATTTCACATTATGGCTCAGACTCTTACTAGTTGTGTGATCTAGAGTAGGTCAGTTGTCTTCTCTGAGACATAGTTTCTTTATATGTGAAATAGGATTAATAATAATGCTTGCACTGCCTATCTTACCAGATGATTATGCAGAAAGTAAGTACTTTGTAAACTTTAGAGAGCTTTATAAACTGAGTTAGTCTCTTCATTTGGTGTTAGAGGTGGTGAAATGTTTCTTGCCTGGTTGCCCAAGAGCTCCATAAGGGCCCCTACAACCCTGATTCCTTTTTTCTTAAAGAAAAAAAAAACCTGGGCTAGATAACCTGAATGCCACTTTGACACATAAAAATAGCTACCATCTATCTATATATAGCACTCTAAGATTTTCAAAGTGCTTTACACATATCATCTCCTTTGATCCTCACAACAACCCTGGGAGGTGTGTGGTGTTATGTCCATTTTAGAGATGGGGAAAAACCAGACAAGAGAAGTTAAATGACTTGCCAGGAGTCACACAGCTTGTAAGTGTCTGAGGTATGATTTAAATGAAGATCAATCCTGATTCCAAGTCTGTGTTATTATTCATTAGACCATATTGCCTCTTTCCCACATTTGGTGGGCAGGATCATAATAAGATTAAGATCAATCTAACCAAGCTTTAAGAACTACTTTAAGGAAGCTATATCCAAAAAAAGCGTACTGAGAGCCACTTTACAAAGCAGTAGTTGCTTTTGGGGAAGCACTAAACGTAAGGTGAGACTTCTTGTGTCTTCTCTGTGGCCCTTAATGTAGAATTCCTCAAGGTAGGGTTTCAGTTGCTTTTTGAGCTTGCTGAGATACTCTGGTTCTACTCCCTATCTCCAAGTAAAGGAGTCTCCATTTTCCAGTTTCTCCCAAACAGTGGTCTGATAGTTTCAGTATTGTAGACTGTACCCATGAGGGCCACTGACCACTCCAACAGCGTAGGATCATAGATTTAGAACTATGAGAATCTTAAAGGTCATCTAAGCTAACCCTCTTGTTTTACAGTTGCCAAAATGAGGCACAGAGAGGGGACATGACTTATTTAACATCATCTAAAGGACAGATGATAAGAGAATTTTGTCGCATTGACATGTCTGTGGTCCTAGGGAGGGCATACAAAACCTACACAAAAAGGAAAGAACAATCTAAAGAGACATCTGAAGGGACTGTGTCATCATGCCAGACAATCATATATACCACACTTTGCTATAGGCAGAGCTGTGGATATCCTTGGCTTTCCAACACTTAGGACAACTACCAGGTGGTGCTCTGTAGCTCTCCTGGCATCCAGGTGATCAGCAGAGCTGCAATATTGGTGAGAAACCCATTGAACTGGATATATGCCTAGTGATGGTGCCAATATGGCATTAGTACCCAAGGCATTAATTGCCTCTGCATTAGAACTCTTGGAGGAGTTCAGTGGAAGATTGTGCAGAAGAAGTTAAGAGGTATAGGGAATGAAATTAGCATAAAATTATCTGCTGACATTTTGGTTTCCCTCTTTCCCTTGCCACACATTTTCCTCTATTATCACCTTGTGTTTTAGAGTTTCTCCTGCTAATATAACAACTCATCCTGCTTCTTCTTGTCTCTCTAACTCAACCTACCCTTAGATCAAAATGCCGTAACTCTAATAAGAATTAACTATAATCTAATAAGAACTAGTTCATTTTGGAAATGAGTAACAAATAGGCAATATGATATTAGTGCACTGTACTTCCTCCCATAGGGGTTTTTTTTTTTTTTGCTTTGTTTTAAGTTAGTGTTGGCAAGGGTATCAGAGGAATGAAAACTTTTGAGAATGTCATTCTTACCTGGGATTATGTATAAGAATAATAGCACTTCTTACTTTGTATTTATATATCACTTTATACTTTTCTCATTTTTTGCTTATGTTCTTTTATATAGGAATCAATAAAAGTTGTTTTTAATGATGCAATGCTTATTGTACAAATAAGGAAACTAAGTCACTTTTGTTGTTGAGTTGTTTCAGTCCCGTCTGACTCTTTGTGACTCCATTTGAGGTTTTCTTGACAAAGGTATTGAAGTGTTTTGCTATTTCTTTCCCCAGCTCATTTTATAAATGAAGAAATAAGGCAAATAAGATTAAATTACTTGCCCAGGTCATACAGCTAATGTTTGAGGTAAAATTTGAACTCAGATCCTCATGACTGTAGGGCCAGGGCTCTATCCACCTAGCTGCTCCTAAACTGAGGCACAGAGATGTATTAAAATGCCCAAAGATTACCCAGTTATCACCATGAATTAGTCACAGAGCTAGAATTCCATTTTCTCAGGGTTGTAAGCAATAGGAAACAGCATATTGGCCAGAGTTCTGGATTTGGAGTCAGGGAGACTTGGGTTTGAATTCTGCTTTCTAGTTGTGTGACCCAAGGAAGTCCCTTAAATTCTCTGAATCCTGGGTTACTTATCATTTCCATGGGAACTAATTAAACCTATCTATTTCACTTGAATAAAGGGTGCAAAGCAAATTTTAAGCCTTAAGGTATTATAAGATGCTACTATTTTATTTTGGCAATTCTTGATGATTGAAATTTTGCTGACAAACAGAATTTGGGGCAGAAGACCTAATTACTTTAGAAAAATATTTGAATATATGTGCAAGCCAGATAATAGATTGATTTGTTTACACAGATAATCTTTCCCTCTTTGCTTTTTTTCTGAAATACCATGTTGATAACTGATTTGAGGCCAATGGGCTGTTTTTTTTATTTATTTGCTTCATTTTCAATGTATCAACCAAATACATGAATGACATAAACTACACAATTCTCAAAAATTCTATGATAATTCACATTACTTATTACAAATTCACATCCTATGTTTGGCATTTCCAATGGAACCTATATTTCAATGGTAGATGATGCCATTTGTGTCAAAAATATAGTCTTTATCATTTTCACACTCTTTCAATTTATTAATTTTGTCCCAAAACCAATCAATGAATTACTGTTGAATTTCTAGAGGGACAGAAGTTGAAAGCATATGGGAGGAGAGGCCAGACATGAACTCACCTAAGGGATAATAACTGTCATTATTATCTTCAAATATTATTGAGAACCCACAGAGTATCTGGCATTATGTTAAATGCTCTAATTATAACTTTGGTCCCCTGTGACTCTTGTTTTGTACCTATTCGATCCCCTTTTGGTAATTTTAAACTGGGCCACATCTACAGTGTGAAGAAGCCCTCCTGGAAAGTAAACATTGCCTTAAGTGCCCAGAAACTAAATGAAGTACCATAATAGCAAACCTAATGAGGTTTAGACAGAAGTTTTAATAAAAACTGGAATATACCCAATCCTTTCATTCCTGTCCCCCTTTTGTGATTGGAAATGAAGTTAGCTTTCATGTGTCCTTGTTCAGGCTTTGGGTGTTTTGTTTCATTTCAGGGGAGAAATTGATGAGGGCTGTTGGAGACCCTCTGAGCTAATGGCTGTAAGATAGATATTTTGAGGCTCTCAACCAGTGATATTTGGGAGAAGAAAGTAGAGTGAGTACTATCTTGCCAAAGAGTAAGAAGAAAGAACTTTAAATGAGGATTAGACTGTTCCAGACTATTATAGGTCAAGTTGGTTTTGGAGTTGTTTTTTAATTAGTAGGTTTCTAGAGAAGAATTGAAAAAATGTAACCTTTCTTCTATTACAAAGGATAGCTCACCAGGTAGGGAAGGGGAGAGAGCTACATTCAGAACTGAAAGTGATATAAAATAAAGATTTTCAGTATTTTTTAAATCAGTAAGCCTTTTAGAATTCTGTTTATAAGTCAAGTATAATTTCATTTCAAGGGCAGTGTGAAAGACTATAAACAATGATGCTATTGGGAATTTATGATGACCTATGTATGGAATGTTACTCATATGAAATGGATCCCTAAGACCTGGCATGTGTTAACATGACATCCACTAATCTGCCTTCCCTGCCACTGTGATATGGCCCTACCTTTTCAAAGCAGATGTATTAACTCTTCAAAAACCTATTATACCATTCAAGACATTTCAGCTTAAACATTCAAAATGGCATTGGTCTTCTAAGTATATTAAATATTCTAGACATTCTAGAAAGAAACTTGGATGTTTTGCATTTGTAGTCAGGCCTTAGTAATCGTACATAAAACAAAACAGTCAAAATTAAAACATTCGATGAAAAGGACTGGACCATAGTAAGGCTTTAGGACTGCCTCTGTCTTCTGTGTTTTCCCTCTGCCTGAGGAGGAACTAGTTACCAAGGATACAGAAAGGTCAGGAACCAGTCAATTTATTGGCTCAGGATTAGGAAGGTGGATGCCCAGGACAGATCAGAAACACAGGAATCCAGACAAAACCAAGTGGAAAGGTTAGTGTTTATCTCCTTAGACTGATTAAGATCTGAACCAAGTAGAAACTTGCTTTCAAGGCTTTTCCTATTCTTGTTCTTCCTTTGGGTCCTTAGTTCTCTGCTATCCATTCCACCAATACAAACCTGGCTTCCTTGGCAGTTTCATATCATAGACTTTGTTTAACCCGCATATCCCACTTAAGACTGAACTGTCAGATATCTTATTTCTTCAAGCCCCTGTATTCTATTTTCTAATGATTGTCTCATTTTTATTCTTTATTTAATAGTATTTTATTTTTTAATTACATGTAAAAACAATTTTCAACATCCTTTTTTTTTAAGATTTTGAGTTCCAAATTTTTCTTCCTTCTTTCCTTCCCTCACCACTCTCCAAGATGTCAAGCAATCTGACATAGGTTATGTACGTGCAGTCATGTAAAACATATTTCTACATTAGTCATGTTGTGAAAGAAAAAACAGAAAAGGAAAAAACCACACACACACAAAAGTGAAAATAGAATGCTTTGATCTGCATTCAGATGCTATCAATTCTTTCTCTGGATGCGGATAACATTTTCTATCATGAGCCTTTTGGAATTGTCTTTAATTGCTGAGAAGAGCTAAGTCTATCATAGTTGATCATCGCACAATATTGCTGTTACTATGTACAATGTTTCTCTTGGTTCTGCTCACTTCACTCAGCATCAGTTCATGTAAGTCTTTTTAGGTTTCTCTGAAATCTACCTGCTCATCATTTCTTATAGAACAGTAGTATTCCATTACTTTAATATACCACAACTAGTTCAGCCAATCCTCAATTGATGGGCATCCCCTCAGTTTCCAATTCTTTGCCAACATAAAAAAAAAGCTGTTATAAATATTTTTGTACATGTAGGTCCTTTTCTCTTTTTTTATGATCTCTTTGGGATACAGACCTAGTACTGATATTGCTCAATGAAAGGGTATGCACAGTTTAATAGCCCTTTGGGCATAGTTCCAAATTGTTCTCCAGAGTGGTTGGGTCAGTTCACAACTCCACCAACAGTGCATTAGTGTCCCAATTTTCCTACATCTTCTTCAACATTTATTCTTTTTCTTTTCTGTCATATTAGCCAATCTGAAAGTTGTGAGGTATTGTCTTATGAATGGAGTCACTGTTAAATTATTTGAAACTTACTACACAAGTTTATGATTTACTATATAAATGTATAGTTTACAAAGCACTTGGCAAATAGTACCTCATTTAATCCTCACAAAAACTCTGTGAAGTAGATAGAACAAGTATTATTTCTCCACTTTCCTAATGAAGAAACTGAGAATCAGAAAAGTTAACAACACGATGTGTCTCTTAGTATATAAAGGGTCTGTATTTATGGAGGATGCTTGGAGATGGCAGTATAACCAAGTGGGCTAATTACCATGGCTTTGCCCCAGGGCCCTGAAAGTTAGGTGTATTCCTTAACAGTGGAAATGATTGAACTTAGCATCTAGTTAACAAGAAAAAAATTATTTAAAATAAGAAGCAACCAGAGAGCAAGAACTATTAATGACACCTATGTGTGAGCCACTATTATAACTATTTTTTTCTTCTGATCAGAGAGATTTATCTTAATTACTTCTGTTATTTTCATATCAGCTAGTTCTGTTATAGTATAAATGATGAATCCTATGAAATGGTCATGTGTATTCAGATTTGTACTTGCTAAAGTTATAATTATGTTAAAATATGTTCATTGGTTTTAGCCCATTGGAAATATCCAATGCGACTTCAGATGATCTGTCCATTTTGCAGAATCATTATTCACATTAGTCAGTACCTAAATGTACAGACATGATTCGAAGGGCATTTCTGAGATGCTTACCTTGTGGACCAAAATAACTAATTACAGCTCTGAAATTGGGGTGGGAAAGGGGAGAAGAGGCACACATATAAATACATACAAACATGAATAAAAGTTAGATTTTAAGCTATTAGGCCAGTGGACATGAAAATTTCCAGTTTGATGTATCTTCCTGTACTCTTTAAGTCATACCTTTTAGGCAGACTTGTTCCTCTAACTGATGAGCTGAGACTATCCCTGGCTCTTGCCTGGGATCTAGAAGGTAAAGGGAAACCAGGTTGGAAGACGAGTGCAGAGAGCAATATGAAGAAACTCACTGAACCCTGAGAGATAAGTAATAGACTCATAAACTTTAGACCTAGAGAGAGTCTTAATTTAAATTCTAGATCTAAATTCCCATTTTACAAATAAGAAAACTGAAGCCAGGAAGAACTAAATGCATTGGCCAAGATTTCACATCTAGTAAAGCAATAGATCTGAGACTATAACTCCATTGATATTTTGACTATGTCCCCTATCATGCAAAGGTATTTGAATAACCAATCTCCTCCTTCCTTTCCAATATTGTCTATACTTTACTATAGTACTATATGTACTACACAATTCAGCAACACTTGCTGATCGGTAGTTCTGCAAACATGAGCCTCCATCTCCCATCTCTATGTCTTTACATTGGTGGACCACAATAACCAAGAATGTATACTCATCCCTGCTTCTTTATTTCTCTGGTCTCCTTCAAGACTCAATTCAAAGCCCACCTTCTGTAGGAGGATATTTCTAGTTTCCTCCAGCTAATGCCTCCCCCTTTTAGTTTACCTTTTTATCCACTTTGTGTGTCTCTATTACATGCACTTAGTTATTTACATGTTGGCATCCCCATTAAAATGCATACTTCTGGAGGAAAGGGACCTATTTGCCTTTCTTTATATCCCTAGTGCTTAACCCAGTGTTTGGTCCATAGTGAGTCCTTAATAAATGCTCAATAACTGTTTGTTGACCGATTGACTAAATGACTTTCTTGCTTGGTTGGTGTGGGTATGTCACAAATTTTTTTTCAAAAATTATTCAGGTGCCAGTTTAATATGATAACTTGGAGGAAAAATAATCAAGAGTTGACATGTGGGCAGCTAGGTGGCATAGTGGATAGAGCACCAGCCCTGGAGTCAGGAGGACCTAAGTTCAAATCTGGCCTCAGACACATAACACTCACTAACTGTGTGACTCTGGGCAAGTCACTTAACCCCAATTGCCTCACCAAAGAAAAAAAAAAGAGTTGACATTATATATATATATAAATAATACTATCTCTGTCTATCCGTTGTCCCATTTGAAATTGGAGGGGGAAATTTGCATTGTACCTTAATCAGTATATCAGAGCAGTTAAGGTGATCCTTGTAAACAAGTATTACAGCAGAATGGTTCTGTGAGAAAGATTTGAATTAGTTCCTTATATTTTTCCCAACATGAGCTTGTTTTCTTGCTTCAGTAAATTTCTTCCATCACAAATGAGAAAAGCTATGTTTATGTATTTTGGAAACAATATTGTGGAATGAAAAATAGTTGATGTTTTAAGAAAATGTGAACACATTGTACAATAAAATAGAACCTTGACTACTTAGAATTGCTCAATTATATCTCTTGTTTGTAATGTGGTCCCACACCATAGTCCCATAGGCAACATAAAACCTAAGTAAACACCTCAGTGAAATTAAGAAAATGATATTCTTGGTAGTGTAACAGTTCAGTTATCGTCAGAAGGTATTGTCTAAAATGTTTCTTTAGAAAATAAGGGATAGCTTGTAAGCAAAGTTGTTCCCCACATGAAAAATATGGTATCTATCACTCCTATGACTGTTGGCAATAGCAGTTCCCTGCCACCATCTTGCTCCATCATGGAAAGGATATACCAGAGCCATTAGGGAGTAGTAGTATCCTTGTGTGGATTATATTTTTAGGGAAAGTCTGTGTCAGATGTCCAGAAATTCTAGATCCAAGAAGGAAATGTATATAAAAGGCAAAAGTAACCAAATCAGGATTACTAAGGATTCTAAACCTCTGAGTTGATTGTTCTGTACCAATATTCATAGTAGCCCTGAAAGTTTGAAGTGGAATGTATATTTTATTCACTTTTTTAAAGGCAATTTTACTTAGCTTCATGCGAATTCCTTCATGTTATGGTACTCAGGAGGGGAGCTAGGTGACACAGTGGATAGAGTGCTGGGCCTGGAATCAGGAAGACTCATCTTCCTGAGTTCAAGTAGACACTTACTAGCTATGTGACCCTGGACAAGTCATTTACCTCATTTGCCTCAGTTTCCTCATCTGTAAAATGAGGTAAAGGAGGAAATGGCAGTCCAGTATCTTTGCCAAGAAAGCCCCAAATGGGATCACAAAGAGTTGAACACGACTGAAATGACTGAACACGACTGAACAACTGAAATAGTGAAAAGCTCCTCCTTGTCCTAAACTACGCCAGTGTTTCCTAGATGATTGTGGGGATTAGAGAGTATCAGGGCAGAGTTTTCTTTTCTTTCTTTTTCTTTCTTTCTTTTCTCTGGGTTCCCTTCTGTGATCTAAGGAAAAATGACATCTCATCTATTGTACTGTATTTTATTTTCAAACACAATTCTGGTTTCTGTTGCTATGTTTTCGAAGTTTCTCTCTTCCCCTGGTTCTCTCTGATACTCCTTTCTTCAATTCACTTTTAGGAGATGTGTAGAGCTCAAGGATACATACACACACATACACACACACAAACACACACACACACACATATATACTATATGGCTCACCAACTATGATATGTTGAGAAACTCACATCTCTTTAGATTCAAAAGTAGCCCACAATGGAATATAACCTTGAAAACCATATACTTTATGCCTTAATATTCACTAATGGTCTCCTCATGTCCTCAGGCAATATAGTTTTCTCTCCAAGATCCTGTCTCCACTGGTCAAATTTGCACAATATTTATGTATCTTCTTTGGATCAGCAATTGTCATTGCATAAGATTTGGACTCTTTTACAGAATGTTGCCTGTTTCTGGAGATCCTGGAACTCTGGCACATTTTTTCAGATTCCAGTAGTATAATAGTCCCACTATCAGAATCCTAGTGAGCCCAGGGCCCAATTGTAAACCATAAGCAATTATAAAGGACAGGCTCCAGCATTTGAAGTATGAATAAGAACTGCTACTTTTGTATTTGACTCATCCTTCCTCATTAGTCAAATAAAAGGAAATCATTGGTTGAAGGGGGATTCTGTGCTCTGTGTGTATCTGGTTGCCACCAGCTACCTCAAGGCCTTTGGGTATATGCAAATGGAATATTTAGAAATTTAAACTTTTAGGTGGGGGTTACTGTGTGGTAGAGAGCATGAATAAACCTTTAAAATTGAAAGCTCTCAGATAATCATTTTTATTACTTTACATGTTATAGGAATAAATATAATTCTTTTATTTTCACATCATGATTACAGCTAGATCTCTGATAGTATGAATAATGAATCCTATGAAGTGGTTGTGGATATTTGGATTTTCTAATCATTTGTACCAATTATGGTTACAGATTCCCTTAAATTCTCTCATTATATTAAGGAATGTTTTAGTACTTTTCTGTGAGCTGAGACCTTAGCCTCTCTAAAGTATTCCTGGTATTTTTAATCATGTATACATATTTTTTTTATAAGCTGCCTTTTCAAAATGAGATATTTAATGTATGAAATTCAAAAAGGAGAAAAGTTAGCCATCTTTATTTTTTTTTTAAACACAACACATACCAGTATTTAGTTTGTAATTAACAGTTATCATTCATTAAGTTAAGTGTCGTAAGAACTCAACCCACTACAACAGGTGAAGTATAGTCATAAATCTTATATGTGATAATTCTTGTTTTCAAGATTGTTAAATGTTGACACTTTTTCCCTCTTAATGATACTAATTGTGTGTTAACACCTTTGAGTTCCCAATTAATCTTGCTTACTGCCTGAGGACTCTCTGAAAATTCAAACACAGATCTGCCTTCCTGTAATTTGGAGAACCAGTGGGGGCCATACACTTTTGTTTAGGTTTTGCATTAATCTGAAGCATGAGTAATACAATCAGAAATTGAAATAGGAGAGGATGGGCAGAGATGCAGTGGACAGTCAGAATGGTGCATGCATCTTCAGACATGCGTGGTCAATGCATTAATTTGTTTTGTATCACTAAAAAGGTTCAGAGAAGAGAAAATGAAGTGTATCTTCCCCCTCAAGGCAGAAATGGTAAACTACTAGGATAAGCAGTGAGTGAGTAAGCATTTATTAAATGTCAACCAGTGTGGTAGGCACAAAAGACAAAAACAAAAATAGTCCTTGCTCTAGGAGTGTTTTGAGTCCTGGGGGTAGAAATAACATGTACATATATAGGTATATTCTACAAGGAGATTTCAGGAGGAGTCAAAAACTTATGTAGCAGATAGAGCTTAAGATAAGCCTTGGAAGAAAGTAGAGACTGAGACTCAATTTTCTCATCTGTAAAAATAGAGACAAATTGTTGTTATTCAGTCATATTTGACTCTTCGTGACCCTATTTGGGGTTTTCATGGCAAAGATACCGGAGTGATTTGCCATTTTCTTCTCCAGCTCATTTTATAAATGAGGAACTGAGACAGGGTTAAGTGACTTGCCCAGGGTCACACAGCGAGATCTGAACTCGGGAAGAGGAGTCCCCTTGACTTTGGGTCCAACATTCTATCCACTGCACCACTTAGCTGCCCAGAGACAAAAATAAGGCAGTTATGAGGAATACAGTGTGAAAAGGATATTGATTTCTTTTTAGGAAGACACTTTATAAGATCTATTTTTTTTTAAAACTGGACCTATAATTTGGTATAGAGTTGACATCTCCAAACTTTGATCACATACCCCTCTTGGGGGAAAAAAAAACCCTCTGAATATGTATGTCCTATTTGTATATATTTATTTATAAATCACATAAACATACATATATAATAGTAATAATCATGCATACCAGAAAGCTTAAATATAATATAAATTAAATAAGGATGAGGTAGAAATGAAATTATATTTCCTAGTAGGGTCAATATTTACTTCTACTTAGAGTGTATTGAGCAGGGGAATGACATGGTTGGATTTGCACTTTTACAGAATCACTTTTACTTCTGGGAAGAGGCTGGATCCATATAAGGAGGAAGTTGAACTGGGAAACCAAGTAGGAGATTATCACAGAAATCTAGACAAGAAGTGATAAGGCCTGAATTAGGGTGGTGGTTGTGGAGAAGAGAACCTATGTAACAGGTAACAGAGATAGAACATTTTTGACAGCTGATTAGATACTGAGGAAAAGTAAGGAGTCAAATGTAACACAGAGGTTGTGAAAACCAAAGTGACTAAAAAAGATGCTCTGGTATCCTAAACAATAATAGGGAGGTTTGTAAGATGGATAGATTTGGGCGAAAGGGAATATAATGTAATGATATCTACAGTCCAGTTCACAATCCATTCATGCCTACTCATCCTTCTGTCCTAGGCAGAATGAAGAGAGGGGAGATGGAGTTCCTACTCAATCATGAGGTGATGGGGAGGAAGGGGTGTGAGGAAATGGGGGCAGAACTTTCCCAATGGCATTTGAGCTGCTGCTATAGAGGGAACAGTTACTTTAGATTAGAGATTCTTAACCTAGGATCCATGAGGTAGATAGGTAGATAGATAAACAGATGGATAGATGGGTAGATAGATAGATAGATAGATAGATAGATAGATAGATAGATAGATAGATAGATA
>NW_020954592.1:5146341-5147871 GCF_900497805.2 Vombatus ursinus | reverse complement strand
ATAGATAGATAGATAGATAGATAGATAGATAGATAGATAGATAGATAACTATTTCAATATAGCTTGTTTCCTTTGTAATCCTATCTTATTTTATGGATTTAAATGTATTATTCTGAGAAAGGGTCTTCACAACATTGCCAAAGGGTCCTTAATGCAAAATAGGTTAAGAATCCTGGTTTAAGTGATAACTCCAGGCCCAGAAGCAGAGAAAGTTAGAAGCTTGCATAAGAAGGGAGGCGGCAAACTGAGAGAATAGAGGAGGTTAAGGGATTGATCTTGGAGACAAGCCCCACTGATTAGTTGATCACACACCTCTTAGGATCAGGCCCTAAGGAATCTAGAGATAATTGATATAGAGAGTTCTTGGTAAGGAAACTCTCTACCAATGTGGTTCTGTGTCTTCTCTGCAACTTACTAGTCTTAAAGAGAGATGGTTGGGACACTGAGAGGTTCAGTAATTTGTCCAGGGTCACATGATAGACAGTATAGGTCAGAAGTGGTGCTCAAATTCAGCTCTGCATCCACAATGTCATACTATTTCTGCACTTTATAAATATGAGAGCCCTATATTTATGTAAGTTGTTGCTATTATTGCCAAGCTGGAAAGGCTTCAAGAATGGGACCATTGACAGACTGTCTGTTATGACTGCTGTCACAGCAGAAAAAACCTAGCTAGGGTTAGAGGCTCATCGCCAGCCAAGCTGACCACCAAGTCTTGATTTTTTTTCTGTAGCAATTCATGAAGATTGTCTTGTATTTAACTACTTTTTAATTTTTATTTTCTTTATATTTGTTCTATGTGCACACACATATGTGTAATATATATGTGTGTATATATTCACATATCATTTCCTTTACAAATGTATGCATATATACAGTAATAATAAATATTAATTTATCTCTTTATCTTAGCTATAATAGAATTTATCTGTATATATCATTTATCTAGATATGAAATGTATAATAATATACGCATTATGATTTATCTATATATAGATAAATATACAGTACATACATATATATATATATACACACACATACAGGACAAATGTTCTGTATATATAAGTATTATTGTCTCCCTCATTAGAATGCGAACTGCTTTCAAGTAGGGATTATTTCATTCATTATATTTGTATCCTCCAAACTTACAACATACCTAGAATATAGTGACAGGCAGCTAGATGGATCAATGGATAGAGTGCTGTGCCTGGAGTCAGAAAAACCTGAATTTAAATCCAGCCTCAGACATTTACTAGCTATGTGACCCTGGGCAAGTCACTTAACCTCTGTTTGCTTTAGGAAATGGCAGACTAATCCAATATCTTTGCCAAGAAAACCCCATGGACAGTAATGGTGTGCCATGATCCACAGGGTCACTAAGAGTCAGACACAACTGAACAGCAACAACAAATATAGTGTGTGGTAGAGAAGGAAATAGCAAAACACTCCAGTATCTTTGCCAAGAAATCCCATGGACAGTATTGGCATGCTATAGCCCACAGGGTCACAAAGAGTCAGACATGACTGAAC